>NC_068348.1:7792910-8100852 GCF_014633365.1 Diospyros lotus
AATACACACATTGGCACCCAAGTCCCACATACAAACCTCTTAGTAACCCAATATAGGCTACCAAGAACTCCCGAGGTATACACCAGGTCATTTCCCGAAGACTCAAAGAACACTCGTGGAGTATACACCAAATCATTCCCCATTGGGCCCAAATAACTTCAATATCCATAGACCTCTGAGGTATACACCATATCATTCCTTGGAGTCTCAAAGAACACGTGTGGAGTATACACCACATCATTCCCTACCCATGTTGTGGGCCACTTCCATGGCATACACTCCGTGGTAGGCCATATCCATCAGCCATAATCACACATTCTTACCATGCAATGCAGCAAATAAGAAATGCAATGGCTTTTGTAGCATAAACGTGATAACAAGGCCCCCATAAACTAAGTATCAGGCCATGCTATGAAATGCTTTAAATGCATCTGCTCACCTAGGCAACCCAAGGTGGCTCTTAGACCAATCGGGTCATGCAAATGCTCACACATCCCAGCACACACAAAGCATGTCCCCCCAATGAATGCAACCCAATCCCCATGTAGCACACACATCATGATATGCACTAAGTCAAGGTGGAAATCTGGCAGTACCAGCTCTTTTGGCCCGTCTATCGCTTATCATAGCAGTCAATAACTGGCGCCCATACATCCAGCCATCGACTGCCATGACCCATGGTCAACAGTCAGTGGCTTTATATCCCATACCCTTAGACATACATAAACAACATTAAACTTATACATTTTACATCATAAACCTCCATATATCATTCCTGCTCATATCTCTTAACATTCATAGAAACCTGTCTCAATATACTCATTCTTGAATATTACACTTCTCTCATTAAGACTCTTAACATGAACGCCTACTTTTCTCATTAAGACTCTTAACATAAACCCATAAAATCACAACTAACTCTTCTAAGAACCTAGCTCCAACGGGTTTGGCATCATTCCCAAAGGTAAACAATACAAAGTCCCGTGACGGACGTGATCAATGACACCAATACATCATTTACATTATTAATGCTGGAACCTAGTCACGATAAGGGAGGAAGTAAAATATGAAAAATAATAGAGACTCACATAGGAACTTAAGAACATAAGGAGAGGGTTAGGAGCTTACCTTTAAATAACTACTTTTTGCCTTCTCGGCACTCCCGCTACGAAGTAGAACGTTTTGTAGAACCTAATAAGATTACAGCTCAAATTAATTAAATCTAACTGTCTAAAATAACCATGTAAAAGTAATAATTTTAAACATATGGACCCTCAGTAATTTATCCCACTTACTTGACTACTTTAGACTTAGAATAACCTCCAAAATCCCTTAATTTTCTCCAATTTCTCCCTTCTTAAGACGCTGCCCACGAGTTCTTCTTCTCCCCTTATTTTCTCTCTACCTTATGGTGTAAGAAGTGGCCAAACTAGCTACTAGGATGGCCAAAATTGGCCTTAATATAGCAAAAAGATAGGAGGCTTGGCGGCTAAGGCAAGAGGAGCCCCTAATGCATGCCTTGTGGCGCCACCTTGGCTGCACACAGTTGCCATCGCCCTAGCCTGAAACGACATCGTTTCGAGCTAGCTTTGCTGGAAAAAATTCAGCATTTCCTTCCTGTGCGCACTCCCGGCCCCTCAAACCCGTGACCCGCAGCATGCCTCTCTCACTTGAGACTGCCCGCGCCACCAACATCCTTCAACCATTATAAGCACAAGAATTGTTTTAAGGTGACCTAAGGCCAAATTTTTAGAATTACACTTCAGCCCCTAATTTTCTGGAAACTCCACTTACACCCCGCTGTAATAATTACACTTATACCTGACTTTACCAAATATTTTCCCATTTCCTCAAGACAATATAAATTAATATTTTCTCTCAAATCCCCAAATACTCCATAATGACCTCGAATACCTTTTTATTATTTATCTTCAAAATTTCGAGATGTTACAAAAACAATCAGAGGGCGCGGGGAGGTCCCCACAGAAACACTCTAACGCTTAAGTCAGACACACAAAAAAACAAAAATAGTATTGAAATTAGTATCAGTGTATCATAACTTCCATAAAAAACATCTTGTCCCCCTTTCAAGAATGCATACCTACATATTTATAGAGAAATATGGAGTAATTCAAACTGTCTCAGAATTAGGATTTTTGTAGATAACGTTTATCTTGATTGATCCTAATCTGATTGAGACTAGGATAGCTGTAGATAACATCTATCTTGATATTCTAAAACTTATTAGAATTAAGATACAGATAATTTGTCTCTTTTATAGATGATATTTATCTGACCCCTTTTAGGGATAGAATTTATTAGAGATGATGCTTATCCAAATATTTCATAATCATTTTAGAATTAAAATTCATTATGGATAATTATCTATCATTTTATTAGAATATTCAAAAGAATTTTTAAATGTCGGATTTATCGTGTTTGCGCACTTTGTGTGGGACCTCCTCGCATATGGGAAATTTATGCCTTTTAGTCCCAAAAGATATTATGGGCTTTTGGGCTTTTTTTGGCATTTTAATGGGCTTTTACCTATGACACAATAGGTGGCATTATAATTAAATGAAAATAAAAAATGTGGCAAATGACTAAAAGAGGCATGTTTCATGAAAAATGGGAGGGCAAAAAGGGGAATTTTATAATTGGATTGATAAAGAAAGTGAGAAAGAAATAATAAAATGTGAAATGTCCAAGAGGGGTATCATTCAAATAATTGTGTGTGTTTTATGTGGGACCTCAAAATGGTAAATTCCCAAGGAGGGTGGTTGACAGCCCACTCCTCCCCTCACATCTCCATACTTTCTTATTTCTTTCTTTATTCTTTCATTGCCAATTTCTCTCTTTCTCGTTGCTCTCTCTTCTTCTCTTCACCTTCTTTGATTCTTATTTTCTCTTTTTCTTCATTTTTTTCTTCATCTTCTCTATTTTTTGTTTGTTGGAGCTTCAAGTGGGCAGGAAATGCAGCGTTCGAGCAGCTTCTTGTCTTCTTCAGTTTTCATCAACAAGGCAAGTTCTTCTTGCACTTTTATTTTATTTTGTGCAAGCTTCCTTCTCCTTTTCTCCTATCTTCTAATGCAAGGTATACCCTTATATTTAATCAAATCTCTTTCTATCATCTCTTCAATGGTGGTTTTTGAAAGCATGTAGTTAAATGTATTAGTTTCATGGTTTTCTTGAATCTTGTGGATTTCCTTTAATGGTGTCATTAAGTCTTGTTTTGGTTTCTATGGGGCTTGTTTTTCCCATCTTTTATTCAAGGAATGGAAACTTGGGGGTTAGCATTTTGTTTGTGGGTGTTTGTCGTTCATGGGTTTTTTAGTTTCGTGTGAGTTTGGTCAACTATTCGAGTTGACAATTTCAAAACATAATCCGTGTATTTTGAAACTTACTTAAACAGAAACTTATATTTTGAAACCTGTACTCTATATTTGAAACTTGCTCAAATAGAAACTTATATTTCGAAATCTGTACTCTGTATTTTGAAACTTGCTCAATAGAAACTTTGTACTCTTTATACCATAATTTTTTGTCCTGATATCGAAATTAAGATCCATTTTTCTTTTTGTTTCAACCCTAACTCGATAAGGTTTGATTTGGTATAAGATTTGAACCATTTGGACAACTATTGAGCTTATGGGCTTCCTTTGAAATGTATGCTTGGTTTGTAATTTTCTCCTTCCTTAAAATTTGTTCAATCTGAAATTCTAGAAAGAAATGCTTCAACCTTGACTTGATTATCAATATTATCAAATAATTGTACTTAATTTATGTGGTGAAACCTATTTAAATGTTAAATTGTGTGAAATAGCCAAGAATCTTAATGGGAAAAAATTGAGAGTGTGTGAATGTCACTTGTTATAACTTTGCTTGTGGATGCGTTACATTGCATTGTGTTACTATATTGTTTCACATTATGATGTTGGGTCATGGGTTGCATTCATTGGGGGAGGGGGTCATGCTTTGTATGTGTTGGCAGGATGAGCATTGGTATGACACGATTGGCTTGTTGTATGTTAGGCGACCATATGCATTAGAGCATTCGTGTGTTTGAATTCCTACGTGGGCATAGCTTGGTCTAATGCACGACTTATGGGGGCCTTGCCATCACGTTGATGCTGCAAGAGACATTGCATTCCTTATGTGTTGCATTGCATGGAAGTGTGTCCCTGTAATTATACCAGATGGTGGTGGTGGTGGTGGAATTGGCTTATGATTATGATGCGTAAGACTGAGGGTTTGAGTCCTATAGCAACTGTATCTTGTGATGCGTAAGACTGGGGGTTTGAGTCCCATAGTAGCTTGTGATTATGATGAGATGGTGATTGCTTTGGCACATAATGGCGACGGTGATGCATATGATATCTATAGAGGTGGATATGATACTGATGGCTGTGTTATAAGAGGCTTGGGCTCATTTTATTGATTTGGTAGCCTACCATTAGCTGCTAGCAAGCTTGTATACCAGTTCTTGGGCGCCAGTGTCTGCATTTATACATGGATATGGCATGCATCTATGCATTTATGTATGGATGGATATCGTGTTATAAAACCACATGGCATGGATTATGTGTCGTTTATATATATGAGACTAATGTGTGTTTTCATCTACGGCATGATCATATGCATGATGTTCAGGGAAAGTCCAGTCGTATCCATTTTCCATTATTTCTATATACTTGTTGAGCCTTGTGGCTCACCTTGAAAATGTGTTTTGATAAAATGTAAGAAATTGTATTTCTTTGAGGATGTTGTTATCAAGTGTAAAAGGCATGAATCCAATTGATGTCTAGACGTCGAGTAGTGATTTTTTCTCGACTCTGAGTTATTCATGCCTTCATATATCGATCTATCGATGCTTTCCCTTGCTATATACTTACTGAGCCTTATGGCTCACTTTGTTGCTTTTGTCATTCTAGGAAAGGGGAAGATAGGTATTTGGGGCAAGTCTTGGTTAGATGGTTGACACACATTTTTATAACACCCCGCATCGAGCGATAGGAAGGTCTGGGACAACTTACCCTGATGGGCCTACGCGAACTTTCTAGGGGGGTCACCCATTCTTGGGCTTCCCCAGGTCAAGCACGCATAACCCTGGAGTTCTTTGCCTACATTCAGCCCAAAAGGTATCCAGCCGGTGTTATTTCTTTCCTTACTTATTCTCGATGTATACCACCATTCTCTGGGCTCTTGGAGTATTACACACATCATGTCATCATCATGGGGCCCACAGTTACGGGTCAGCTCTTACCTCTCGCCCTTCAACGACTAGGAGCCCCACCGCACTTATGAGCCCCTCAATCGCCTTCTGGGCGACTTGATGTGGGATTCATGCTTAGGGACCAATCAGCCTCCTGGACCCCCCAGTGCAAGGGGGTGATGGGTGGTCCCTCGAAGGGTTTCCATAGACGACACCAAATGTTGACCCACATTTTTGTAACACCCTACATCGAGCGATAGGAAGGTCCAGGATAACTTAACCTGATAGGCCTACGTGAACTTCCCAGGGGGGTCACCCATCCTTGGGCTTTCCCAGGTCAAGCAAGCTTAACCCTAGAGTTTTTTGCCTATATTTAGTCCAAAAGGTATCCAGCTGGTGTCATTTCCTTCCTTACTTATTCTCGATGTATTCCACTATTTTCTCTTTCTCAAATCTATTACACCAGTGAAGGCCGATGAATCATGGTCGACTAATTCTGAACGTCGACAATGTTACGGGTATTTTCCGCTCTACCCTTTATGGGCTGGGTCTAACCCAACAGGTCGGCCCAATCGCATAAAGCCTAATAGATCCCAAACTGAGTTCATCGAAGCGAGCTCACACATTGCTGGAGCCTAAGCTCAGATCACAGGACCAAGCAGGCTTTACACTAGCGAGCTCGCAGCCACACTTCGAGCGAGCTCCCAGTAACTCTTACAATTCGTTGGCCTAACCAAACAGCTCACATAACATGAAGGTCGTATGCCAGAGAATATTATTGGGCTAGGGGCCGTCCCAGCTGGGCCATTCAAGCCCAACCTAGCCCCGTCCTCTCAGCCCATTTGATCGGCCCATGTCAGTCCCATCCTAGCCTCTTGCAACAACATCATTACAGCCACTTCTAGATTTCCTGTGCCCACCTTAGATCCCATCCTCATTAATGACGGATCCTATCCACATTAATGAGGGTCCCGTTGGCACCTTGTCGCTGCATGGACGCTTCCGCCAGTGTCGAATACTCTGTCCCATCACCTGCAGACGTACAACATGTGCATAAGGATATCTCCTTCTCCTACATATTAGCTAGCTCTTCCTAGGGCCATGGTATGCTTTTTCCGCCAACTTGCTGATACTCTGCATTTCCTTACTCACTTACTTACTTGAGCGTCAAAGTATTTTGCAAGGGCCGACAGGCCGGCGGATCAACAAACGAAACCAGATAACCCCTTTTCTCCCTCTCGGATCTATTACACCAATGCGGGCCGGCGAATCACAGTCGACCAATTCTAAACGTTGAAATTTTGGCACTAGAAGGAGGGCCGCTCTAGTCAATATCAATGTCAAAAATAAGAAATACAAGAAGTTTCGAAGTGATGATCAACCAACCTACAAACCATGCTAACTAGTTGCCAGAAATTCCATTAGTTGGGGGCATGGTTGCATTTGCTTCTATGCCCCCTCCGGATGGATCCATCCCCAGCGTCCCTAGATGGTGTCCCTACTTGCCTGTGACCCTTACCTCTAGGATAGAGGTGACACAGGCCTGACAGCAGCGTCAAGAAGCATTGAAGAATACCGTCATGCAACTCGCTGACGTGATTAGGGCACTAGCCCAAACGCAAGTCCAGACAACGCGGATGTAAGCGGGGGTCATGCCACCCGTGGGAGCCCCTCGACCTCCAGTTGGAAGGCTCTCTCCAAACGAAAGAGAAGCTAGAAGAGACTTATGATGAGCTGGATCGATCTGCTCCTCAAAGCTACACTCTCGGAGGATAAAAGAACAGTGATGCCATGATGATGAACCATAAGTGCATCCCACTAAACGAATGGCAGGTGGGAGTCCTTGCAGAGATCGCCGTGAAGAGGCTTATGAAGGAAGTCAACGATGTGGGGATCCATGCCGGGGGGATGGCTTTGTCAGAGTTAACCCTAGTTACGCTGCCCACCGCAACTCCGCCAATCGTGAGTTGAGGAGGTGACCTCTTCCACGGGATCGCCATTCCCTAGAGCAAGACCCCACATGGGAAAAATAACCCCTCATGGGGCGATCTGTTAATCAGGACTCTATAGTGGGGGAACTACTGCTAAGGATCCAGTAGTTGGAGGTGAGACATGGGGCACATAACCGAAGGGAAGACTGTGAAGAGAGGACCCCATTCTCCAAGGAAATCGAGTTAGAGCCTCTCCCCCACAGATTCATGTTCCTCAATATCACTCAGTACAATGGGGATAGCGACCCATATGACCACCTGGATGCTTTCAATGTTCAGATGGACCTGCAAACTTCCATCCCGTTAGCAAAATGCCGAGCTTTTACCGTGACCTTGGAAGACATACCTCAGGAGGCTCTATCCTTGCAATATCTGCAGTTGGGAGAGTGCTAGAAGAAATTTATCGACCAGTACAGATAACTACGAAGGCAGCTCACCCCGACATGTCACCTCGCTACGGTGTTCCAACGGTTCGGTGAATCTTTGAAAGATTATATAGAGAGGGTCAGGCACGAGGTGAATAATGTGGAAAGCCCCTCGGACGAGAGTATCTTGACTGCGATCTCCACCGAACTTTGAAAGGATGGGAAGCTCTATGAAAGAATCTATAAGTCCCCTGTAAGGGACCTAGGAGAATTCTATGAGCAAGCTACGAAGGAGGTCTGATGGGAGGAAGCTTTTGGCTTAAAAAAATAAAGCGATCAGAAAAATGGGGGAGAGGGCGCTATCCAAAACAAGAAGAAAGATGAAGGAAACACCAAAAAAGAAGTCCAAGGACGGAGCACCAGTGATCAGACTGCCAAAAAGGCAAGGTATGAGCAAGAAGTGGAGCGACCTCGCCGAGGTCGGTATGAAAGTTATAATGTCCTGTTTAACTCTCGGACAGGATCTTTGCCACAGAATGGAACAAGGGAAACTTTAGAAGGCCCAGCCCCATAAGGACTCCGAACAAATACAGAAATAAAAATAAGTTTTGTGCCTATCATAATGAAGAAGGACACATCACCTCTGAATGTTGGGTGCTAAAAGACGCAATTGAAGAGTTAATCAGGAGGGGTCGCCTACGTGATTATGTGGTGTGCCCAAGAGATCAACAGTCCCAACAGCCAGCCCAACCAAGTCCTTGTCAGGCTCTAGAACTGGACCAAGCACCTACGGTGAGAACCATTTTTACTATTCATGGAGGGCCTCATATTGCAGGGACTTCAAACAGATCCCACGAACGGTATGTTCAGGAAGCTGACCACCTTTTTCTCGTTGGGAATAGCAACCAAGAAGGGCTATCCAAGAAAGCCAGAGTGGCTTCTGATGATATTGCCTTCACCAAGGATGATTCTAGAGAGGTGCATTAACCACACAACAATGCCCTTGTGGTCCAAGCCCGGATTGGAAACATGGAAGTGTGAAGAATTATGGTGGATACGGACAGTTCAATAAATGTCATGTATAGGGGTGCTTTGACCAGATGGGACTAGGGCCAAACCAGCTGATAGCATCCCTAGAACCGCTGTATGGTTTCACAGGCGATGCAGTAATTCCAAAAGGATGCATAAGACTCTCACTTACTGTTGGGGAATTAGATCTTCAGGCCACAATAATGGTGAATTTCCTTGTCGTCGATAGCCCTTATGCGTACAACGTCGTCATGGAGAGGCCTTCCATGAATGACCTGAATCTAGTCATCTCAACCAAAGCCCTAGCAATCAAGTTCCCGACTCCAAATGGGACTGGGTGCGTAAGAGGCAAGTAATATTCGGTAAGACGCTGCTATGAGGAAGCACTGAAAATAGGGCTCAAAGGAAAAAAGGTCAATATGGTCTCTGGGGGAAGTGTGAGTCATCAGTAACAAAGGAGTCAACCACGATCTGAACTCGTGCAAGGTGGATTGCGATCGAGCTGCTAGCCTAACAGATGAACTGAAAGATATTATAATCAGCGACCTTGATGCTAAAAGGTGCCTCAAGGTGGGCAAAGGCTTCTACCTCGAGGTAAAATCTTGACTAACTGATTTCCTTAAAGAAAATTTGGATGTATTCGCATGGAACCATGAAGATATGGTAGGAATAAACCCGAGTATGATGCTACAGTGACTCAATATCGATCCCAACCATAAGCTAGTTGGCCAGAAGAGGAGACCCATAACGGCTGAGCGTTACGCAGCCTTGAAAAAAGAGGTAGACAAACTCTTGGCCAGCAAATTTATCAGGGAGGCCCATTTCTTGACCTAGGTGGCGAACTCGGTCCTAGTAAAGAAAAAGAATGAAAAGTGGTGGACCTATGTCGACTTCACGGATCTGAACAAAGCCTACCCGAAAAACAATTTCCTTTTACCCAGGATTGACTAGCTCGTGGATGCAATAGCTAGCCACCAACTTCTCAGTTTCATGGATGCCTATTCGGGGTATAACTAGATTCCAATGAACCCCGACGAGGAGGAGCATACATCATTTGTAATGAATCAGGGACTATACTGCTACAAGGTAATGCCTTTTGGACTAAGGAATACAGGAGCTACATACCAGTGGCTGGTTAACATGATGTTCGAGGATATGATCAGAAAAACCATGGAGGTATACGTTGATGATATGCTGGTAAAGTCCAGGCGGGTCACTGACCACATCAGTGACCTAGAAGGAGCATTCCAGGTTCTGAGAAAGTACCAGATGAAATTGAATCCGCTCAAATGCTCATTCGGTGTGGCTTCTGGAAAATTTTTGGGATTCATGGTGAATGAAAGAGGAATCGAGGCCAACCCCGAGAAAATTCGAGCTCTGCTTGACATGCGATCGCCTACTAAGATGAAATAAGTGCAAAGCCTTAATGGCCAGATCGCTGCCCTTAGCAGGTTTGTCTCTAAAGCATCTGATAAATCCATTCCATTCTTTAATGTCTTAAAGCAAGCAAAGAGCTTCGTGTGGATGGAGGAATGTGAAAACTCTTTCCAACAACTGAAAGAATATATGGGATGGGCTCCTCTCATGTCAAAACTGAAGGAAGGAGAAGAGTTGATCGTCAACCTGGGGGTGTCCAAATATGCTATCAGCACAGCACTAGTACGAGAAGAAGACCAAGTGCAGTACTCTATGTATTATGTGAGCCACAGACTACTTGATGCTAAAATGAGGTACACCCCTATGGAGAAGCTCGCTTATTCCTTAGTGGTCGCATTAAGGAAGCTATGCCCCTATTTCCAAGCTCATTAAATTGGCGTATTAACCAAACACCCACTGAAGAAGATCTAACAGAAGCCTGACTCATCCAGACGTCTACTCAAGTGGGCCATTGAGCTCGCTCAATTCAACATAGAATACAAACCAAGGTCGGCTATCAAAGGGCAGGTGCTGGCAAACTTCGTCTCAGAATTCACAAGCCTAGTGGAGGAGCTTGTATCTTTAGTATTTCCAGTCTGGGAGCTGTTTGTGGATGGTTCTTCCAGCGAGCATGGATCCGGAGCTGGTGTGCTCTTGATAAACCTAGAGGGACACAAGATTCCCTATGCGTTGAGGTTTGGGTTTAGAGTAACTAACAATGAAGCTGAGTACTCAGCGCTGTTGGCAAGTCTACTCTTAGTAAGAAAAGTCAAGGCATAGCGGTTTGCAATTTTCAGTGACTCCCAGCTTGTAGTCTGCCAAGTACAAGGGGAGTATCAAGCAAAGGGCCCAAAGATGATAACATACCTCCAGAAAGTTCAGGAACTAATTCGCCTCTTCGAGGAGTGCAAGTTGAATCAAGTGCCAAGGAGCCAGAACTCTCACACCGATGCCCTCGCTTGCTTGGCGTCAGTAGGAGACACAGACTTATTGGGGGCCATTCTCGTGGAGTTTCTAGCAACACCGATCACAGAAGGACAAAATGAGATGTTAGCGATCGAGCTAACACCGGATTCATGGATGAGGCCCATCGTTGAATATTTGTAAGAGGAAAAGTTTCCAAGTGACAAGTTAGAAGCATGGCGTACGCGAGCTCAAGTAGCCAGATACTATATTAACAACGACATGTTGTACAAAAGGGGGATTTCAACCTCATTACTGAGATGCATCAACGAGCCTGATTGCCAAGTGGTTCTCACAAAAATCCATGCTAATCACTGTGGCAATCATGCTGGGGGAGTATCCTTGGCCCAAAAGGCACTTTGTCAGGGCTTTTACTAGCCTACCATGAAGCAAGATGTTATAAATCTGGTGAAGAGGTGTGACGTATGCCAAAGATTTGCAAAGATACTGCGAGCTCCCCCCCACCTATCTATAACAAATGAGCAGCCCATGACCCTTCGCTATGTGGGGTATCGACTTGATTGGGCCATTTCCTACAGCTCACGGCGGATGCAAGCACACTATAGTGGCTGTTGATTACTTCACCAAGTGGGCAGAAGCAAAGGAGCTTGCATAGATATCCACTACAAAGGTAGAAAACTTTGTATGGAGCAATATTATCTGCAGATTCGGAGTTCCTCAACAGATAGTCATGGACAATGGAACCTAATTTACTAGTGAGCAGTTCATCCAATTTTGCGAATCACTTGGGATCAAGAAGAGTTTTATAGTCGTGGACCACCAGCAAGCCAACGGACAAGTCGAACCTGTTAACAAAATAATCAAGCAGATATTAAAGACCAAATTGGAGGTTAGAAAGGGAGCCTGGGTGGATGTAACGACCCGTTAGAGGGCCCAGTATTTAATTAGAATTATTTAATTAATTGTTGAAGTATTTGATTAAGAGATTTTTCCAATTAATTATTTAATGTGGCAATTTAGAGATTTTGAAGGAAAAGAATAACATTTAATTCTATTTAATTTTGGAGTTAAAGGAATTTACCAAGGTGGCAATTTAGATTTTTAATTGAGAGAATAGTATTTAAATAGCATTTATTTAGTGCAAGGGCATGAAGGTAATTTTAGAGTTTTATTATTATTTGAGAGTGTTAAAAATAATTTTTGTATTATTATTAATTAACTGAGATTATGTATTTAAAGGAGAATGAGAATCCATGTATAAGATGGTTTTGGTTTAAAGTCTCCTAGTTATATTAGGAGAAGGAATCCAAGTTGTATAAGGAAATTGTGAGGGCTTTAGGGTTGCTCTCATTCTCTCTCTATATATATATGATCCCCTAGCCATATTCTCCTCATGCCAAAGAAGGAGAAAGAAGTCTGTGAGTTGATGAGCAGAAGGTTAGGCAGCAGTGTTTGCATAGAAGGCTCTCGTTGAAGTCATTAGAGTTGATCAAGAAGCTTAAGGCAAGTATTCTTCCTGTAATTCCTTCCATTACAGGTTCTTTTGAGTTATTTCCAGATTATCCAGTATCATTGTTCAGTTTTCAGTTTATATCAACCAGCAGATACGTATGTATATATATATGCGTTACAGTGAGTTTCTTAGCAGTTCTTGCATGGTTAAATAGCGATTTAATCAAGTATAATCCTTGAATCATCCCTAAAGTTGTTTCATATCAGTTGAGACTTGTTTTCCTAAGTTTTAATTCAGAATGGTGTAGTTTTGTTAAGATTGTTCAAAAATAGAGTCTCTGTGAGCGTTTGTTTCTGGGTTTAAGAGTTACGATATCCAGATATGAGCCTTCATGTCTGGATGAGTTTTCCAAGTATGTGAGTGATATCTGGATGGGTCAAAGGCTATCCGGATGTATCAAAAAGATTTATGTGAGTGACATCCGGACGGGTTGTTTAGATATCCGGATGTCTCTGTTGTTCTTTGTGAGAAGTATCCGGATAGCTCTTGTTCAAATCCGAATGGCCAGTGATATTCGGATGCTTCATTTTCGTATCCGAATGTGTCCAGTAGTGATTGTGAGTAGTATTCGGATGCCTTGAGTCATATCTAGATGTGCCTAGTTGTTGTGAGTGATATCCGGATGCTTCGTGTTGTACCCGAATGAGTCTAAGACTTTCTATGAGTAATATCCGGATATCTTGTATCATATCTAGATGTATCTAAAGTTCTTCGAGTATGATATCCGGATGGTTTGTTTATACATCTGGATAGACCAAGATAATATCCAGATGTCTCACCTAATATCTAGATGCCTCCCTCAAAAGTTGAAATTGGTATTCGAATAGTCTCTTGTGGCATCCGAATGCCTCAGTGAGATATCCAGATGGCCAGAATCATATCTGGATGTCCTAGTCCTTATCCGAATACTATCCAGCATATCCGAATAGCTTGTTCTTTGTGCTTCTAGTGTATCCGGATGGCTAGTATCATATCTAGATGTCCTAGTTTCTATTTGAATATATTCCAGCATATTCGAATAACTTCTTATTTGAGCGTCAGTGTATCCGGATGAGCCTCCTTCATATCCGGATGTCTTTCATCATATCCAGATATCCTTCCTGATATCCGGATGGCTTTTCCAGAAATTTAATTGAACTTCCAGAATAGTTTAATCCAAGTTTTAATTAAGTTAAATTATTCAATAGCTTCCAGTAATGAGTTTATATGCTAAAATATAACAAGTTAATCATGTCCATACCATAAATCATACTTCATAGAATCTTTGTATTCCAATATATAGATGAAGATCATATCATGTTCAGCATTATTTTATTATGACATGACCAGCATTATTTTGTGAGATTATGTGCATAAATTTTGGTATGAGCATTGAGCATGACTTTATATGGAGCACTACATATCATGTGCTAGCATTTATGTGAGCATTACATTGCATTATGCGCGCCAGGCGACTTATCCGCGGGGATCCCATCAGTTTCAGTTTCAATTTCAACTCAGTTTATGAGTTGCCCGCTTGGGGGCCACCAGGGGGCTAGAGGCATATTGCCCACAGTATGCGCTTACAGTTTTTATGTATGCAAGATTCAGATCAGACAAGTATGTATTATCAGATTATGTGGGCCTATAAGCCAAAGTTACATGCCTGCATTTAGTTTATAGTTTATGTGCAAAACATTTTTATAAATGCAAACAGACAATAATTATACACAGTACAAGTTCAGTAAGTTTTTCTTCAGTATCGATATTCTCGATTCAGCTTCAGTTATTCTTTCCATCTTATTACTTGCTGAGCTTTGTAGCTCACCTTGTACTTTTCACCCTTCCAGGTTCTAGCAGGAGAGTACCAGATATGGCGCCTAGCAACAGTGGTCTATAGTGTGTGTACGTGGAGCCACTCAAGATAAAAGATGTTTGGGAGTCTGTTGAGTTTTATAGTGTTTTCTCAGTTTAGATCTTTTTTATATTTCAGTTGAGGGATTGTCCCTTAAACAGAGTTTATGGTTTTTAGTCTGTATTGACTCAGATTTTTTATTCCAATTGATTGAGATGTTCAGCTATGGTATCGGATATCATTTTATCAGTTAGTTTTATTTTATTTTCCCCGTAACACCTCTTCTTGGGCAGTTCTAGGAGATGGGGTGTTACAGTGGACGAGCTGCAAACCGTGCTCTGGGCCTACCGAACCATAGCTTGCACCACCACAGGAGAGATTTCCTTCTCTATGGTATATCGTTTTGAGGCTATGATCCTAGCAAAAAATGAAGTGATCAGTCAGCATAGAGCCACCTTCAATCTAGGGAACAACGACTAGCTACTGGCCATGAACCTTGATTTGCTTGAGGAAGCAAGGGATGTAATACCCCAGAATTCAATGTAAAGCTTGGATGTTGTAATAAAATGTTTCAATGGAAATTTAGAGCTAAAGTGTAAACAGGGATGGTTTTAGGGCATTAAATCGAACCCAAGTGTAAATATCACAACTTGTAAAAGAGATAGTTTGTTTCCAACAAAAGGAATGAATCCTTATCCTAGAAGCCATGTGTTGGAAAGATAGGATAGGTTTGGGAATTTTCCCTAAAGTCTTAAAGTGTTATGATTGTAATGATTGATTTTTATCCTAAAAGTCTAAACTTGGAAGATTAGGATTGGCTAAGATTTGCTTGCAAGGAAAGAAGATGATAAAGCTTATTTTGGAAGTGTAGTTGGAAGCCTAGGATTGGAAGAAGTGGAAGCTTCACTACAAGAAAAACGGGATTTAGCGACGAATTTTTAGCGACGGACATTTCCGTCGCTATTTTGCGACGGAATAGCAACGGATTTGCAATGGATTAATTTTTTTTTTTTTTTTAGAATTAGCAACGGATTTTAGCGATGGAATATTTATTCGTCGCTAAAAAAATAAAAAAATAAAAATTTTAGCGACGAAAAAAATAATCCGTCGCTAATTTTAGCGACGAAAATAATTTTTCGTCGCTAAATTTTAATAATAATAAAAAAAACAAAAAAAAATTTATATAGCGACGGAATTTTTTTCTGTCACTAATTTTAGTGACGGAAAATATATTCCGTCACAAAATTTAAAAATAAAAAATTAATTTTAATATTAATTTAAATAATTAAAATAAAATTTTAATTTAAAATTTTTTATTATTAAAATTGAGCGACGGAAATAGATTTCTGTCGCTCAATTTTATAATAAAAAATTTTAAATTAAAACTTTTTTAAAAAAAAAAATTAAAGCTAGGACAATCCGTCACTTTAATTTTTAATTTTTTTTATTCAATTAATTTATAAATATTTTAATTTGGGATGAATATTTAAATATATAAATATTTAAATTTTATAAAAAATTAAATATACATTTAAACATGAGATGAATATAAAAAAATTAATTTATAAAATTTAAATAAATATATGAATATTAAAAATTATAATATTGCTAAATTCTAACTTTATCAATTAATATATTTCATGTGTATAAAATAAAAAATATATTAAATGTATAATAATTAATTATTTGTAATATTTATTAAATGTGTACAAAATATATACAAAACTACATTTGAAAAATAAATAAAAAATTTAAAAATCATAATATTATTGAAATTTTCTTTATTTTAAATTTTAGAAATCATAAAAATAAAACAATATTGAGGAATTACATTATATAAAAAGGTGTCTGAGAGCTATTTGTCAATTTCTTATTTTTTATAAAGAGGAGAATTTTTTGCAAAACTAAAAAGTTTAAAATTATAATATATGAATGACATTGTGTACAAGACCGTAATATTTATTAAATGTGTTCAAAACGTAAACAAACACTATATTTGAAAAATAAATAAAAAGTTTAAAAATCATAATATTATTGAAATTTTCTTTATTTTAAATTTTAGAAATCATAAAAATAAAACAATATTGAGGGATTACATTATATAAGAATGTGTTTAGAAGCTATTTGTCAATTTCTTTTTCTTTATAAATAGGAGAATTTTTTGTTAAATTAAAAAGTTTAAAACCATAATATATGGATGACATTGTGTCTTATAACAATATCATATGTCACTATCTAATATATAGACATTGTAACATAATTAAATATACAATTAAGTCATTCATAATAAACAATTAGGGAAGTGAAATGTGTTGATTAAGATAACAGAGTATCAAGATAAGTTCGGAATGATTTTCGAACGAAGATATGGAATGGTTTCCTCCTTAATAGTTATACTATAAAAAAATTATAGGGGTTAATTTTTATTTTTAAATTTTAAGTGTTATGTATAAAACATTAATGTTGACCAAGAAAAAAATAAATATATCGCTTTATTATTTATACTCTTTAATTTTGTTTTTGAGATATAGATGAAATTCAGCAATTTGAAATTCGTTTAGTATAATTTTTATTTATAAAAAAAAATTAATTTTTTAAGATAACAAACTATTAATAAATAATTCAATATATAAAATTAATTTATTATAATTATTCGATTTATAATATAATTAAATTTTTAGATAATTACAATAATATTCTATTTAAATTATTGAATAATAAAATTTTATTTAAATTACATTATTTGTATCAATTAAATAATTATTTTTATTATTTTTATAAATTATATTATTTTTTATTTAATTAATAAATATTAAAAAAAAATTGAAGAGGCGGGAAACTCCCCCGCCTCTTTCATAACCAAATCCCCCCTCCCCCCTCCCCTTTCCCCTTCCCCTTCCCCTCCCTTCCCCCCTAAAAACCCTAAGTCCCCCCTCCCCCAAATCTCTAACCCTCTCTCTCTCTATCTCTCTCTAGCTTCTCGCCCCCGTCCTCGCCCCCGCTTTCGCTCTCTGCCTCGCCTTCCCCTCGCTCTAGCTCGATCTCACCTCTCGCTCGCGGCCTCGCCCTCGCTGTCTCGCCATCGCTGTCTCGCTCTCGCTCTGGGTCGCTGCTTCGCCCTCACTCGACCTCGCCTCTCGCTCGCTGTCTCGCTCTCGCTCTTGGTCGCTGCTTCGCCCTCGCTCGACCTCGCCTTTCGCTCGCTGTCTTGCTCACGCTCGTGCCCTCACCTTTGCTGTCTAGCCATCGCTCTCGCTCTTGCTCTCCCTCGCTGCTTCGCCCTCGCTCACGGCCTCGCCCTCGCTATCTCGCCATCGCTTTCTCGCTCTCGCTTGCTGCATCGCCCTCGTCTCTCGCTTGCTCGCTCGCGGCTCACCCTCGCTCGCTACCCCTCGCCCTAGCCCACGTTGCAGCCCCTCGCCCTCGCCCGCGTTGCAGCCTCTCGCCCTCGCCCTCGCCCTTGCCCAGGTTAATTTTTTATTTTTTATTTTGTAAATAAAATGTTAATTTTTTATTTTTTATTTTGTAGATATTTATTTTATTTTTTATTTTTAAAATTTGTTTGCAGCTCAGTTTAATTTAAGTAAATTTAAAGTATTTTCAGATGTTTATTTTTTAGATATTTATTTTATTTTTTATTTTTTAGATTTTTTTTGCTGTTCATATATTTTGTATGCTTTTTTCTTTTTTTTTTGTGTGTTATTTTATTTATTTTCAGTCAATTATTAGAAGTGTTTGTTAGTATTATAATTTTTTTCTATTTTTGATTATATTTAAAGTTTAAATATTTAAGTATTAATTAATTATCTTTTTTTAATAATTTTATATTTGTCAGATTGTAGTGTAAATATTTTTTTATTTTTTAATTATTATTATTATTTTTCTTTATTTTTTATTTTTTATTTTTTTATTTATAAATATGAGTTAGCGACGGATTATATTCTGTCGCTCACATTCTTTTAATTTTTAATTTTATATTTAAAAAATAAAAAAATTATTAAAAAAATTAAATTTTAAAAATAGCGATGGAATATTCCGTCGCTAAAATAAATTTTGATTTTTTTAATAATTTTTTTTTAAAAAATAGCGACGAAAATTTATGTCGCTAAATTTAAAAAAATACATTTAGCGACGGAAAATTTTCCGTCACTAATCCGTCGCTAAATTGGCCACGGATCTGTCGCAAAAAAATATAGCGACAATTGTTTCAGCGACGGAAAAAATCCGTCGCTAAATTGATATAGCGACGGATTTTTGGATTTAGCGACGAAAATATTCCGTCGCTAAAATCAGAAATTCTTGTAGTGCTTACTTGAGAAGATTGGAAAAATTTCAAAGTTGTGATGATTACTAGGGTGGAAAATGAGTAACTTGGAGGCCAAGTGAAATCTTGAGGATTTGGAAATTTTAAAGCTATATAAAGGGAAGGAGGTAAGGCCACGTGAAGCTAAGGAGAAAGGAAAAAAAGCAAGTGCAAGAAAAACCAAAAGAAAAGAAAAGAAGAAAGGATAGAAAGACCTGATCGAAAACCACGAAAACAGAAAGAAAATCGAAAAGGTAAGCCAATTTTCTTTCCATAGAGTTGTAGAGCATGAAAAGAGGAGTCCGTAGGTTCAAACGGAGAGCGAATCGGAGCAAAAATGAGCAAGTTATAGTAATTTTAATTTTAGCTTGCAAAATACGTAACAAGGAAGGAGGCAGCGCGTGGCCACCCTTCCGGGGGCTCGTGAGGGTGCGTCCAACCTCTGTTTGGCCTGAAATTTTCACCATAATTCTCCTAATTTAATTATCTACAATCTCTATGTAGAACTATTTAAGTTTTAACTCACTAAAATGCGTGATTTCTGTAAAAATAACCCCTAGTGCTAGAAATCGGGCTATGAACAATGCCATCGAAGGGAAAACAATCAAGGTGAGTGGTTCTTGTGCATGCTTCCTCTTGATCATTCTTGGTTTCATTTGTGAGTGGTTCTTGTGCATGCTTCCTCTTGATCATTCTTGGTTCCATTTGTGAGTGGTTGTTATGCATGCTCATTAATTCCTATTGATCACTCTTGGTTTTCACTTGTGAATGGTTTGTTTCTTACGTCTTATGTTCCCTTTGTTTCGAGCATATCTTTTCTGCTTTGTTGCATCGAGTTTGACCATGATAGCTTTCGTGTGTGGCTCGTGGCTTGCATATCATATTCCTTATGCTTTGTCATACATCATGTCATTTGGGTGACTGTGGCGAGTTGGTGGCTTGTCGTGTGTGAACTACCATGGGGGCCTGTGTAAGGAGGCTGACCACGTGGGCTTGTGTAAGGGGGCTACCTCGAGCTTGTGTAAGGGGGCCGAGGGGTTCATGCTTGGCAAGTGAGGAGGATATCTCGTGCCTGTGTAAGGGAGCCGAGAGGTTAGATCTCATGTTTTATTGCTTTAAGTATATCTTGTCCATTTTTGTATGCATCTTGGTAATTGTATCTGTGGCTGGTTGTTGAAGCATCACATGGGATCTCGTGCTCTTGCGGTGAGCCATGATCTTGGGAGATTTCATTCTTATTTCGGCATACCACCTGGCATAATTGCATATTGCTCTTGCATGCATCGTTTCCTTTCTTGTACCACTCACTTAGATGTAACAATTTAACTCAAGTGTTTCATACCCTTGGGATATTCAACATCTCAGGTATATTAGCATGCCAGGTACCCTGGAGACAAGCAGGAGAAAAGGCTACGAGGAGGCCGATGTTTAGTTTAACTCCATGTTGTTCATGTGTTATGGATTTTATGTAACCTTTGGATTTATTTGAGACTTGTGTATCGCAATTATACAAACAGGGGTTATGTAAGGCTTAGATTTACCTTTTATGTTGTTAAGGATGTAAGTCGGGGTTACTATGTACTATGAACATGGTAAGGGTTGTTTGTTGGATTTTGGAAATCCTCGAATGATGCATTGGGAATAGCAGCTAGGATACTCAAGGTTGTAAGAAGTGTGTGTGTGGGTGTCCTACTATTGTACTTGCAGCCAAGCATTGTGTTTTTTTTTTTTTTTGGTGTATTGAAAGTTGTATGCATTTTTTGAACTTGTAAAGAAAATCTAGCGGAAACTCTTTATTTAGCTTTCGTTAAGATTTCAGGTTCAATCCAATGCTTCCGTTGGTATGGGTTTCCATAACGCCCATTGGTGATGTCTTAATTATATTTCAAATTATTCCATATTTGGAAAAGTGGGGTGTTATAGTTGGTATCAGAGCTAGAATATATGGTTTTTAAGTATGAATGATTAATCTTGAGGATATTTTGGGTTGTGGTGATTTTGTGGTTTTGATTTTTTGAGGATGTTTTGATCTATGGCAGGTATAGATTCGAAACCAAGGAAGAATTATTTTTGGTTTTGCGAGATAAAGGATTGTATGTAGATGTACCCGAATGGACAAAATAGTGAAATAAGGAGTCTATATACGTGTATAAATACGAGTAAACGTAAATAGCATTGTATGCTAATCTTTGAGTTTTGATGACAAGATAGTTGCTCATTGTTCGAGGTTATCCCTGTTAAGGACAACATGATCTGGTAAGTACGAAAGTTGGACAAGATGCGAGTAAGTATTTGGTTATTTGGTAAATCTTGGGAAAGACTAATTAAATTATTGAAGGAAGATAGAACCCTTTATATGGAAGTTTATGTAATGTCTATTAGGTGCAAAGGAGATCGTTTGATCATTTTGGGAGATAAGAAATTCTTATTAACCAATATTTTGTAGAAACTTGGTGGACCTGGGTCTCGAGGATTTCAAGAGGTAATTTTGTAAGTCAAACTATTTATGAGAATTCTTGAAACTCAAGGAATGTAGGGAATTAAGGTCATTGAGACCCTATGTTAATTTGAGGATCTTAAGGAATTCTTTGGAAAATTATTTCCTATGGAAATTTTGGGATTCAAGAGATAAATTTGATGATACTAACTCTTGCAGACTTTTGGATTTCAAGATAGGTGTATGAATAATTACAGACTCTAAAGGACTATCCATAATGGCCGAAAGGTAAGTAGAATGAGATTTGGTGCAAGAAATTATTTGGTGAGTTTAAACCCTTAGCTAAAATCTTGAGTGCCTTGTGAGATTTTTGGAAACATGAATTTTGTGATACGTGGGTCGTTAACAAATATGTTGAAAGAGTTTGATGAATTTTGAAATTTGGTGGACCGTAGGTAGCAATCGTTTGGGAGGAGCATAATTTGTAAGTGTCCAAGAAAAGGAAACCTATAGATGAGATTTTGGAGACTGACTAGATTTTTGGGGATATAACGATATATGGTTTGTTCAGGATTAACAAATGTTTTACAGGTGTTTCAAGGATGTTAGAGAAAAATAAGTACTTGGGAAACTATTTTATTGTCTAATTGTTCTACAAAAATTTGGAAAACTATTGTATCTTACGAGAATGTTGGAATTTGGAAGATTTTGTAGGCAATTAGTTCACGAAATTTCTAGCTCTGGGATATAGGTATTTAGGAATTTATTGAAATAACAATTGGTTGGGCTTGCAAAAATCGAGGAAGTTGAGCAATTTATAAGTTTTGGTTGACTATGAATGCCCTGGATTATTTATTTCTAAACATCTAATTATTGATCTCATGGCTCAAGTCTAGATATTTCAGATGGTGAATACTAGGCGATCTTGAAGATTTGAACCAGCTATTTCAAACCATCATGGGAGTGATACCCAAGAGGAAGGAATACAACACATCCACAAGGAGGCATCTGAGACCCCCCAAGAAAACCCATTCCAATAGGGAAACTAGGAGGGTGGAACTCGCATGGACCGAATGGAGCGAGTCATGAAAAATATGGTAACTTATATGCAAGGGGTACAGTTAACAGATCGAGTTACCCCTCGAGCTCCAGATGTTATTGACAAGTTCTAGCGGTTGAATCCGCCTATCTTTCGAGGAAAAGCGAGAGCCAACCCAAGTGAAAGTGAGTATTGGTTGGAGCATATCGAAAAGATATTTAATTTTATTGGGTGTAGAGAGGAGGAAAAGATTACATGTGCCACTTTTATGCTTCGAGATGAGGCAGATCATTGGTGGAGAACCATGCAAAGGACTTTGCCAGATTCCAAGGGGAAAGGTACGCCAAATATTTTATGGGCACAATTTAAAGAACTCTTTAACACCAAATATTTTCCCTTATGCATGAAATTGGAAAAAGGCCAAGAGTTTATGAACCTAAAACAGATGGGGAACATGATTGTGGCCCAATATGAGGATAGTTTTACTCGACTAATCAAGTACATGCCAGTCTATAACCTGGACGAGGAAGCCAAGGCACAAAAGTTCCTTGGGGGATTGAAATTGGAGATCCAGTTAGCACTAAGCTCTCTAGGGGCACGTACTTACGCGGAGGTGGTGTCACAAGCCCTGACTATGGAGAGTAACCTCCATCGAATGAATGCCCTGAGGACGGAATTTCGAGAACCCGAGGATAGAAAACTTGGGAAAAGACATGGTCTTGGGGTTCGAAGAGAAAATTTCAAACACAAAAGAAACTGCCCCAAATGTCAGAAATTTCACCCTAGGAAACCATGTGAAGAAAGAACCCAAAGATGTTACACCTGTGGGATGAGGGACCACGTTGCACGAGACTGTCCAAAAGGACCCAGGTGCTTCAGGTGCCAACGGACTGGCCATTTCTCTAAGGACTGCCCGCAAAGGAGTGAAGTTAATCAATCCAGGATGAGTCAAAGAGGCCAAGAGCTACAGCGAGGTCGTGTGTTCCAGTTGGCGAGAAAAGGTGCCAGTGACAACCCGGCGATCATACAAGGTACCTTGAATCCTCCTTAATGCAATTGTGCAGGTGTTAGTTAGTCCCTAGTTAGCCCATTCACCTAAGGAGTGATGGTAAATGTATCAACCTATAATTTGGCAAAAGAAGGGATGCCAAGTAGTAAGTTGTGAGTTAATGAGTTTTAATTGTAACTTTGAAGTATGATTTGTGGCTTTAAGGAATGTAATTAAGGATTAAGGAGGAAGGTGTGGCAAGACTACTCTAGACCTGTTATGATTTTTATGAGAAGCTAGTAATGGTATTTGGGGTTAGCAAACGTATATGTAACCCTTGTGAGTTGATGATAGAGGTGTTCAAATCATACTTATATGAGCTTGTGATTGTATTTAGGGACCGATATCTGACATGTTCTCCTTGAGAGAATTCGAGTATGAGAAAGTGTCGGTACTAGGAGTATAACTGCTGCATCATGTGCTGAGTGGGCTTGGGGAATCAGAGGTTTGGAAATGGGGGTGAAGGAATGATAATTGCATACGTGGGTCGGGGTAGGTCGTAACTATGGGTGGTATGTTTTCCTCGATATAGGCATGTGATGTGAACTTGTTTAGGAAATGTGTTTCCTCGTAATAGTAAGCAAAGGGATTGTGGTTCCCATACTTGGCCTTTAGGGAATGGAAATTTTATTCTAGTTACTAACCTAGCCTTTGGTTTAGTATGCAAATTATTGTACACCCCAGAAATTGTGAGCAATTGGCTCTGATTTGATTATCCTCAACTCTGCCCTTGTTGATGTGGATATTGATGCAGTAGTGAGCGTGTTATGGCAGCGCTATATGAAAAGTTTGAGGTCTTCATGATTGCTTGAGGTGCCTGTTCTTTCAGAGGGATTCGAATGTAGGGTAACGACAGTGGATAGAGTTTTTAAAGGGTTGTGGTTGTGTGATCCAGTACCACCCCGGGAAGATGAACGTGGTGGCTAACGAGCCTGCTCTAATAACCTGTTCTAGGTGAACGTGGTGGCTAATACGGGAATGAGCCTATTCTATTAACCCGAGAGTGGGGACTGTGGAGGCTTTTTAGCCTGTGGCATTGGATGTGATTCCTGATGGAACATCTATTTACGTCGCTAGCTTGGCGATTCACTCTCATCTGATGAACAGAACTAGAAAGCTATTCTAGAAGACTCGAAGGTATGGTCATGAGTTGACAATTGGGAAAGGATCGAAAACCTTGATACCGATTTTCAGACAAAACGTTTTGATTTCTGAGCTAAAAATATGTGCCTTAGGCCAAGAGTTAAGGCAAACCATATTGATCGAGGCAGCCAAGTCAAATAAATCATCGACCTCGAAGTGAGTTTTGAGGAGTAAAATAATATTTCTTAAAGAAGATGCTTGGTTTAGGAAATAGATTCTGAGTGAGCTAAAAAGAGAAATTTCGAGGACGAAATTCTTTTAAGGGGGGGAGGATGTAATACCCCAGAATTCAATGTAAAGCTTGGATGTTGTAATAAAATGTTTCAATGGAAATTTAGAGCTAAAGTGTAAACAGGGATGGTTTTAGGGCATTAAACCGAACCCAAGTGTAAATATCACAACTTGTAAAAGGGATAGCTTGTTTCCAACTAAAGGAATGAATCCTTATCCTAGAAGCCATGTGTTGGAAAGATAGGATAGGTTTGAGAATTTTCCCTAAAGTCTTAAAGTGTTATGATTGTAATGATTGATTTTTATCCTAAAAGTCTAAAATTGGAAGATTAGGATTGGCTAGGATTTGCTTGCAAGGGAAGAAGATGATAAAGCTTATCTTGGAAGTGTAGTTGGAAGCCTAGGATTGGAAGAAGTGGAAGCTTGCTTGAGAAGATTGGAAAAATTTCAAAGTTGTGATGATTACTAGGGTGGAAAATGAGTAACTTGGAGGCCAAGTGAAATCTTGAGGATTTGGGAATTTTAAAGCTATATAAAGGGAAGGAGGTAAGGCCACGTGAAGCTAAGGAGAAAGCAAAGAAAGCAAGTGCAAGAAAAACCAAAAGAAAAGCAAAGAAGAAAGGATAGGGAGACCTGATTGGAAAACCACAAAAACAGAAAGAAAATCAAAAAGGTAAGCCAATTTTCTTTCTATAGAGTCGTAGAGCATGAAAATAGGAGTCCGTAGGTTCAAACGGAGAGCAAATCGGAGCAAAAATGAGCAAGTTATAGCACTTTTAATTTTAGCTTGTAAAATCCGTAACAAGGAAGGAGGCAGCGCGTGGCCACCCTTCCGGGGACGCGTGAGGGGGCGTCTGGCCTCCGTTTGGCCTGAAATTTTCATCATAATTCTCCTAATTTAATTATCTACAATCCCTATGTAGAAATATTTAAGGTTTGACTCACTAAAATGCGTGATTTCCACAGAAACAACCCTAGTGCTCGAAATCGGGCTGTGAACAGTGCCATCAAAGGGAAAACAATCAAGGTGAGTGGTTCTTGTGCATGCTTCCTCTTGATCATTCTTGGTTTCATTTGTGAGTGGTTCTTATGCATGCTCCTTGATTCCTATTCATCACTCTTGGTTTTCACTTGTGAATAGTTTGTTGCTTATGTCTTATGTTCCCTTTATTTCGAGCATATCTTTTCTACTTTGTTGCATCGAGTTTGACCATGGTAGCTTTTGTGTGTGGCTCGTGGCTTGCATATCATATTCCTTATGCTTTGTCATACATCATGTCATTTGGGTGACTGTGGCGAGTTGGTGGCTTGTTGTGTGTGAACTACCACGTGGGCCTGTGTAAGGGGGCTACCTCGAGCTTGTGTAAGGGGGCCGAGGGGTTCATGCTTGGCAAGTGAGGAGGATATCTCGTGCTTGTGTAAGGGGGCCGAGAGGTTAGATCTCATGTTTTATTGCTTTAAGTATATCTTGTCCATTTTTGTATGCATCTCGGTAATTGTATCTGTGGCTGGTTGTTCAAGCATCATAGGGGATCTCGTGCTCTTGCGGTGAGCCATGATCTTGGGAGATTTTGTTCTTATTTCGGCATACCACTTGGCATAATTGCATATTTCTCTTGCATGCATCGTTTCCTTTCTTGTACCACTCACTTAGATGTAACAATCTAACTCAAGTGTTTCATACCCCTGGGATATTCAACATCCCAGGTATATTAGCATGCCAGGTACCCTGGAGACAAGCAGGAGAAAAGGCTACGAGGAGGCCGATGTTTAGTTTAACTCCATGTTGTTCATGTGCCATGGATTTTATGTAACATTTGGATTTATTTGAGACTTGTGTATCGCAATTATACAAACAAGAGTTATGTAAGGCTTAGATTTACTTTTTATGCTGTTGAGGATGTAAGTCGGGGTTACTATGTACTATGAACATGGTAAGGGTTGTTTGTTGGATTTTGGAAATCCTTGAATGATGCATTGTGAATAGCAGCTAGGATGCTCAAGGTTGTAAGAAGTGTGTGTGTGGGTGTCCTACTATTGTACCTATAGCCAAGCGTTGTGTTTTTTTTGGAGTATTGAAGGTTGTATGCATTTTTTGAACTTGTAAAGGAAATCTAGCGAAAACCCTTTATTTAGCTTTCGTTAAGATTTCAAGTTCGATCTAATGTTTCCGTTGGTAAGGGTTTCCATAATGCCCGTGGGTGATGTCTTAATTATATTTCAAATTATTGCATATTTGGAAAAGTGGGGCGTTACAAGGGAGCTAGCTAGCATGAGAGTAGCAATCTACCAACAACGCGTGGTAAGATACTATAATCGGAGGGTCCGGGTCCGATATTACAATGTTGGCGACCTCATGCTGCGCCTTGTTCTCCCCAGAGCTCGCAAGAGCAGCGCTGGGATATTAGGCCCAAACTGGGAAGGCCCCTATAATATAAAAGAAAGCCTCAGCAATGAAGCGTATCACTTAGCCGACATGGATGGAGTCATTCTCCCAAGGGCTTGGAACGCATAAGATCTTAGGCCGTATTTTCGATAAGCAAACATTTCTCTTTCTCATGATATTAGCTATCAATTGACACCTCATTTTCGCTAATATTGTTTTGTTAAATTGAGCATTCGATTTATACAATATTAATGTGTTTTTTTTCTGTCGAATCTTATAACATCTACATTTTGGTCATTAAAAATAAGAATCAGAAGATAGTTTGGGGTATGGGGGCTATGGTCTGCGAGCTGGGTCCCATTCAAGTTGGCTTACACGCCATGGTTTGAGGATCACATGAGCATTCACCATAGTCCTCACCCTAGACCAAGCTTCGAAAAAATAGAATTCATTCATCTTGAATTTTGAGCAAAGGTTCACTAGCTGAGGTCCTTTCATCTTGACACAAGTCATGGTCTGCGACCTACCTAAGTGTTCCCTTTTGACCAAATTATTTTTATCGATGTTCGACTGAATATCTTTAAAATTTCGAGCTGAGAATCATTCCTCTTGACTTAAAGTCATGGTTTGGTATCTACTGAGCAACCACTTTCATTATTTAAGCTAAGGGTTCATTAACTGGGGTCCTTTCATCTTGACTCAAGTCACGGTCTGCGACTTTCTCGGGTGTTCCCTCTTAGCTTCTTAAACTTATAAAGAGCCATGATATGTCAGTTGAGGTCACGGGACGATCTACCTGGACATATATCTTGGCGAGCTTTTCACTATGACTTGTATAGTATTTCGCTGGGATATGTTATCTAAGGGTTGTCCTGATTTGCCTAAAGTATGGAAGACCACACCTTGCTGGACACGCATTGATGGTTATTACGTTTGTCGTCGATGACTTATTTTTAAGTTCGCTAAATCTGAGAACTAGAAATCCTTTGGATCTATCTAGACTTATCAGTTTTAAGTAATATTCTTGAAGACCTTTTTTAAAGTTATACTCTTGAGTTAATCACGGTATACAAAAGCTTCCCAGAACTCGTTTTAGAGAGTGGTTCGAGTGTTATCTCTTCAAGTTTCATTTAGGTTTCAAGTTTGATTGACTTGAGTTCATGAAGAAAGTCAAAGCAAAAGACACATGTTCAGAAAATGTTGCTTTTCATTGAATGCATATTTGTATTACAAAGTATGGAAGAAGGTGCTTGTGTTATAAAAGAAAGAAATGAAGAGAGAAAACTAAAAAGAAGCCTAGCTAGGAGGGGCTGTAGCCTCGGCAGGCTGGGCCTCGGCAACTTCCGCAGGCTGGACCTCGGTAGCTTTAACAGGTTGAACCTCGACAGCCCCGGAGGCTTGACCCCATCGCAAGCAGATAGCGTGGCGACCTTTGATGAACCTAGTAGAGTGGAAGCTTCGATGTTCTCAGCAGCTTCGATCGCGTACCGTTTCACCTCCTCGACGGCCTGCACACCGAAGAAAGAGAAATCCAACTTGGGAT
This sequence comes from Diospyros lotus, assembly GCF_014633365.1. NCBI lineage: Eukaryota > Viridiplantae > Streptophyta > Magnoliopsida > Ericales > Ebenaceae > Diospyros > Diospyros lotus. The sequence continues at coordinate 7,821,325 of NC_068348.1, forward strand.
GGTTCAGCCAGAGGGTGTACAGGAATGCCGAGCAGGTGTTGGACTTGGTTTCCTTGTGTACTGAGTCCATCCGAGCTCCCACTTCTGCCTTGATGTCATCAATGGTCCTTTTTGCGATCTGCTTGCACCGGTCAACTCGGTCGACTACCTTCTTTCGCTCGTCCTTAGCCATCTGCAACTCTGCCTCGGCCGATTTTAGCTTGTCTTGGGCTTTCTGCAACTCCTCTTTAGCTTTATTTAACTCGCTAGTCAGCTTGGAGTTGGCAGACTCCCACATGTCTTTTGACCGACAAAGTTCCTCATCAAGGTTTTTGTATTTCTAACTAGCCTCTTCAGCCTCCCCTCGAGCCAAGAGAAGCTCGGCAAGCAGAGCCTTCTTCCCATCCTCAAGCTTTATTATTTCGCCCTGAAGGGACATGTTCACTTCATCGAGCTGTGCCTCGAAATCCAGATTTTGCTGTTTAAGCTTCATAGAAGCAAGTGAAAGTTGTGACAGAAGAAGAGTTAGCTTGAGAAAAGGCAAAACTAAGAAATTAAGGTACGAAAGGTGTAACTTACCACCAAACTATGACGAGCTATGAAGTCATAGAGGGGGGGACCCCTTTCATAGCCACGTCATCCAGAGGCTTCGCACTCGCATCCAAAAGAGTGGGAATGGAGTATAAGAGAAGGCCGACATAGGACCCTCCCAGCAAGGCCTCCAAGGCTGGTTCTTTTTCAGGGACCTTAGCCCTCTTACTCTTGTCATCGTCCTGCTATGGTGGCTGGTCGGGATTTTTTTTCAAGCTCGCAGCGGAGGCCTTCTGGGCATCCTTCACGACCTCCTTCCCCCGAGCTGCACCTGAACCACGATCGTGAGCGGCAGGGGCTCGCTGCCCTGGTTGTTAAGGGAGGCGTTGTTATAGTTGTGTTTGTTGAGAGTGGGATCGTTATCCTTGCTGCTGATGGTGATGCTTTGGCTGCTGAGGTGGTTGTTGCTGTTGAGAACGCGATCGTTGTTGTGGCTGCTCTGACCTCCCACCCCTCGAGATCGAACTTGGAGTTGCAGACGAGGTACCACCCAATCTGGCTCCTGATCTCTTTGGCAGAACGAGGTCAAGATCCACCATATCTTCGGTTTGGTTGTCTTCCCCTCGGTTGTTGCTCGACTCAGGGACCTGGAAAGCGGATGGGAGGACTTTTGCGCCTAGGACCCCGATGTGATTTCCCTTGATAATCTTAGAGTTAAGAGGAGGCGCGAGCTCATTTTCCCTGAGTAGCTCGTCAGTTACTTCAAATTCTTCCAAGCCCGACCCCGCAGCAACAAGCTTGTCCAAAATCTCGATCTCTTCGGCTGATAAGCTCGATTTTCCTCCCCCGAGGTCTGTATGACCAAAGGAAAATGTTAGAAATGTAAGGCAAAATAAAGCGATCTACGCCAATAAGCATGCCTTTACCTGGAGTGAGCATAAATCTGAAGTTCTTGAGTGACGAAAGCGAGGGGCAGGATACGAAGAACCAACTGGACTTATAATCACCCATGTTGGATTTTCCCTTTGCCTTGCCTTGTGGAAGAGAGACTTTGTATTGGGAAGGACGAGCTGCCAAGTAATATAGCCCGTCCTTGGCATTCTTAAAAGAAAAGAGGAATCTAATCAATTTTGGTGATGGATGAGGGAGTTTATTCCTAAGAAGCAAGGTAGTCAGGGAAGTAAGATGGGTATACGAATTTGGTGTCAATTGAAAAGGTGCGAGTTTGACATAGTTCAAAAGGTCAATAAGGTATGGAGCTACAGGGAACCTAAAACCAGACTTGGGGTGCTGGTGACTAATGGCTATGTAGCCAGATGGTGGATAAGCTGCATGAGAGCTCGAGGCGGGGATGTACACACAGCAGTTCACCGGGAAATGAAACTCCCGAGTGCAAGTCCCCACCTCAGGAAACTTGGCTTTGGAGGGAAGTCTTTTAAAAACCTCGCACTCCATCCTTCCTTCAGCGACCTACTCGTGGACCTCCAGGTCAGCTTCGAAAGAAGTCACATCAATGACCTCCTAGATTGCGAGCTCATCCCCTCCAAGTCTTGCGTCTCCATCACAAGGCAATCTTCGAAGGTTGAGGTATCGTCTTCCCCTATGATATGGTTGCAGCGCTTTTGACCTGAGTTCTCTCAGACAGAATCGAACATCTACAAAGAAAAAGAAAGGACAGTCAGGTCGCAAGTCGCGAACCAGACCCCATGGGACTGGGAAAGACCTAAAAGTTTCCCCTATTTCATAGGCCAAGCGCTTTACAACAGGGTGCCACCTAAGGTGGAGGGGTTGCAACTACGAGCCCGGTATCCCATGGGAGACTAACCCTAAAGTATTTAAGCCTAAAGGCTCAATAAACGCCTAACCAACCGATTCGAACTGACCCCCCAGAAAACGGAAGCGACATCAACAGAATCGGGAAGACTAGAAGGGCCATTAACGGCTAACCGACGATGGGCAGACTAAACCAAAGAAAGAAACGAGAGTCACAAAAAAGTTACCAATCGTTGAGTCTCTCACCGACGTGAACTTGATGCAAGCCTGGGCAGAAATGGTCGGCGCTTGAACGGTGGCAAATGGAAGAACTGGTCGTTATGAAAGTCTCGAGAGCCGAATAAACACAAGAAATGTGAGAGCAAAGGCAAGAAAATTCAAAATAACGTGAAGAAGGAAACAGTAAGGGTTTCCCTGCTATTTATACCTCTTAACTCGATCAATCTCAGCCATCAGATCATTGCGACTTATGGAGTGCTCTGCATCCATCGGCTGCACTATAACCAATGGGTCCTGCAAGCATAATCATGTGTAGCAATGGGGAAACGTGCGCACTAAATACATTGCAGACAAGACATGCTGCATGAAACAGCATGATTTGAAGCGATTTGACAGAAAGCTGAAAGGTGGGTTAACAGTTGGAATAGTTGGCACACGTCAACTCCCAGTCCGAAGATCGCACTGCGAGCTGGGGGGTTTCATGTTAAGGGTATTTCCTACTCTACCCCTTATGGGCTGGGCCCAACCCAACAGGCCGACCCAATCGCATAAAGCCCAATAGACCCCGAACTAAGTTCATCAAAGCGAGTTCACACATTGCTAGAGCTCAAGCTCAAATCGCAGGACCAAGCGAGCTTTACATTAGCGAGCTCACAACCACACTTCAAGAGAGCTCTCAATGACTTTTACAGTTCGCTAGCCTAACCAAACAACTCACATAATGAGAAGGTCGTATGCTAGAGAATATTAATAGGCTAGTGGCCGTCCCAGCTAGGCCATTCAGGCCCAACCTGGCCCCATCCTCTCTGCCCGTTTGATCGGCCCATGTCAGTCCCATCCTGGCCTCTTGCAACAACATCACTATAGCCACTTTTGGATTTCCGTGCGCCCACCTTAGATCCAATCCTCATTAATGACGGATCCTATCCATATTAATGAGGGTCCCGTCGGCACCTTACCACTGCATGGACGCTTTTGCCGACGCCGGATACTCTGTCCCATCACCTGTAGATGTACAGCACGTGCAGAAGGACATCTCATTCTCCTACATATCAGCTAACACTTCCCAGGGCCATGGTATGCTTTTTTCACCAACTTGCTGATACTCTACATTTCCTTACTCGCTTACTTACTTGAGCGTAGGAGTATTTTGCAGGGGCCAACCAGCCGACGAATCAACAAACCGAACCAGATAACCCTTTTTCTCCCTCTCAAATCTATTACACCAGTGCGGGCCGACGAATCACGGTCTACCAATTCTAAACGTCGACAGATGTGTATAGAGATATGTCCCGACCTCAAGATCCATGGGTATTGTTTTGAGGGCGTGAATAGAGTGTTTCATTTTGTATTTAAAGTCTTAGTGCCCATTTAATTTGTTCTTCCCTCTTACAAGGAAGTAACATTTGAGAGATAGTTTGGAAATGTGCAAATTTGGAAATTACCAAATGGTTATCTCTCCTATATAGATAGTAGAGAGAGAGTTTCTATCACCAATTGTTTATATATATGACCAATCTCTCTTGTAATCAAAGACAATCAAGACATTTCTTAAGATCTCTAGAAAATCACCTTTCTAAGCTCATTATCTAGGAAATCACCATAGTCCTTAGGTCTTGGGTTGTGAAGATTATAAGAGTGACACTAGTTATTACACCTATGATCATGATAGGATTGTATGTGGCACTATGAGACTCATAACATCAAGATAGTCAAATCAATCGTGAACCTAAGGTTCTAAGTTAGCTAGTCGCTCAATTGTCATAGGTTCGAGGGCCCTAGAGCCTAGAATGTCCTAACTGACAGTCATGTTGACTCTTAGCAAAGGCTGCTTGACGTGGAGGCTTACTGGTGGGTGTCCCTTTGTGGGAAATGTGACTAAGATAGAAAACTAGGCCCCACGATGGGTGCTAATCGATGTTGTTGAAAAATTGGGGCCCGTAGCAACACCTGCCAATCTCTTCCAAGTTTGAGGCTCTAATCCTCCAAGGTAAAATCTGATGACAGTAAGAGAGTGAGCAAAGTAACTTACTTGTCGTGGGAGAATTAAGGACTTTTATAGCCTGCATAGGAATGGTCTGAATATCATTTTTGTGAAAAACCTTATATGGGATATGACCTGAGCATGGTTAAGAAGACATGGTGTTAAGGGCTCGAGTCGTGCTCATTGATGACCCAAATCTAGCCATGTGGCAAGCCTAAATGCCTTCCAAGTGGCACTTAGGTCCTCGAGGTCGTGCTATTCATCGATTCCCTATTATTCTAGGTGTCATTTTTGGGTTGGGTCACATGGTGTTTCAAGATTGGATCATAGGTTGATTATCTACCTCCATCAATATGTACACCATATTTTCTTATAAAGTAATTTTTAGATGTATTTTTAGAAAAATATATATCTTGTTTAGAATTAGAATTTCTAAATATATTTTTATCAAATAAAGTTTATATATGCTTATATTTTATATATTTTTTGAAAAATATATATTTTCAAAATTATTCTTTCAATATATTTTGCTAAATAAAATTTACATATATAGTTTTAGAAAGAGAGAGAAGAGATGAGTGAGATTCAGAGAATTAGGAGTGTAATGGTGGACTGCACTAGGTTTTAAAAGTGTAAGGGTACCTTATGGTACGAACTAAAGTATTTCTTTTGCCACCCACCTTAAAAAGGATAAAAATTTTCAACACAACAAAGTAACGAGCAAGGGAATCTCTCGAGTTTGCATAAATACAATGAACCTTAAACAGAAATGAGCTCGAAACCACCAACCATGTACTCTAGCCTCACTTGTTTACCAAATCCAAAACTTGTGCTAAGCGAAGAGAATTGAAATCTGAGATGGTTTTCATGAAAAGTTAGCGTCCTTTATAATACAGATTAATGCAAGCAAGCATTATTTAATTTCAGAACAATCCCTTAGTCTATGGCTAGCAGTGGCGGCATAAAATTGTTAGGTTGTTTATTTCACCAACTAAGAGAAAACTGTATTTCGTGTCCAACTACGGAAAGGGGAAAGAAATTATCAATATCACTGCATACAAATTTCCTTAGGTTAGCCAACGGCCTGCATTCCATCTTAAGTATGCATGAATGCGTGACCACTAAGCTTTGATGAGTTAATTCACCTTCTGAAATTGCACGGAACAGCTGTCAGAGTAGGTTTTATCCTCCATTTACCAAACCCACATTTGGTTATAATTTGCAAGTGACTAATGAATTAACTTAGATATTGGGTACTTGGCTTCGTGAAACTTCATAGAAAGAACTTGCCCCCAGTTGACGATTAAATGACAAGGGCCCAACTCATAAGCCCTTCTTTCAGTCAACAATTACTTGAATGTGGCTGTTTTGTTTGTCTAGTTTTCTCTATACATATGGTTCGTGTCTCCAATTAATTAGCTAGTGTTTGGACCCTCGTGGTTCTCTTTTCATCAAGCGGGAAAAGAAAAAAAAAATGGTAAGTAGCAGTGAATCTGATCAGTTGTGCGTAGCCAAGCAGCCACGTTTCAAAGACAACTGCCCAACACTGACATGAGTCTCTGAGCGGACTAAGACAGCCAACAGCACCGTTAATTACCTTAACCAACATTTCGGGACAGTAAATATGTGTCTATATTTTCTTGAAGGAAAACGATGTGTTTATACAAAACGTCCTAATAGCAATATGTGTTTTTCTTACAGTTACGAACCATTTGGTTGGTACATCTATTAATTAATTGGAGGTGGTGTTAATGCTAAGCCTGGACACTCTATGACGGCCCTCTGAAGGGTAGCTGGCAATGGTGGAAAAGTAGTCTCCTACCAACCAGCATAATCTAATCAAAGGGGAGGGTCTGCATAAATACAAATGTGGCACACCAGCATGAGCCTAATTGGGTGATGAATGGCTGAGGCATGCATGATGAACTATAGCTTGTTTCTGGATTTAAGAAAGTAGCCCGCCTAGCTAAGGCGTAAAGATAGGAGTGTAAACAAATTGATACGTTCGAGAAACATTTCGGGAATGAGATGGATTTGAGTTTATTTATGTTTGTTTATTAAATAAATAAATGAATTTAAATGAAAATTTAAAAATTTGTTTAATCAATGATTCGAACTCAAACAAAAACATGTTGAGCTCATTTATGTTCATAAATAAATTTGTTTATAATTTGTCTAAGATTAGTTAAAAATTTGTTTCTTTGTTTAATAAATGGGTTTATTTTGTTTTTTGCTTATTTTGAAATTTATGATTTTGTTAAATAATACAATTGTATAAATTATTCATATAAATATAATTCATCTATGATGTGTTTTTATAAAAAAACGAGCAGAATAACTTGTTTATGAACTCGCTCGATAATGAATTTATTATTGATAAACAAGATTGATAACAAGCTCGAATTTAACTTATTTAATTTCATTGAGTCGAGACTGAATTGAGCCCAAAAGTGAAAAATTATTCATAAACTAAGTTCAAACGTTCTTTATAGAATTTAACTCATAAATAAATTGAACTCAGATACCTTTGAAAGTAAATAAGTCAAACCCAAATAAAGTTAAGCTCCAATCTGTCGACTCCTTTACACCTCTATTAAAAATGAGGAGGCTTGGTTAAAATAGTTGAAGTGTGAGTGTTATGAGACAACGTTTGGTGTCGGGATGGAGATTTGTCGGATGCCCTCCACTCAGTGGCAGAGTCACGTTTTGGTCAGTTGGGGCCTTGGCCCCAGCTGATTTTTATATTTTTTTGATTTTATATATATATTACTATAAATAATTATAATTTTTATAATTTGAACAGGACTAAAATTATAATTTGATCCAGATTAAAATTCTTTCTTGGCTCCTATGTTTACCTCTAGTAGAGGTCATTGACTTTACTAAAATCTACCTGCTGTGAAGTGTGGCCTAGTTGCATGTGGTAAATATTAATTTTAATCGCTACTCTTCAATCTCCAAGGGCGCCACCAATCTTTGTAACACTGAAATTAAGTTGGCATTTAATGCAAATACCAGCACCAGTACGCCCCTTTAATACCTCTTATTTCTTGTGGTTAACTTCCAATGTTGACTTGATATATGTACCCATTTTGATCTTTCCATGGCCGCATAAAATTGGCCAGCAATGGTAGTTATAATGGTTCATGAGAACCCTATAAATCTGCCTTCCTTTTCCCATATATATGTAACCCTCAATTTCTTCTCTAAACAATTATGGAGTTATTTATTTATTTATTTATTGCTAAATTGATAAACCCTGAAGTTGTTTAAGTTCCTATAGTTATCAAGCAAATGGCTTAACCTATTATTGCTAGGGATGTCAATAGCGTCCCATTTAATTCCATACTTATTTTAATGAATATTCATACAAAATCTTATGCTTATATCTCAGTTTTGTACTTATTTAATTTCAAATGAACCTCAATCGGCCTATTGGTATAACCATCTAATGAAGGAAAATCGAGACTCAATAACTGATTTTTTCTTCGTTAAAACCCTTTTTTTTTCTTATAATAATAATTAAGGGCTTATTTACCTCTCTACTAGCACACTTAAATCAAGGGTACCAATCACATTTCACCTATACATTTTTAAAATAGAAGCTGTGGCCTCTTTTACAACTTGGCTATGCTGGGAAGAGAAAATGAGCAATAATAGAGGAAACAATGTATTGAGAGGTTTATCAGCGAAGAAATAGAAGGTGACCAATATTGGCCTTCACTGAAGAAACAGCTTAGAAGGGGACAACAAGTGCCAATTATTCTAGGTATTTATGGCAAGGCCTCTGTGAGCCAGTTATATGACATGATGATAAGATGGACTGCATTATATATATGATCGTAGGGTTTAGTATTTATAGCTTCCAACTGTGTCATACGCGGATACAAAAAAATACATATTTTAGATAAGCAAATTAACTATGGTCAGACGCATAAATGTTCACACGCTTTACAGGTCGGCCTGACTTAGTCCACGGATAGGTTAAGGATTTATAGACTTGTTAATATATTGTGTTATGAGTTGACAGTAATACTTAAGTATGGGTTTTGATGGCCCTTAAGTTTGGTTACATACTAGACAGGCTAGGGTAAACTTGTTAAGTTGATTATTAAAGATCAAATTTATATTTAGGGTCACCTGACTTGTCAATTTTTAGTTAATTTATCTTACATGCATTATTTTTGAATTATTATGTGTATGTGAAGTTTATTTAGTACGTATGTAAAGGGTAGTGACTTTTGAATTTCTCGATATTAATTAAAAAATATAGGTCATAATGTAGATTACTTTGCTTTTAAGTAACTTAATTTACTATTTGAGAAAAATGGCTTTAATTTAAAAGAGAATTATTTTATCAAACACTATTTTTTCATGGGATTATCAGACACACAATTCAATGAAGATAATAATGGACACGTAATATTTCACAAATTAAAGCTAACTAAGCCTCCACACTTGATCATCATATCAAAGAAAAGAAAGAGAAAAACAAGCCAAATATCCCTGGCCATCTGACCCATATATATATATATATATAATATATAAGCTCCTAGTTGATGGAGCGAGCGGGCAGCAGCATTAGAGAGGTCGATCGAGGTATATATGTATGTATATATATATATATAATATAGGCAAGCGTTATTTGCCGCCGGCGGCAGAATTCTTCCAGATTTGTTCGAGCTCTCTGGCGAAGGCCTTCTGCCGCCCGACAACAATGGTGATGTGATCTTTGTTCTCGAAAACTTTAACGTTGGCTCGGGGAATCCTAGATTGCACGTTGTAGCTGCATTCCACCGGGATCAGTTCATCGTCTCGTCCATGGATTATGGTAACGCTGCACTTGAGATGGTTCTTCACTTTGTCCAAGTAACCGTCGATTTTCCCGGCGGTTCCACAGATGATGTTGTGGAGGGTGTGCCACGCGGCGTTGTGGGTGTGGCAACAGAAACCTTCTATCAGGAACGTCCTTATCCTGCACACCAGCAAGAGAGAGACAGTTTTTCCCAATTAGTAATTGACATTTGACAATCTGGCAATAGCGGTAGCAAAATGTACCAGATGGGTAAATTCCATCTCGTCAATTAATAATTTTAAATTTAGGCAAGCATAATAACAAAATAAATGTTAATTAAATATAAAATTATTAATTATTAACATGACAAAATTGTATTCATTCAATATAATAGACCGACCCATACACCGAGAGTCTACAAAAATATTTTACCAGATTGTGTCACACAAGTCATTTTCCTATGGGGAATTGTATTCTTTAAATTGGCACGTATTTGTGGACCACCCTATTGTGTATCCGTGAAATAAAATTCAGCGTCCATGCCATGCGTATTAAAATGGCTCCATCTCTTTCAGGAAACCAGTCTCAACAGCATTTGACCATCTTCCCTTAGCATTGGTCTTTTTCACAAGAAAGTCTCAACAACACATGACCATACACATCTTCCCTTATAGCACGGGAAATTGCATTCTTTCTCTACAGGCTAAAATCCCCCTAATTAATCAGCATCTTGCCTCTTAATTGCTTCCCACTTTATAGAGATAATGATATCTGACAAAAATAACTAAAAGCCATTATGTAAGAATATGAAGAAAATTAATCTACGCAGAAACAGTCTATATAAGAACACAATTTTGAAAAGAAAATGGGTGTGTTTAGACTGGTCTCTTCTCCATCGTCTGGGTAGTCTAGTAGCGGTAAATAATGAGTTAAGGGATGAAAGGACTAACGAGGCTATTATAAAAACCATACAAATGGTATGTTCAATCTATTGAATGATGCTCTAAAAGTCGCACGAGTCAATACAGAGATCATAGACTCATTGCAGTATTGGGGTTGACGCAATCCTCTAAATGACGTACGGAAGCCCCCAACATTAGATCTACCACTTACGTGTATACATATAGTAAAAGTATATGTATATAAAAGAATGGTCTTCTCCATGCATAAGCTTCATTTCTCCTAAGTTATTCCAAATCAGGAGCTGGGCTTAAAAAATTCGGTAAATAGCATTAGATCAACCAAATTTGGGATCAACATCAGTTGTATTGTCCAAGCACATCATGTGCCACTTAATAGCCACAAAAATTAAGAACCAACCACCCTATTAATGTGTGTGCTGGATATCATCATTTGGAGGAATCAGAGCTGATGGAGAACCGTGTTTTCAATACGGTAAATCTAGCACAACATTTGATTGATTCTACTGGTTCACAGCAAGCGAATCAGAGCACCAACACTGTTTGGACCATCTGTGAACCAACGGGACCATTTTCTTCCTTTAGATCTTAGTCCACTTGTAAACCTTGACACCCCCCAATTCATTTCTTGCCCAAAATTATGCCAAAATAACTTAAAACCCTTCATTCTTGTGCATGTTTTGTTCCAAGTGGCCGAAAATATTACCCTCTTGTGGGGTAAAAGGTATACCCAACAAGAGAAACTTCAAGAAAATCCTACTCTGATAAAACGTTTGGTGTTTTCAAGTTTTACACGCCATGAATAAAGTAGAAATTTGAACCTGTTTCGGGTCACCAGTTTGGTGAGAAACTCCCAGAGGCGGTGGTTTTTGCAAATTAGGAGGCAAACCGTCCGGCTTAGATGCTCATACCAGCAAGCTATTGACGCCCCAAAGGCGATCAGTGGCCACACCCTTCTTGGAGCCAGCTTCCTCATCAAGTACTGTGTGGCTTGCTCACCCTTTGGCACCCGAAAATATGGCTGCCATAAAGTTTTTCCATAAATCAAGTTATGTCACTTGGGGCATAGTGAGAGATAAATAATTGAGATTTACCAGACTCAAACTTACTGGAGCAAGTAAGGTTAGGGACTTGACTGATTTGGGGTGTTTAACTGCAAGGGCGAGGGCGAGGATGCAGCCGAGTGAATGTGCCACTATGTGGAATGACTTGACCGAGTACGGCTCAAGAACCGAGCGTTCGATCATGTCAACGTGCTCCCGTAGCGTGTACAGCGAGTCAGTTGGCTTGGGACTTCGCCCGAATCCAAGAAGATCCACCGCGAATAGCCGATACGTTGATTTTGCAGAGGAGGAGAAGTTCGGAAACAATGTCTCAGTCCAAAATGCCGATGATGAGATAAACCCATGAATGAACAGCACATCTTCTCTCATGTTATCTGTCAAATTAGCCAATCCATAAACAAAACCAACAAAAATTATACTTGTGGGGCACGGCCCTCCTTGACTCGTATTCAAGGTGGGATTTTAGCCTTGTAAAATATATTACATTACGAATTATGCAATTAAGGATTGTCAATCTTACCCTTGGCTCCATCAGCATGGACAAAGAGAGTTTCTTTGGAAGAGGAGGTCCAAGAAGTGCAAGTTTTGCAGTCACAATCGGACCATCTAGGAATGGGGTGAGATTGGCGGCCGCCGATCTTGCCTTGCAGCATTTCGACGATGGTGGAGTTAATGGTGAATGCGGATCGAAGCGAGCCTCTCTTGGTCTTCTCGGAGCCATGAACGGCGGCCGCGGCGGAGCCTTCCAGCTTCTGGCGTTTAAGCTCGTGAACGGTGGATTTCACCTCGGAGACCAGAGAAGGCCGAGTGTAGAGCGTGTCGGAGATCTCCTCAAGCTGCAGCTTGCTGGAGTTGGTGAGGCAAACGATCTTCGGCTCGCCTTGCTCCGACACCAAGATCTTGCCGCTGCTGGTGATGGGCTCTTTCGCCGACGAGCAGTAGCAAGGCCTCCACTCGGCCTCGATCAGGAAATCGGCGGCTTTGTAGGCGTAGCAGAGCAGAATATCGACGAGGTCGAGAAGAGAGAACACAATGAAGCTCAAAACCTCGTTGATCACTCGGCCCGTCAAGGCCAGAACCGATCTCGAGCTCGCCATCACTTCCATTGGAGTCCAAATTAAACTCTGAAGATTTAAGCTGAGAGAGTGGGAAACCAAGAGAGGGCGAGATTCACAAGGACGTTGCCAGGACATCCATAGCTTTTCGCGTTTGTAACTCGTTACCTTCGCCCCCTCTTTGTTCTCTCTCTCTCTCTTTCTCTCTTATAAACTAACAATGAGGACACAACCTTTAAGGGAAACCCAGAAAGAAGAAAACATGGGGAAACTTTCTTGTGGGTTTTCTGCAAAAGGATCAAAACCGACTTGGGGATTGCTCTTTTCTAGGGTTTATGCAAATGGGTCATGGAAATAAGAAACCCACAATGCAGAAGCAGCACAAAGGGCAGCTTCTTGGACCCCTCTTAATTTGGTCGATCTATCTATCTATCTGACTATCCATCTGTGGAGAACGATAGTGAGAGAGAATTCGAAGGGCTTAAAACACAGGGAGAGGGAGCCAGTGAGGGGTGAAAATGGAAGAGGGTAAACACATAAATGAAATCATGCGACATTAAAATGGTTTGTTGGCAAGAAAGAAAAGGTAGGTGGTGGTTGAACCTCCAGCTCCAGTCAAGAAAACTATATTTCTCCTCCACATTTTGTGCCATTTACAAGCTTTCTTTCTTTCCTTCACGCCTTTTAACTCAAATTATTTATTATTATTATTATTTATTTATTTATTTATTTTTTATTCTCATCATATATCTTTTAACTTATGATACCCCTGCTACCCTTCGTTCTTCTCCAATCTCGATCTGCAAAAAATTGTCCCCAGCATTGAGGTCGACAAATGCAATATTTTTGCCTTAAGACTCAGAGAAAATAGCCTGATAATAATATTCTTATAATTACATATATTGGGTTACGTACCCCAAATTTTCTTTTAAGTTTCAATTTTGGTTCGACGTTACGTACACTCCCCCTCTTAAGTCCTCTTGCCTCTTCCCCAAACTCCTCTAAAAACCTGCTGCCAGTGCCGCCCACAAATTAAGCCACATTGACCGTCATGGCTTCAATTAATAAACGTACCCAACTCCAAAACTCACATCTTCATTCACCATTGTTGAGAGAAATCGAATAATGGTGCTGAGTGCATGTATGGTTGGTGAGACTCTCTTTGTTTGTCTTGTTGTATTTGAGGTTTTACGATAACCATGTTATCATTTAATAACATGTGTGGAATCAAACATCAATCTACAATTAAAATAGTAATTAAATTGATTCTATACCACGAATTTTCGCTTTTTAATTTGGATATTCTTTAAATTTTAAAATTTACCTAATTGTTTCTTAAACTTTCAAAGATTAGCCATAATACCCATGAAAATAAATTGATTCAAACACCTCTGAACTTTGAATTTTTATCTCGGACACTCTTAAACTTAATTTTTGGTCAAATCAGTCCCAGAATTTTTTCACAAAATTTTCACAACACCCATATGTGAAATAACTAATTTAATAGATATTAAGGATAATTTTAACTTAATTTAGTATAATTAATGTTATTTTTTATGGAAGGGGTTATCCGGTCATTTTTTAAAAATTTTAGAGACCAATTTAATAAAAATAAAGTTTATGAGGCATTCAGGTCAAAGTCCAAATTTCAAACATATTTATTTAATTTATTTAATATCATTAGCAAAAGAAAGAGATGCCATGGCCAATTTGAGAAAATTTAAAGACCAAATTAGTGAAATTCAAAGTTCAAGATGTATGTCGCCAATCTATGCTGATTAAAATGGAATAGAAAATAAAAACTGAACCTAAACTTTAGAAATGATAAAACTTAGATATTTTTCTATAATTTAATCTTACATATAATAAAATCACATTATTTGGTATTAAAACATTTCTTCCCTTTTCCTTCTTCCATCTTCTTCTTATATATTGACTGAAGTCGCCGCCCTTCATATACAATGTGTATGGAAATTGTTTTTGCACTACAAAGCTTATTAATCAAAACATAGCGTGACGATGACAGTTTTGACAATACATATCGATATACAATGAAATAAATTAATTAAAAATCTTATTGTATATACATATGTATCATATAGATATATTAATTATTATCTCTAGGGTATAGGTCAAGTGGACAAATTATATGTCGGGTTCGCACTAATGAGTTGTGAGTTCGATCAGGGGTGAAGTTAGGATTTTGGTTCAGTGAGAGCGAATTTAAATACAAAAAAAATATAATTTTAAAAATAAGATAATAGTAATAAATTAAAATAAATTTATTTTTTACAATTGTTCCTTATAGCTTTTTATACTAGAAATTGCAAATGTTCAAAAAGACTACGTTGATTTTTTGAATCTTTAGACTCGTCATGATCATAAAAGGCTAGTTCTTGCCATAGGAAAAGTCGAATACAATCAATTGATGCATTTAGATAAATTCGATAATCACACAATGTTTGTTTTAATTACCTGAATAAAATTATCTCGATATTTTGCTCTTAATTCATGAAGATTTTATAATTATTTCAAGGTTAATTATGTGCACTATTAATTAGCATCTCTAATATGAACTTAAAGTTTTATCTTTATTTTATTAAATAGCCGAACCCTTCTTTCATGAAAAAATTACCATTTTCTTGTTTTCTCATTATTTGTTTTAAAAAGATAACAATATAAGTAAAATGCGACATCTTTACTTATATTATATTCCAACTAATTACCAAATTCATTTAATCAAGTTGGAATGAATCGTTTTGATTTCGAGACTGATACAGATCTCTTTGTAAATAGACTCTTCTAATTTGATCTTGAAAATTAATATTATAATCTATTATTGAAATTCTTAACCCAAGATCTATAAGAAATTGTGCAACATCAATTTGCTTAATACTTGTTTTATTAATTTGTTCATTTTCTTTAATATAAATTTTCTCCATATTTGCTTTCTTTACTTAACAATTTTCTTCAATACTTAGTTTTATTTATATCATCATTGTAAAAAAATAAAATTATGATCAAATTATAAAAATTGTTATGATGGTTATTACTCAGCCATTATATACTTGGTTTTTTCAATACTTATTTTATATTTATAGTAATAAAATATAATATAATATTTTTTATTTTTAATAGTAAATTATTATAAAAAATAAAATTTAAAAACAAATTTGGCCCAATAGGGCAACTTCTCAAGTGGCTCCGCCCTTGAGTTCGATTTTCGTCTTATATAATGAAAAAAAATTTCATATTTATAATTTATTTTTTTACACATAATTAAGAACACGAGCACAATACACGACGTTCATCTCGAGGTGTATTAATTATTAATCAAGATTATATTATACATTGTAATATGACGGTGCGGAAAGGAAGGTAGCATGGCATGAGGCATTAATGAAGGGTGTAAACTTTTTTCAAAGGAAACAGGTCTACGAACGAACGAAGGTACGTTAGTTCTGCATTTATTGCTATTTGTTTGGACCACGTGGCTCCCATCCCCCTACCCCCCCCCCCCCCCCGCTTGGGAGCTGACTTCTTCGCCACCACCGTCCTCTCCGCTCTATAAATGGGGAAATGCTATCCTTACCTATAAATATGATAAATTATTTATTTGTGGGTAACGGATATGATTTTTATAAAGATTTATTATATTTTGTGTGACACTTAGCATTAATAATTTGTATATTTATTTTATTTTATATTCAAATAACATTTTTAATAAATATAAGTGACTTCGGTATTGTCATTCTGTCACAGCAAAATAAAGCCCCGATGATGTGCTAGTCGGCAAGTATATTATTTACACCGATTAATATGAATTAAGTTTTTTAAAAATAAATATGTGCATAATTTACGGGGCTGTCAAGTGTATTTCAAATTTACTTAATAAAAATTAAAAATTAAAAATTCCCCATCATATAAAATTTAATAATAAAATAAACAAAAATAAAAAAACATAAAAGGTGACGACGAGTTTCAAAGATCAAACATGTATTTTAACGTGTTTCAAACACTTTAACGACACAAATAATAGGTGTACAGATAACTTTGATAAATAATCTTAAAAAATTATCGTGATATACACTAATTCAGAATAGTCTTATTTAAAATTAATAATTAATCTACTTACTATGAACTATTATGAATTATTATTAATTTAAAATAGAATTACTATAATTAATTAAATTATTTAATTGATAAAAGCAAAAAAAAAATATTTAAATAATTAGTTAAGTTGACGAGGATGATTCTCCTAGTTGTTAACTGTTACGATATTGTCATTATAATTTTGACAATGTGCCACCGCCACTGCCTCCTCACCACACCATGGTTTGATTTTTAAATGTGCTCAACGCTATTCATTAAAGTGTAATTATTAGCCACATGTTCTAGAAATTGTTATTTTTATGCGCCGCATATAAATTTAAAGTTGTATTCTGTTTAAATTATTAGTGTTAACGGATTATAATTGTTTTTAATATTTATTTATTGATTTTGCTAAATATATTCCTTGTAAGATTTAAACCTAATTGGAGTTGTCATCTATTTAGCCATTCCAGACAAAAATCTTTTTGACAAAGGACAGCTATGCTGCATGGAAATTTACGGTGATGCCATTTTAATATTTTTGAAATGTTTTTATTTTTAAAACACTAAAAACATATTTTAAAAACGTTCGGGATTGTTTCCTAATATTAGTAAAATATTATAAACACGTTTTCGATTCGAAAATATGTTTCTGTCCATGAAAAGGTTAGAGACTCATTCGTCTCTAACTCAAAATTTTTAATTTGTTTTGAAATTTATTTCTAGAATTTATTTAAATATATTATGAAATTTATGTTTATTTTTAGATTAAATAATTATTTTTTATAATTTTTTATATTAAAAATTATTTTTACAAAAAGATCCCTATATTTTTTTTATTTACGCATTTCTCCATGTTTTCATTTCTTATTTTTTTGAAATTGTTATTTTTCCATTTTTGTTTCATATCGTGTTCATTTTTAGTTTTCATGGAACCTAGAATATATACATCGTGTTCATTTTTAGTTTTTATGGAACCTAAGATATATACAGAGTGCTTATGAGTGTAGATAAACTAGAAAACCATTGGAATTGAGATAATGGTTACTTAATTTGGTTTCATTTTTTATAATTTGATTTAGGTTTAAGCCTAAAAATTAAAACCAAATAATAAGCACTTGTTTTAGTTTGTCCAAATACTTAGACAAGCACATATGACAAGTACTTATTGGAAACCATAGACAAGTTAAGTTGTCCAAACAGAGGACGTAAGCCGATTGGTTAGGCATAAAGCATTTATAGGTGACTTTTTAAGTTTACTGTCAAATCCCAAGGCTCAACCCTAGACAAGCAATAAAAATTACCAAGTTGGAGTACAATAGGGGCACTGGGAATTTTCGATGGAGCAATGAAATAAGTAAAGATTGAAAATAACACTAACGACAAAAGTACTTTGTTAGGCTGATACTGGCACTAAGAGACAAAAGCTAGTGGAGCTAATGGGATTAAATACCCTAATAGTCCTAGCCCTAAACGATAAATATATACTAGGTTCTGTGCGTATCGACTCGCAATGTTGTAGCTAATGCCTTAAGTATCCTATTTGAGGAGTGCGCTCGCAATAATAAAACTCAAAGGAATTAAGAGGGGCTCTCACAAGCAGTGGAGCATTTTGATTTAATTAAGCACATTCCAAAACACATACTTATTAGAGACCTTAATAAATTATCTCAACCTCAAATTAGATTGCACCGATGAGATTCAATCTTCAATCATTTTTTGCTAATGGTAAGAGCTACTTCAAAAGAGTTTGCAATGAAACGTTGGTTTTACCTTGGTGTAATAGCCATGAATCCAAGCAAGATGATAGGTTTTTGCCCATTGTGTTAGTATTATTTCTTCATTTATTCTCGATTTGTCTTTTAAATGAGTCCATCTCTATAGCATCCTAGGATTAAACACGATTTTGTAAATATTTATCTCTAGAAAAAATCATTTTTATTTAGGCATTTAGCGGATGGTCTTTTGTTTTTGTGGTAAATGTTAACAAGAGGGTTGCTTTTAAGAAGATATTAAGATTGGATCTTGCAATTTTGTTGTGTGTGTGAGATTGGATTTGGTTTTTATTTTTTTTAAAAGGCCAAGTGTGTTAGATTGTTATGGTATTGAGCGTGGCCTTTCTTTTGTATACATATAATTATATCTTTCATTAATTATTGATTCCTTGAACATATGGTACTTGATAGAAGTGATAAAAAATTTTATTAACCTAAAATAATGGAACTTAATTGGTTGAAATTGACATTTCGGTATTCAATTCGTAAAACAATTTGATTTAGTTTTTAATTTTGAGCTTTTGGTTAAGGCAAGATGCCAATTTCAACTTCATTTTTTAGCTTATTTATTTTATTCTTCAAATTACTTCTATCTGCCTACACTTTGTTACTTTCAATTTTTTTTGGTTTTTTCATATTTTTTTGGGTTTAAACGACTATTCAATCTGTTCGCTTAAATTTTTTTTTTTAAAAAAAATTGATCTCTTCAATTGAAACAATTCGATGGATTGGATTACCTAATACTTGATTTCTGGTGAGTTTATTAAACTATCATACCCATCCGTGAAGTCTTTGGCCTAAGCTTCATGCTCAATACATACCCTTCGTAGGACAGCTTCTTTCGTTTGTGCTAATAATATAATTTTTTTTTTTTTTAGGGGGTGTTTATTAACGAAGATAAGAGGAAGAAAATGTTAGATATGAAAAATATTTTGGATGTTTGACTTTTTCAACGTGTATGTTAAACTTATCTGATCATTTTCAAAAAAAATCCTCACGTGACTTCTTATCTTCCCCTTTCAAGATAAATTTATCTGACTTTCCCCGTTAAATAAATTTATCTGACTCTTTCAAGATAAGCCTCAATTATCTATATGCCCTTTGTAGGATAGTTAATGTCATTTAATGTATTTTAAATATTTAAATTTATTAAAAGAAGTTATTTATTTAAGTCTTATAATTAAATATTATTTAATATATTTTTAAATTATTATATATTTTGACAATTTTTAAAATTTAAATGACATTATTTCTTTCATTGATTTTTAAAATTTAAATTTCTCTCTCTCTCTCTCTCTATATTTTATTAACTAATAAAATTCCTTTTACCATTTTTAAATTATTTTATTTAATTTTATATTTTATTATCTATTATGAAAATATGTTATGGCCATTTTTAATTATCTAGGTGGAATTATTGTAATTTCAACAATAATTATTTCTACTTTTTAAATATATTTTTGAACATGGATTTAGAAAATAAAATAAAATATTATTTTTATTTTTTTGACAATTCATGTTAATCATAAAATACTATTTTAATCATGAATGTGTTATTGATGTTAATAAACAATTTTGAATGAATTTGATAATAGGGATATTTTGATAAAAAAAAAACTGTTATCTTAATGCTTATCGTATGCATTAACAAATATATAAAAGGAAAAAATACAATTATCAGTCGATTCTAAAAAATTTAACTAACACTCTGATAGAAATCTTAGAATACTTTCTACCCTTATCTTGATAATTCCAAATCTTAATTCAAAAAGCAGTATAATCTTATTTTAATACTTCCTATTTTACTCATTTTAACAAACAGGATATACATTTACTTGTGCATTTCATGTTTGAATATTGGAAATTAACTAAAAAATTAGTTTTTATATTCTAATCAAACTTAGCATAAAATTGAAAACTGTTTAAAAATTAAAAACAGTTTTAATAAAAGTATTTATAACTTTTAAAAATACTTTACATATACAAATTATACACAATTTGATTTCTAATTTAATATACGTTTCGATCCAAAAAGATACGTATTTGAGTATACGTCGAAAGAGTTTGGCGCACGAACCTAATCCAAACCAATTGCCTTAAAAAAAAAATTCCTAATTTTTTAATCTTATTATATATACCCATACAACAAGCTCCTGTTGTTCTCAAATTTAAATTTATGGGATATACATTTATGTTGATTTATTTGATTATTAATTCATTTAATGTAACTATACCACTCTTGAAATACATAGGTACAAGCCCAATAATTTTGCCTTTTCAAGTCTAAATTTTTAGAAAATCACAAATTAACTAAACACATCACAATGAGCTCTTATATTTTCAATGTGTAATGGGTCGGATGTGAATGCAACTTTTGAGTTTGTTTTCTATTTGGGATACGAAAGTTCTAATTTATTTAGTAGCATATTTGCTAGCTAATGGAGATTATTATATGCATTCCAAAATCATACTTCAATTCATTTGCCTGGAAAATGGCTCCACTTTAAACATGGGTAACAATATCCGTGCATGGCTTGCTAGAAAAATTGATAGGGACTAGTAAAATTTATGGTTATGTAGGCCTCGGGGACTGGCTGATACATTGTCGAGAGAGAGAGAGAGAGGGAGAGAGCAGCTCACACTTGGGCCACTTTCACACATAACTATCGCATCCCCGCCTGCATGTATATATTGCTATCAATTCAATATCCTTTTGAGTTAAAGCGTCGCGGCCAGGGATCGTCCCCATCGTCACTCCTACAAAACCCCATCATAAAGTTCGTAGATTGAATCTTTGGCAGGGTTGAAGGTACACCAATAGTAAATTTTGGCCCAAGTACAACTATTTATGCAATATGTACAAGGGTTTCTCAATTCTCTTTGTGTGTGTGTGTGTCACTCTCTTTATATATATACACATAGGTGTAATAATAATCAAGGTTGACCAACAAAATAATTGTAACACTTTGATATTTTAAAGAAAATAATAATGTATAATTTTGAGTATTGAAAATAATTTATTGAGAATTTATGATTTTAAAGAATTTAAAGGAAATCAATAAATTTATTGTATTTTTGAAGG
Source organism: Diospyros lotus (assembly GCF_014633365.1). Lineage (NCBI taxonomy): Eukaryota > Viridiplantae > Streptophyta > Magnoliopsida > Ericales > Ebenaceae > Diospyros > Diospyros lotus. The sequence goes on from NC_068348.1 coordinate 7,842,594, forward strand.
GAAAGTGATAGGGAGTTTGTGGAATTTTTAAGATTCAAATTATCATTTAAGTGTTTGAGGTGAATAAAATATTATAATAATAATTAATGTATAATAAATAATATATATAAAATAAAATAATAGAACAATCAAGTAAGGAAAGTAAAGGCTTATGAGGAAATAATATATATAAAATATATTTACGTAATATAGAAAATGTAGTAGGGTGTTTAGCATAGTTTGCTTATTATTTGTTATATAATGTTAATGTTAAATATAATAATTGAAATTGAAGAGGGAGAGATTGAAATTGAGATTCGAGGAAGCCTGCTGTGCATGATTTATATATGTGTGTATGTATATATATATATATATCCTATGTTATCATATATAATAGTATGAAAAAGTCAAATATTGTGGCTAGGGAAAAATATAATACATGTTACACTCACATAGAAGTTATGGTGCTATATGTAAGTATATGGGAAGAGAGCGCAAGAAAGAAGGTGGCAGGGTATTTTAGAAGATTGGGGAAGATAGAAGTGGCTGCCAGCAGCCACGCGTTCAGCCCTTCCAGCTCACTTCTTTTACCTCCTTCAATTTACAGCTCACTTCTTTTGCCTCCTTAAATTGCATTTATTTTGTAATTAAATAAAAAATATGATGATTAACTTTAAAAGATAAGATTACAAATTGTGCTTGAAATTGATTATGGAAAATTTGATGTCTAAGATAAAATTGGGTATAAATAGGGAAAATGCAAGCATAGTTAAAGGATTGGTAATGAAGCTAGCAGCGCAAGGAAGGAAAAATTAAGGCAAAAAGTGAGTAAAAATTTCACAGTCGAGTGTCAGGGGCTCGGAGCCGTGATGTTGGCTTTCAAAATAATTTTAGCAGTATAAATTAAGGGCGTTATCTCAGGTAAGTTCTCTTCCCCTTTTACTTCCAAAGGCAACTTCTTACCCCATTATATTTCTCGTGATATATCCTCGCCCCCTTTATTTTTCATGACATGATTTATTCTCTCACAAGACAATAATCTTAATTTATTTAATGGTGGAGACGTCCAAGCGAACCATGGTTGAGGGGTAGTCATATTTTTCTTTGCGTCCTGCTCACTAGTCGAGAAGGGCTTGTATCACCTTTCATTTTTTTGTGGAATGATGCTGCACCTAGTTAGGTTAGGTTCTAGAGGGGGGATTGTATGGTGGTTATGGGACTTGGGCCTTCTATATGTGAATTTAATGTTTATTTAATTAATATCTTATGTTGACACTATGTGTTGGGATTTGAGAATTGCATCAATGGGGGGCCATATTTCGTGAATGCTTGGACATGTGCATTTTAGAATAATACATGAGCACTGCATTGAATATGTATTATTATGTGGGTGAAGCATGATCTGATGTTTGGTTTATGGCGGCCTTGTATCACGTTTATGCTTATAACGCCATACATTTTCATGTTTTACATTGCATGGCTCTATTGTGAGTTGTGACTCTAACTTCTTGATGTACATCTTTCGGACAAGAGTATCGATCCGAGGCTATTATCACAGGCGGGAGGACCATACCGTTTCAGGCGGGAGGACTGACCTAAGGTTCACGAACGAGAGGACCGTACTGTTTCAAGTGGGAGGACCGACCTAAGGTTAGCATTACACTCGGAAGTATCATTCCGTTTTAGGCGAGAATACCGACTTGAGGTTACAATAGTTCGTGGTTTCATGCTTGCTAGTTTATGGCAGCGACATGTTTGTTAGGGACTTAGGTGCCAGTGTCTTTTGTGTGGGCCCTACGGACCATTAAATGCATATTTAATTATGCGATTTATTCATGACTGTGGTTCATGGTCTTGGTATGTTGTTGTTAGTTATGCACGTGGCGTGCGGGTGGTTTGGGTTACACCTTTAGTTATACTAGCCTTGTTGCTTGTTATACTTGTTGACTTTTGTGACTCACTCTTATTTTAACATCATTTCAGGCAAAGAAAAAGCCAAGGTCGCAGGCGAGGGTGGCAGCGCTTAAGCTGGTTGGGTAGTATGGTGTGTAGGGCAGTCCTAGCCGTTCGAGTCCTGTGGTGTCTAGAGTCTTTGGGAGTGCCAGGGTTTGTTTTGTTTTTCTTTTGAGTTGTGCCGACATGGACTTTGTAAATATATAAACCATATAACCACGATAAAAGTGGTTGGCTATGTATGCATGCATGTGTTTTGTAGTTTTGCCTTTGTTGTGCCGGGCTTTATTTATGCTTACGGAATAGAAGTTTTATTTAAGCCTGTTTCTATGCCACTACACAATGACCTTCTCACTGATCTTTTGTGCTCGCGAGGGGTCCGTGAGGTGGGCCATTACAATAATCCAAGGGAAAGGTGAATTGTAGTAACCTACTCTTTAAGCGCGTCATTGTCTCCCAAATTTAGGGATATTATTTTTTAAATTTACATTTATATCCAAAATATACTATGGGTTCCTCTTTTAACCCATTAATCATAATTAGGATGATTAATTAGAGTTTTATAATGAATATGGTCTAGATCAAACTTTATTGAGATATAATATAAAAAAATTAAATATCAAAATAACAATCCAAGTCTTTACATCTCATGTTCTAATGTCTACACTATTTAAAACGATAAAAAAATATTTTAAATACGAAATTAGAAAAGAGATTATCTTTTATTGTCCATATTCTCTTTCTCCCTTCGAGTACTTGAATCACCTATGGTATGGTTAAACACCTATGATGCCTCAAAAATGTTTTTTTGTGCATATGATCAAATACATAATATACATAAACTTCCTATGCCTATTTATGACAAATATGGTGATAATTGTTATTTATTGTTTATCAAACGAACCTATGTTATTTAGTTCAATATGAAACACTAATCACCCCTTTGATAACAATATATTCCCCTTTTATCCATTGAGTCATGTTGGGAAAGATATGATCATATATGTATACGTGTTATTAAAATGAGTTTTAATGAAATAAGTATAAACTTCACCTTTGTGCCTAAATTTCAAGGATATAGTGCAATTTATGCCAAATAATCAGTCTGGAGCATAAAAAAATGTAAATTTTAAGGTGTTGGTGCAATTGAAAGAAATCAAGTGTGATATTTTACTCTTGTGTTTGGTTTTGATGATGAAAAATAAATTATTCTATACCCCTAAGTCAAGTTTATGTTTTGTAATAAAAATCAATTTCAATATACTTTGTTACAATGAGAATCAAATCAAATGAACTATGTCTTTATACATACATATCTAAAATAGAGATTTGCAAAAACAAGTATTATGATTTAAATGATTTTTAAAAATTGGTTTTGAATCGTTAGTCAAAATGGAGCAAAATTTTTCAAAGGCAAAAGTCCATCTGTCGATCGGTTCTAAGAACTTGTCGACTGTTCTGGTGTTTTGAACTAGACTGTCTATAGATTAAATGAAATTGTCAACTAATTTAGTTGTTATGGTTCTAGTTGTCGATCGATTTTTGTAATCTGTCGACCAACATAATGCTTGCATTAAGAAGTGTTGACCATTCTTCATAATCTGTCGACCATTTTTTAAATTTGAACTAACATGTCCACCGATTCCTTGAATCTGTTGACTGTTTTTGTGTTAGAGACTTCTAACGGCTAGTTTGACAACTTGTCCAAAACGCTCCACCTACCACCAACCACCAACCACTATGTTTTTAAAAAAGTTCATCAAGCACTATAAATAGAGGGTAAATGGATGATCATTCAAGATAACCAAGTGATTATATTATAAGTTCTCAAGTGCTCATTCATTTTGTGCATCATTGTTCTATTCATTTTTCTCTCCAAAGCTTTACATTTGCTTTGTAAAATTTATTGTCAAGCCTTGTATTCATTTTTGAGAGATTTTGTACCTAAGAGATTCATCTCTTAGATTGAATTCTTTGTGTAATCTTTTGTATTTCCTAACTTTTTGCTATAGAGCTTGCTTGTCTAAGTACGAGGTTGTATTTCTTACCTTGTTGTTAGAGGGATTATTTGTCTAAGTGAGAGGATTGTAATTACTAGCAGTTTATGCTAGACGGCCTACTTGTGAAATAGGAGGTTGTACTCTCTGGCAAGGTTGCTACAAGGCCTACCGAGTGTTGTAGGAGGTTTCTAGTAGATTGCTTCAAAATTCTTAGTAAGGAGCTAAGGGAGTGGATTAGACTTGATTTAAGTCGAACCACTATAAATTATTTGTGTCCCTTTATTGCTTTTATTCCTTGTTTCATTTGTTGTGCTAAGCAATCCCTTATTCATCCTTATTTGTATTAAAATCTTATTTTTAAGCCAAGAGTTCTTAAAGTTCAATCAAAATTTTAAAATAACCCAATTCACGCCCTTCTTGGCTTTTAGTGCTATTGCTATACAAATATAACAAAGTGCAATAACTTGAAACTTTGGGGCTTGTAGTGTCACCTCACAAACTTGAAAATTTTGTGAAAATTATTCTTGCCTTCCTCTTCTTTTCCAAGAATCCTTCTTACTATTGACCACCCTTCGGTCATCCTTTGTCAATGCTATTGTTGTTGGAAACCACTGTTAACAACCCTTAGGTTGTCCCTAATCATTGTTGTTATTTGAAAAAAACTAGAGAACACCGAACTTGCCACTATCTATACATCTTTTTCAATGAACTAGTTGGTTAGAATGGTATTTTGGTGACAAAAATTTTGATATTTTTTTAGGGTTTAGGGTTTGGCAGAGTCCATTACTAAAGCCTCAAGGTCCGGTGCACCATAGGACGAGAAGTAGGTGTCGGGCTTGATCCATTGTTTAAGAGAGTTAGGATGCTAAGGGTCTTTGGATGGGTCTTCAGTGTCTTCGGGGGTCTCGTTCCCTAGAGAGTCTTCAAGGTGTTAGTCTTCGGATGAGTCTGGAAGATCTTCAAGGAATTGAGTCTAAGAGTATTCTACATCACAAATATAGTTAGAAGACACATAAAGATCTTCCCCACCTGGGCCATTCAATGTTTAAGTCAGACAGAGATGTCTTGAGACAAAAAAATGTATCTATGCATGTATGCTATAGGTTCTAGATAGGGGTTTTCTAAAGAGTTATGTGGGGTCTAGAGTGTGAGTCCCCAGGTCCCAAGTCTTAATGTGTATGAGTCTGAGAGTTCAAGTTTTCGGGACTAGAGGTGCTAAAGGATAAAAAAAATGTCATTTTATTGTGGAATAGGCGGGTATTTATAGAGTTTTGGTGGTGGGACCCATATTACACTTAGTTATGTAGATAAGAGTCTTTAGACTCTCAAGGAAGATGCACTGAATGAGGCTAGAGGGCCTGGAGTTATCTTTGAGGTCCAAGTCCCCAATGAGTATCCTTTGGGTGGATCTGAAAACTCTTGGAGTTACTGGATGGCTTGGGCCTTGGAGACTTTGGATGTGTCTTGGGTCTTAATGATACGAAGGTTAGATAGGTCCTGGAGACTCTATTGAGACTTTGAGAGACTCATGCTCTGGAAAACTCTTTGGGGTCATATGGTTCTTCAAGCGACTTAGAATATTTTAGGGATTTTGGCTTCAATTTTCCTAGGGCATTCCACAACAATGGCTTTCCACTCTTGCCTTTAGCTGCATGGTAAAGGGAAGAGTATAATAGGGGTGCCCAAATTTGGACAACGGATTGGGTTTTAATCGATCATGAATATGCTGTAAGGAATTAAGTGTCTAGGAATGATACTTGATTATCTATTACCTGTGCGTGTAGGGCTTGGTTGTTTTGCTCATGCCAAAGATACCTGCACTTTTTATAGTTAACGGGGTGATCTACTACTTCTATCGCAACTAGGGGGACGGATCTACCCTGGCCTTTGAGGTTGCCTTAGACTTTTACAGACATTATCGGGGTTTACTGGTTGTCTCCACTATTTCCCAGTTTATCCATCATTGAGGAGCCTGGGAATATGTATATCTAGTGTATTCTCTTACGGAATGATAAAGGGAGGACACCGTAACTAGTAAAGTTTCCTTATGAAAGGTTTGGCCTCAAATGAGCATGGTAGTATCCAACCGGAACCCTAGTAGGTATAAGAGTGGAGTGTCCCCACGCTAGTGGTTGTGTGCACGATCATAATTGCTCTTGGTGAATGACACATACTTTTTGATTACTTGCGCTCATGTAAGCACATGTAAGGAAAACTTGGCTCCTTAATATGACTATTATAGGGATGCCAATACACCCAACTTGTGGGGGGTAAAATAGTTAGATATGTATAAGGGATGAATGCATAAGCAATGACTTTAATGAGTGTATTTGTTGGATGCTTCAAGGGTATTGCTATTTTAATCACGATTGGGGGGATTGGTCACACTTCGCCTTCCCAGGTCGCCTTAGACTTGTATATATTGTCGGGGTTGACCAGTTGTCACCACTATTCCTAGATTTGTTCATCATTAAGGAGCCTGGAAATTTATTCTTCCAGCACTTACCCTCATGGAGGGTGGGAGGGAGGGCACTGGGACCCATAAAGATTATTTAAAAGAGGGCCAACCTTGAGGGAGTACGGTAGTGCTTGTTACGCGCCCCCAACATGCTATGTGAAGTAAAGTTCTTCCCTAGCTGCCTGTAATATACGATCCTATGTAAAGACAATTGTAGCATTATACTTAACCGTTCATAGCTGTGTTGGCTCTTGCGAGTTGTTGGTTTTTGATGTTTTTGTGTGGGCCCATCCTAGGAATGCGATCCACAATGCCTTTTTGTTTTCTATAGAGCAGGGCAAACAAACAAGGGACACATCAAATGTTTTTATGTGGTTCGGCTCATTTGGCCTACGCCCACAGGAATACAGGGGGTACTTATGCATTTTGATGGGGGAAATTACAACGTAAGTATAACGCGATAATATCTCAAGTACATTACATTCTAGGTCTTGCCAAGTGTCTCCCCTTGGAGCGTTTGGAGGACATAGGTATTTGGGCCTAACATTTCTTGGATCTTGTAGGGGCCTTCCCAATTTTCCTGGAGCTTGCCTTCTTTGCGGAGAGCACCTGTGATGAAAGATTTTCTGAGTACCAGGTTGCCTGACTATAATGGCCTATCTCGAACACGAGCATTATAGTAGCTGGCTACTTTTCGATGATAACCTACCAATCGGATGCTAGCTTCATCCCTTATTTCGTCAATTAAATCAAGATTATTAGACAATTGCTTTGAGTTTCTATGCTCGTCAAAAGCTAATACTTGTGGAGACTGAATGTCAACTTCAAAAGGGATAAGGGTTTTAGTCCCATATATGAGGTTGAAAGGAGTTTCACCAGTGGACACCTGGCTGGTGGTGCAATAGGCCCATGAGACAGTTGGAAGCTTCTCTACCCAAGCACCTTTTTCCTTTTATGTGGAGAATGATCTTGTTAGCGGCTTCGGCTTGACCATTGTCTTGTGGATACGCCATTGATGCCATGTGCAATCGAATATCCCATTTATTGCAAAAGGCATGTAAAGTAACAAAATCAAATTGTGCCATGGTCTGTGTTAAGGATCCTAGGGATTTCGAAGTGGCAAATGATATCCTTCCATACTACGTTCCCCACTTTCTTTTCTGTTATGGTTGCCAAGGGTTCTGCCTCAACCCATTTAGTGAAGTAGTCGATAGCCGCGAGTAGAAATTTTTGCTATCCAAAAGCAATGGGAAATGGACTGAGTATGTCCAACCCCCATTGTTCAAAGGGAATGAGCTAGAAAATTTGTTAAATTTTTGCTGTAGGCATGGAAGATAATGGTGCATGCCATTGACATTTATTGCAAGTCAAAACTTTTATGGAAACGTCCTCATACCAAAAGAAACCTACTCTTATGATCTTAGCGACTAACGATCTTCCCCCAAGATGTTCACTGCAGTCTCCTTCGTGCACCTCCGTTAGTGCCTGTTGTGCTTCTTGAGGACTGATACATTTCAATAGTGGCATGGAGAAGGCTCGTTTGTATAGAATACCATCTATGATCACAAAGCAGGTTCCCTAGATCTTTAGTATTCTGGCCTTTGCAAGGTTAGTGAGGAGCTCCAAAGTGAGTAAATATTGCATAATGGATGACCCCCAATCATTGGTTGTATTAATAAATTGTATTACTGTAGCCTTCTTATCTTCCTCTATGTTGGATAGGGCATCTGCATGTTAGTTGAGGATGTGATTGATTTGAACCAGTTGGAAGACGTGGTATAACTCTCACAACCCTTGTAGGTATCGAATGAGCGTGGAGTCTCTGGCTTCATAAGTTCCATGAAACTATTGTACTAACAACTATGGGCTATTACCTTCTTTACTTATAATTTTTTGGGATAGTCAGGCTGGTGATAAGGGCTTCATACTCTATAACATTGTTTGAAGTAGGGAAGGTAAATCGCAAGGAGTACTCCAAAACTACACCCTCAGGAGAAATCAACACAATGTTGACCCCGCTACCTTGTTCATTCGAAGCTCCATCCACAAATAATCTCCACTCGGGTGGTGATCCCATTTTGGATTCTAGCACATAGGTGCATTCCACTATAAAACCTGTCAGTACCAGTCCTTGGATGGCTTTTCGAGGTTCGAATTAGAGGTCATACTCACTGAGTTTGATGGCCCACTCAGTGAGCCTTCCTGATTGCTCGGGCTGTTGGAGAATTTGGAACAGAGGCTGGTCGGTGAGATGGAGTGCGGTTGGAAATATGGCCTGAGCTTTTTGGTTGCCATAACTAATGTGAAGGCCACTTTCTCCATTTGGAAATATGGCTTGAGCTTTTTGGTTGCCATAACTAGTGTGAAGGCCACTTTCTCTATGTAGGGGTAGCGGTTTTAGCTCGATGAAGTACTCAACTTACGTAATATATGGGCTAGTCCACCTAGTTAGTTTTCTATACACTATAAAAAAAATTGATTTTTTGCGGAGGTTTAAAAATTCGCCGCAAAACATGGTATTTTATGACGGTTTGTAAACCGTCACCAAATACATTTTTTGTGGCGATTTTTTTAACATTTTGCGGCAGTTTTTCAAAATCGCCGCAAAATTCATTAAAGTATTTAATTTTGCGGCGATTTTCAAAAAATCGCCGCTAAATTCAGAAAATAATTAAATAATTAAAAAATCACCGCTAAATTCAAAAAATTAAAATTGAATTTCGCGACGGTTTTGGAGAAACCACTGCTAAATTAAAAAAATTAAATAATTAAAAAATTAAATTAAATTAAGATTTGTGGCATTTTTAAGAAATCGCCGCAAAAATCATTAAAAATTGAATTTAGTGGCAGTTTTTGAGAAACCGTCGCTAAATTCACAAATAATTAAAAATTAAAAATTAAAATTAAATTAAGATTTGTGACGGTTTTGAAATTCTTTAAAAAATTGAATTCTGCGGCGGTTTTGAAAATCTGCCGCTAAATTTTAAAAATAATTAAATAATTAAAAATTAAAATTAGATTAACATTTGCGACGATTTTGAAAAATCGCTACAAAATTCATTAAAAATTTAATTTAAAAAATAAATGGAAATTTAAAAAAAATTGAATATATCAAATTTTAATAATTTTAAAAACAAATTTTAAAAAAATATATAAAATTATCTTTTTATTTTTTAATCAATTAATTTATTTAATATAATTGAATTAATTTATTTTTAATTTATTCCATTATTCTTTTAAAAATAATCAATTAATTTATATTAAAAAATATAAAATATAATTTTGAAAAATATTAGTTGGATTAATATATAATATATATGCGTAGTTATATGTTAAACAGGTTTCGCAGATCAGTTGGTTTCGCGTGCACACGCACATAAGGGAGGTCGCGAGTTCGAAACTGGGGAAGGGGAAAAGGATGCTAGAAAGTAATTTCCAGCTTTGCCACATGGCAGCTTCGCCATGTGGCGCGCGAACATATGGCCACGTGGTGCCAAGGGGCTAGGGGCTCGCGCGAACCCGCTAGCACAGGGTCGAGCTAGAGCGGGGCCTAGCTTGGGCTGCCGGGCACGCGGCCTGGCTGCCCACACTCACGCGGGTGTAGGTAATTCAAAATTTTTTTAATTCTTTTTTAATTTTTGCTGCTAAAATTCAATTTTTTTTTTAATTTTTGCAGCGGTTCTGAAAATCACCGCTAAAATTCAATATTTTGAATTTTTTTTGCCATAGTTCCAAAACCGCTGCTAAATATTTTAAAAATCATCGCTAAATTACTTATTTTGTGCTGGTTTAAAAATCGTTTCAAAAAATTAAATTTGCGGCGGTTACTCCAGCTGTTGTTGAAAACTGCCATTAAATTCTTCGCAACGCTTAATTTAGCGATAGTTTTGAAAACCCTGCTAAATCACTTTGAGGTGGTTAAAACCACCACAAAATGCAAGAAAATAAAAAAAAAAAAAATGCCACTAAATGCCGATATTTTTGTAGTGACAAAAGAATTGCACTGACTGCTACTTGGCTAAGCCATAAGTAAAGATACAATGTTTCCCCCGTCTTTAGTTTAGTGAGCAGAGGCATTTCTAGAAGGTAATCTTTTAATTCTTAGAATGCTTGCTCACATTTGTCATCCCACTGGAAACCTTTTCCGTTTTTTAATACTTCAAAGAATGGCAGGCTTTTTTCTATAGACTTGGAGAAAAAATGACTCAGAGCCGTCAGACTGCTAATTAGTCGTTGAACTTTCTTCACATTAGAAGGAGATTGCATGTCTAGAATAGCTTGGATTTTTTTCGGGTTGGCTTCTATTCTGCGCTGCGTAACGAGATAGCTAAGGAATTTGCTAGAGCTGACGCCAAAATCGCACTTGCTTGGATTGAGCCGCATATTGTACTGACGACACACTTTGAAAACCTATGCTAATTTGTCCACATGTGATCCTTGCTTTGTCTCTTCACTGCCACATCATTAATGTAAGCCTTCATGGTGGTTCCCAGCAATTCCTTGAATACCTTGTTAACCATTCGCTGATAAGTTGCCCCCGCATTCTTTAATTCGAAGGGCATAACCTTGTAATAGTAAGTCCCTATTTTGGTGATGAAAGAGGTTTTCTTAGCGTCAGGTGAAAACATGCTTATCTGGTAATATCCAGAGAAAGCATCCAAGAAGCTTAACATATGGTATCACAAAGTGTCATCTACTAGGTGATCAATGTGTGGCAGGTAGTAGGAATCCTTCAGGCATGTCTTATTTAGATCAGTGAAGTCCACGTAGACTCACCAATTTCCACTGGGCTTTTTTACCATGACAACATTGGCCAGCTAATCAGGTTAGTGGACTTCTCTAATGAAACCAGATTTAAGGAGTTTGTTGACCTCTTTTTCGAGCGTTGACAACCTGTTGGGGACTATATTTCTCTTATTTTGTTTTACAAGTTTGGCTTCTAGTTTCACATTCAACTGATAGGAGATCACCAGGGGATCGATTCTTGGCATATCCATGGGCGTCCATGCAAAAATGTTTATGTTATTGCATAGACATTGTATAATATTTTGTTTCTCTTCTGGTGGCAATTGGCTCCCTACATAGACCAATTTCCTCCCGTTATTTTCATAGAGTTTGATAGGCTCAAGGGCTTCCACTGGTTGTGGCTTTAACAATGCCTGTTCTAAGATAGACGTGGTCTCAACAGGGGAGTGGGAAACTTCTGTTCCTTTTAATGATTTGGTGGAAGAAATACAACAAAGTTTACCCTTTTTCTAGTTGCCTTTGACTTTCCCTATGCCACTAGGAGTCAGGAATTTCATTAAGAGGTAATTGAGGTGAATGACTACTCTTATGTTATTAATGAGTGACCTCCCAAGAATGACATTGTAGGCCGTGAACAACATCTTTATCACCATGAAATTCACCTAGGGGGTAATGCTTCGGGGATGTGAGCACAAGGTTATTGGCAACTCTACAGAGTCTGCCACATGTATTGCCTTGCTTGTAAAACTGTAAAAGGGCGAGGAAACAGGTTGGAGGTTGCCTAGGCAATGTGCATCTACTCAATGCAGTTCCAATAGATTAAATTGATGGAACTTCCATTATCCACAAGGATACGATCGATTGGGTGCTTGGCAATAACGACAAAGATGACCAGGGGATCGTTATGAGGCATGAGAATGTTCCCTCAGTTTGTGGGAGTGAATGTAAAAGGATTTTCATCAATTGTTATGTGAGTCATAGAGTCCACATGTAAGGCCTGGCGTGGGTATGATTTCCTAGAAAATGAAGAATCACCGGCCAAGGTCTTTCTTCTAGAGATAAAATGGATATGCTTTCATGTAGGCTCATAATCTATTGGGGGCATAGAGGTTTCTCCACCTTGGGGCACTCTTTGTTGCTCTGGTAGGGCCTTATATTGTTGGTTTCCATCGCCTCAGGGTTATCTCCTCCAGGGGTAGTGATTTGTCCTATGAAACTTGTCTTATCATAGTGGATTGTTGTAATGGGGTGCCCTCTGATGAGTTGGGGCTAGCCTAGGCTGGTTTGGGAGGAATTGATCAAGCTTATCCTCCCTGACCAGCTTCTCAATCTGTTCATGAAGTGGGTGATAGTTTTCCATTGCATGGCCCTAGCATTGGAGGAATTAACAGAAAGGCTACAGGTCATTTTCTTTTAGCTCGTCAGGGGATGAGGGAAAGTTGATGAGCCCCATGTGAGTTAGGATCCTGATAGGAGGTGGCATATATGCCTGAGGTAGTCGTCCGACTTGGGGATCTTCACATCATGTTGCCTAATCCCTTCACTAGCTGGTTGGCCTCTCTTCTTTGCCCCTTCGTCAGGCCGCTAGGGCGAATCACAGGTGTGCAAAATGTCCGATTGTATAACATATCTATTTGCATGAGCTAATAAATTGGCCAATGTGGTTGGTTGTTTAAGAGCCAAGGACTCTCTTGATGGAAGGAGGGTGGTTCCCTATAAGAAAGTCGATACTAATACACCAACGGGTAGACCCTGTACCTTTAGCATTGCATTTCTGAAGAGGTATATATATTGTCTTAGTGTTTCCTTGGGTCCTTACCATATGCTGAGGAGGTAAGTGCGGTTCTTTTTCCTTGAGGCATGGTCTACAAAGGCTACAACAAACTCTGCTCGTAGTTGCTCATAAGAGGTGATGTAACCAAAGGGAAACTCGTTGAACCAGGCATGGGCATACTTTGTCAAAGATTGTGGAAATACCAAACACATAGTGGTGTCACTCCATTTGTATAGGTATGCTAAGGATTCAAATCGTTGGGCGTGGAGAATGGGATCTTCTCTCCAGCTGTACTCAAGCAAGTGTGGAAGCTTAAACTAGGTAAAAGGGCATGACTAAGAACATCATTAGAGAACGGGACCCTTCACGACTGTCGATCATTAGATATAGCCCCCGCCACCTTCTTCTCAAAAACTTCCTAGATTAATTTTTTGATTTACAGGCTCTAAGAAGCGAGAAGGGCCTCATGTTTGAAATTCCATGAGAGCTTGTGCATTTCTTAGGAAAATATGGTGCTCCTTACTATCTCTTCCTACAGAATAGATTTTCCCATGTCCTTGTGCCTTTTGGCATATAAAACTTTTGCGACAGGGGTATGATGTTGCAATTTAGGAGGGGCTGTTGGGGGTTGAGACAAGTGCTGTGGTGGAGGTACTGAAGCACTAATGCCAATTACACTCGAGGCAGGTGGCCTTGGGGCTTAAACTTCTCCCAGAACAAGTAGAAGCACATGCAATAACTCTGAAAAATGCTATAAAGTCTTAGACTTCTCCTCATTGCTCCTCCTCAAGTCTTCACATCTTTGCTTTAGCCTCTGGAATTCCTACAAGGACATGGTAAAAGACTTTTTAGCTTTATAGGTACCAGGTGTATCAGCCTTCGGTTGACCATCGTCAGTATTGTTTGGCAGGTCCAGATTGGGGGCATGTAGGGCTAGACATGTAGGAGACATCAGGGAAGGGAGTGCTTGCTCAATGGACTAATCCTGGTTTGGGGGACACCGCTCATAATCCATCCAATTCCCCTATCTTGTTTTAGATGCTACATGTTATAGAGATGTAGCTAGTAGGTGCTCCCTAGTAGTGTCCTCCTCAGGCTAGGATCCTTTAGTTCGGATAGACCTGGTAGCTCTTACCATGGAAGATGAACTTTTTCTAAGTTTCCTATAGACGATGCTAAATTTTGTTTTCTAATTACAACAAATAAATTTCTTTATCTTAAGGAATACTTAGGGAGAGTCCATGACCTAAGCCTCAAGGTCCGTGGCACCACAAGAGGAGAAGTAGGTGTCGAGCTCGACCCGCTGTTCAAGAAAGCTAGGATGCCAGGGGTCTCCAGATGAGTCTTTAGGGTATTCAGGGAACTCGTTTTTGGGAGAGCCTTTGGGGGGTTAGTCTCCAGATGAGTCTGGAAGATCTTCAGGGAATTGAGTTTAAGAATATTCTGTAGCATAAAGATAGTCAGAAGGCATGTGGGGATCTTCCCCATGCGGGCCCTTTGATGCCTAAGTCATATAGAAACATCTTGAGACAAAAAATGTATGCTTGCGTGTATGCTGTAGGTTCTGGATAAGGGTATCTTGAAGAGTTATGTGGGGTCCAGAGTCTGAGTCTTTGGGTCCCAAGTGTTAATGTGTTTGAGTCTGAGAGTTCGAATATTTGGGACAAGGGGTGTCAAAGGATCCAAAAAGGCCATTTTGCCATGGAATAAGTGGGTATTTATAGAGGTTTGGTGGTGGGACCCACGTTACCTGTGGTTATGTAGATGAGAGTCTTCAGACTCTTCGGGAAGATGCATCGAATGAGGCTATAGGTATCTTTGGGGTCCAAGTCCTTTGATGAGTATCCTCCAGGTGGATCTAATGACTTTTTAGAGTCATCAGATGGCTTGGGCCTGACAGACTCTAGATGAGTCTTGGGCCTTAAAAGATACGAAGGCTAAATAGGTTCCAAAGACTCTTTGAAGGCTTTGGGAGTCTCATGCTTTAGAAGACTCTTCGGGGTCATCTGGGTCTTCAAGCTACTTAGAATATTTTAGGAATTTTTGGCTTCTATTTTCCTAGGGCACCTACAACAGATACTTCTTGGTTTTTTTTTTTCAATTTTTAGCTTTGATCTTTCAAGGGCACCCCACAATCATGGCTCCCCACTCTTTCCTTTGGCAGCAAGGCAAAGGGAAGAGTGTAATGACTCTGGGTGGTCGATGCCCTGAAGACTGGGATGCAGATCAAATTAGATTAAGGCAAGATTGAATAGCTTTGAGTAATCGGAGAGAAGTCTTTAGATGACTTTTCCTACACGTGCGACGACGATTCACCTTTCGAAGACTCTATTATAAATATAGGTGATCCCATTCGTGCCATATCTTCAGCTTTAATTTTACTTGAAGACTTTGAGTCATTCGGAGTTGAGACGACCCAATTTTTTTTTTTACGAACTCAAATAAAGCCCTTCACATGCAACTCATTAACAACAAAAATCCAAATTACATACTTACATTACAATTTCCTTAAACATTCTTCTTATGGCTTCACTACCCATACATTTCAAAGTAAAGGGCAACTAGAATCTAAATACAAAATTAACTATTAGAGTGTGTTTGATAGCACACATTTACCATAGAAAATGTGTAATTATTACATATATTTTCTATGGAAGCAATCAAATACTCTTAACTTTCTATAGAAAATATGTGTATGGTACAAGCATTTACATCTTTTTTCCATGGAATTCATTTTCCAAGGGAGTGGGGTGGTTTTTGTTTCCTAAGCAATCATTACCTAGAATTAAATTCTAGGTAATGCAATCAAACACGCCATTAGATAGCATTTAGTTGGAAATGAAAACATTTTTCAACTTGCATGGAAAACAAAAATCATCTCCCCCCTAGATGGAATTTTCCATGAAAAATAGGTAAAAACATTCTTTAATGATTGTACTGTAGAATTCAATTCTATGAAAAATATAATGTGCCAAACACTAAAGATGGAATTTAATTCCTTGGATGTGATATTTTCCATTTATTTTCCATGCTATCAAACACACCCTTACATTCTTTTTCCCTTAAACACCCCCATGGATCATTTAGTCTGTATGTGCCTTGTACACAAGTCTATCCCATGAAAATTAAATTCCATTGGACTCGCCCTCATCCATGACTGTCCCTTTACTTGGAATGATATGAAGCAAATGTGAGTCACAAAGCTCAATAAATGTAATATGAAATGAAAGAGCATATAAATGGCGATCGGGGCGTCAGGTGAAGTGGCGAGCAGTGGCTAAGCTGACATGCTGTGGCGCATAGAGGCGGCCGCTCGCAATGGCGGTCTGTGCATGTGGGCAGAGGTGCAGGAGGTTGCCCAATACGGCAACGGCTTGGAATGTTTTGGTGTCATTAATTGTTTTATCTGTTCCCTTTGTCAGAGTAGCCATCGCGGCCTTCAACCACCAGTTCATACTGAGAGCTGCCACCGTCAAATCTCTGAGCTCTTTCAGGAGCTCCTCCCATGTCTGAAAATAATGGGTTTGGAAGAAGGAGATGAATATTTAATTATATCCTAGGAAATTGAAATAATGGAGTAGTAAAGTTGCACGTCTCTCTCAATCTCCCTCTCTCTCTCTTCCCCCATCAATATGTTAAAGATTAATGGTGTGGAAAGGAGAGGGAGAGTGCTTGGGAGCCAAGCAAATGTAGATAGAAAATCCCAATCAAATAGCCACACAAGTGAAAGGAAAAGTTTTTTTTTGTATCTTTCCTTCTTTTCCCTTTTAGGTTATCTCTTACCCTTTGTGTTTGCCTCCTGTCCTGTATCTTTTAATAATAATAGTTTCATCTTTGTTTTCTTTTGAATATTTCTTTTTTTTTTTTTAGAAATTTCTCCTCTACTATTATTGCCCTCTTTTATGTTGCCACGGTTGTGTCCATCATATTCATCACCTGCAATATATGTTCTCCTTGGGATTCACACAGCGTCCTGTGGTTGTCCAATTTTAACACAGTTGTTAAATTTTCAAACTCACGACAAAAAAATGCAGGAAGAACAAAGAAGATCTCACTGCAAGCACGAGTGCAGGATATGGCTCCATTACTGTGATAACTTGGATAGCAACTTAATGTGGTCAAATTATAAATATCAACTTAATCAATTTTCATACTTTTATTATCTATTAATAAACACTGGAGGTAGTTATAATGACAACCATTGAGATATAAAAAAATAAGATCAACAGCTAACAAATAAAAAAATAAAATATATAAAAAGCAATAGATAATAGTAATAAACTATTTTTGCTTGCAAGATAATAATTATTTGGACTTAATTCTTCTCCACATTGAATGAATCAATTTTCTATAAGCCGAGATTAATCTATTTCCAACATGTTTCTTTGTAATGCAACCACACAGATGAATCAAAATCCCAACCCATTTTCAAAAAGAATTTATTTATTTATTTTAATTCGATTTATATTTTATTAATTCTATTTTTTATTTTAGACACAATAAAATATTTTTAAAATTAAAATAATATAAAAATCAAACAGTTCCCGATCACGCATGGCCGGGGAACCCAAGGTTCGGGAATACAAGGGTTCCCGATCACTCACGGTCGGGAACCCAATATTCTCCGACCCCGAACCGGAGTTTCCCCCAGTTGATGGTCGCGACCATGGCGGCCGGCAGTAGCTGGTATATATTGTTTGATATTTAATTTTTAATTTAATTTGTTCAAATTATAGAGCACTTATTGATGTGTTTTTTTTTTTTATATAAATTTAGTAATTTTTTTTCTTTTTATTTAAAAACGTTAACGAGAATACAATAATTTTAATTTTTGTTTTTTGTTCAGTGTTTATAATTTTTTTTTATTTGCTCTTATATTTTGATTTGTAATATTAGTGAATATTAAAAATCTTATATGTTTATTTTTTATTTAAGTTTTGTAGAGCATTTAATACAAGCAAAATTATTACAACATAATACATATAAATTATAACTTCATTTTAATCTTAATATTATTTACATCGTGCCTTTAGGCATGGGTATACGCTAGTACATATCATGTTTCGAAACATTCAACCTTTACAGCTAGTTATGCATTGGGAGACAAAATGAGTAAGAGACAATTACTTTTAAAACAAAATGATTTTGTTTTATTCTCCACTTGCAAAATATTTGAAATTAAAATATCAGGGTATGGAGATTAAGTCAAAAGGTGACTTTTAAAATAGCTTTTGAATTAAAGTATAAAAGCATGTCAGATTTTCAAATATTCTGCTGACAAAGTCATATGTTTCGAAACATGCTATGAAGGTTTCGAAACATATTTCAAAACATGTTAAACACAGTTTTTAAATGCTTTGTTGACAAAGATGAAAGAGATTTCAAAACATACTATATAGGTTTTGAAACATAAGCTTATTTTTCAAACAGGTTTTGAAATATAACATATAAACTTATCAAAAGACATTTTGAAACATGTATAGAAACATGGCAGAATGATGTTTCGAAACATGATGCATGAATTTTGAGATTTTCAAACGTTTGAACATTCGTGCCAAAACACTAATCATGCATGTTTCGAAATATGAAAAACTTATTTCGAAAATATGAGATTCACATTAAGATTTTTCATTCTAAGATTGTTTTTTTTTTTTTATTAAACACATTTTCACATATATCAAAAAATATGATACAACAATTCTCCCCATATTTTTTGATAATGATAAAAACCTTTAAAAGAAATTGAATACTAGTTTGAAAAACCTTTCTAACTCCCCCTTAATCTTGTACGAGAGATAGGAAACAAACCTTAAGGCGGCATGTCCTCTTTTGGTTTTTCTTTGAGACATCACAACAAGATTTTCATTGTTATCAACTGTTAGTGTTTCAAGAGTTGTTAGATTTGCTAAAAAATACAAATTGTTTGATACAAAGTGATAACTAAACACAAACGTACTTGATGCCCCATTTTCAAAGTGAGCATTGCAATAATTTTTCTCTATTTTCTCCCCCTTTTTATCATAGACAAAAAATACAAGTTTAAAACATTTTCTCCCCCTTCAACAAATACTTGAACGTTCATGAAAGCAAACAAGATTCCAAATTTAAACCAACAAAACAAAACATGTATTTTCAAAACAAACATGAAGTTCAATACCAAATATCCATTACATGCACTTTCAAACTACATTAAATCTATCTAGAAGACTAATGGGTCGAAGAATCCGATGAATCCTCCTTGATGTGAACTAGTTCTTCTAGATTTCCTATTTGGTCCTGAAAGCTGTCTAGATACTCATTTGTTTGGCGGTGGTTGTTGTCGACCTTCTTGTTCAGAATGTTGAATGCATCTTCAAAGCGTCGAGTCATGGAGGCAAAGCCTTCAGTTATGGTAGACTAAAGCGATGCTAGCATGTCTGGTGTGACCCATAAGGATGGGCCAGCTTTGGAGCCGGTAGGAGGAGCGTCGTCTTTGTCTTCTTGTTCTTCCTCAGCTTCTTATTCCACCTCATAGCTATATCATTGATGATGAAGGATTATTTTGGTATATTTTTTATTCACGTCATCATATCGGTATCCCATTTTGGTAAGAGACGTGTGATTAAAAAGAGTAAGTTTTGATTCAGGAAGAATGGATGAAGATTGGATATTAGGAAATTTAGATGGGATAAATGCTGAAAGTAAGCAACCGTAAGGAAGTGATTGCTTGCGGTGAGCACGGGCATTTACCATTTTGTTGCACATAATGGAAGGAAGATTGATTTGCTTATTGTTAATAAATTTTTCTAAGAACCATAGGTCCTCGGGATAGAGTTTAGCATAATTTCCTTTCCTTGGGTGTAAAACTTGACAAATGATAAGGTGCAGGATATGAAGATCAACGGATAAAACATTTATGTTCATGACCATCTTTTTAAGATTGGGGTTTCCAGAAATCTTCTTACATGTATCTAAAGATTTGAACGTATAAGGAACGTAGATATCACCTTTGGCTGGAATTTCCAAAAGGTAGCCAAGGTATTGGGGTTTAATTCAAGTTCGGTATTTTGAATGAAGGTTTTAAAGCGATCAGTATAATAATGCCCATCAAAGGAAGTTTGAGCATTTGAATAGAGTATATGAAAGTAATTTTGAAGAATAGGAACTTTAAGTTCAAAAAGTTATAACCAATTTCTATTTCGTAGGGAAGTGAGATACTAAAAGTTAGCTTTTCCTAAGATATCAAGATCAAAGAGGCGACCAGGGCTTACCTCTTGTTTTTTGAATGACGACTTAAAGGTATTGAAAGCTTGAGTTGTAGGAAAGTCGTCATTGAACTCTTGGGGAGGAGGAGATGGAAAAAGATGGTTATGTTGACGCTTGCTAATGGATCTCTTTGTCCTCACCATGATCGATTTTGGAGAACAGGATGAGAGGTTGAGAGAGATTTCGAGTGGGTATGCAAGAGAGAGAGGTTTTGGAGGCTAGGGTTTCGAAATAGGCAAGAAAACTTGGAAGAAATGAAAGTTTGAAACCGTTCGGGTATCTATAATCCCAATTTTAGGTTTCAAAACATGATATATATGTTTCAAAACATACCTCTTTGGAAATGAGGTTTCGAAACATAGATCAAATATGTTTTGAAGTGAAACTCTTTGGAAAATAGGTTTCGAAACATGGGACAACATGTTTTGAAATACAACTCTCTGGAAATTGTGTTTCGAAATAAAATGATACGATGTTTCAAAACAAGATATTCTCAGTGAGGACATGTTTTGAAACTTGAAATAGATGTTTTGAAACTTCTTTAAAAAAAACACTTATATTCAAATTTTGATAGAGATTTAGCTAGGCTTTGATTTCCAACAAACTTAGACATTATCTGAAGTGTTCAAACTTTTTGCTATCCAATGGTTTGGTAAAGATATCGGCATCTTGATTATTTGTATCTACGAATTCTAAAATGATATCTTCTTTTTGAACATGATCCCTTAATAAATGATGTTTGATTTTAATATGCTTAGTTCTTGCATGAAAAACGGGATTTTTGGATAGGGCTATTGTACTTGTGTTGTCACACTTGATTGGTATTCTTTCTAAATGAATGCCATAATCTTCTAGTTGATGCTTAATCCAAAGAACTTGTGTGCAACATAAACTAGCATATTCAGCTTCAGTTGAGGGTAAGGCAATAGTATTTTGCTTCTTGCTAGCCCAAGTCACTAACTATTTCCCTAGAAAGTGGCATATTCCACTTGTACTATTTATATTAATTTTGCATCCACCATAGTTAGCATCGGTATAGGTTGTAACTTCAAACGTTTTTTATTTTGGATAGAATAGGCCTAAATTTTTAGAACCTTTAATGTATCTTAAGATTCTTTTAGTGGCTTTCAAGTGAGATTATTTTGGATCGGCTTGATATCTGGCACATATACCAACACTAAATACAATATCGTGTCTAGAGGCCGTTAAGTATAGCAAAGAGCCAATGATCCCTCTATATAACTTTTGATCCATTGATTTTCCTTTCTCATCTTTATCAATGGTACTTGATGCACTCATAGGAGTTGATATAGGCTTACAGTCTTTCATTCCCAATTTTGCTAAGATTTCTTTTACATACTTAGCTTGGCTTAAATAAGTTCCTTAGGATGTTTACCTAATTTGAAGACCTAGGAAGTATGTTAATTCTCCCATTATGCTCATTTCAAATTCATTTTGCATTATTGAGGCAAACTCTTCATACAACCTAAGTTTTGATGATCCAAAAATAATGTCATCTACATAAATCTGGACAAGCAACATATCATTTCTTTTCTTCTTAATGAAAAGTGTTATGTCAACCTTACCTCTTTGAAATCCATTTTTAGTAAGAAACTTACCTAGCCTTTCATACCAAGCTCTAGGAGCTTGTTTTAAACCATATAGGGCTTTAGTAAGCTTATATACGTGATTTGGATATTTTGGATCTTCAAAGCTGGGTGGTTGTTTTACAAACACTTGCTCCAAAATGAAACCATTTAAGAATTCACTTTTAACATCCATTTGATATAAAGTGAAGTTCTTGTAGCATGAGAAAGATAATAGGATTCTTATAGCTTCCAATCCTGCTACCGGAGCATAGGTTTCATCATAATCAATGCCTTCTTCTTGACTATATCCTTGAGTAACTAATCTAGCTTTATTTCTAATGATGTTACCACTTTCATCAAGTTTGTTTCTAAAGACCCATTTTATTCCAATGATAGGATGATCTAATGGTTCAGGTATAAGACACCAAACAACATTCTTTTCGAATTGGTTTAGCTCATCTTGTATAACTTTAACCCATTCATCATCATTTAAAGCTTCTTGAACATTTTTGGGTTCTATTTGAGAGATTAGAACTAGATTAGTATTTAATCTAAGGGAAGATCATGTTGGAAATGAAACTTCTTTTTGATTATCTTGATCTTGGATATTGTTTTGATCTATTTCTTCACTGATTTGAATCTGATTCATCTTATTTTGAATGTCTTCTAGATCATCATCATTATTGATTGTTCTAGGTTTGTCATCAAACACTACATGTATTGATTCTTCTACAACTAGCGTTCTTTTATTAAATATTCGATAAGCTTTGCTTTGAGATGAGTAACCTATAAATATGTCGTCATCACTCTTAGCATCAAATTTTCCTAAGTTATCTTTACCATTGTTCAAAACAAAGCATTTGCACCCAAAGTGATGGAAATGAGAGATATTTATTTTTTTTGTGTTTACATAACTCATATGGAGTTCTTTTAATGATTAGTCTCAAAGATACTCTATTTAGAACATAACATGTTGTATTTACAGCTTCAGCCCAAAAATATTTTGGCAAGTTACTTTCTAACAACATGGTTCTAGACATTTCAATAAGAGTTATATTCTTGCTTTTAACGACACCATTTTGTTGAGGGGTTCTAGAGACAGAGAAGTTATGGTGAATTCCGTTTTCTTCACAAAAGGATTGAAATTCTTGATTTTCAAATTCTCCATCATGATTACTCCTTATTTGCTTTATTTTTAATTCTTGTTCATTTTGAAGTCTTTTGCACAATCTAGAGAATGCTTTAAAGACATAACTTTTATTTCCTAAGAATAACACCTATGTAAATCTTGAGAAATCATCTACTATGACTAGGGTATAGGATTTTCCTCCTAAACTTTGAGTTCTCATAGGACCAAACAAATCTAGGTGAAGCAATTCTAGAGGTCTAGCTATGCTAACTGAATTTATGGATTTAAATGAACATCTAACTTTTTTCCTTTCATACACGTATCACATACATGATCATTTTTAAAATTTATATTGGGCAAACCTCTAACTAGTTTTTTTCTAGCCAGTTTGTCAATTAAGCTCATGCTTGCATGTCCTAGTTTCTTATGCCATAACCAAGACAAATTTGAATTTGATGCAATAAGGTAATTTTCATGTTTAAGCACAACATCATCAAGCCAAATAACATATACATTTCCATGTCTATTTCCAGAAAAAATAAGTTCATTTGATTTCAGATCATAAACTTTACATTTGTTTGATTTAAAAGTGACTCTATGTCTTTTATCACATAATTGGTTTATACTTAGCAAGTTGTGTTTTAAACCTTCAACTAGGCATACATTTTCAACTTTTGTTCTACTTAAACCAACTGTGCCATAGCCAAGAATTTTACCTTTAAAGTAGTCTCCATAGACAACATTACCTCATTCTTTGTAGGCGAGAGAGACGAATTGATCCTTATCTCTCGTCATGTGCTTGGTGCATCCACTATTAAGATACCACTTCTTCTTTCCTTCTTTGGATGCCAAGCTTACCTACAAGAAACACATCACATTGGTACTTTTGGCACCCAAATCTTTTTGGGTCCACAATGTTAACAATCACATCATTGTTAACTTTTGGAATCCAATTCAAATTTAATCTATGAGCATTTTTCCTATAAAAATATTGCTTGATATGGTGTCCTTTCTTATTACAATATTGACAAATTAAAGTTTTTTTTCTATGGAGACCTTGATTATGTTGAACAACATGTTTTCTAAATGAAAGGGGTTTGTTCAAATCCTTTTCTTTAACAAACTTAGTTGTTAAGGTAGATGGTACATTGTCTATATATCCAAGATCTCTTTTATCTCCAAATGGTTTTTGATTTTCCAAAATCATTTCTAGCTTCTTCGTTCATTCTAATAAATTTTCAAATGAATCTAATAAGTCATTGTTTTTCTTTTCTAATTCTGAAAGTTTGATCTTTAAATTTGTACTTTCTTTATCCTTTTGTTCAATAATTTGCTCTAGGTCATCATAAGCAATCTTAAGATCATTGCATTCTTTTTCTTTGATTGTTGAGACATTTTTCAGAACTTTGTTTTTGGCTAGGACCTTGTTATATGTGTCTAATAGTAAATTGTATTTATTTTACAAAGAGTTAAATGAAAGAGGATTACTACTAGATGAACATGAAGTTACCTCATTTTCTTCTCGTGCCATAAGGCAAAAGTTTGCAGCTTCTTCTTGTTGACTTGAATCGAAGAGGAGGGAGTCTTCTTCATTCAATGTGGCTAATGACTTCTTCTTCTTGTTCTTTTTCAACTTTTTGTATTGAGGGCAATCTTCCTTGATATGTCCTAGTTTCTTACACTCAAAATATTTTAATTCATAAGGAGTATCTTTAGAAAATTTCTTGTTTTCATATGATTTTCTCTTGGGAAATTTTTATTTTCTCATAAACTTGTTAAAACGTTTTGTGAGTAAAGTAAGTTCTTCATCTTCATCACTTGTTTCACTTTCATCGTTTTCTTTAGCCTTGAATGCTAGGGTTTTCATTTTGAGCTCATTTGATTCTTTTCTATTTAACTTAATCTCATGAGTTAATAGTGAGCCTAATAGATCATCCATTGTGAGCGTAGATGTGTCTCTGGGTTCTTCTGTGGCTGTGACTTTAGGTTCCCAACTAGATGGCAAGCTTCCTAAGATCATATGAACCTTTTCTTTGGTTGTTTTTGTTTTTCCTAAAGCTTGTAAGTTTGTTACAATGTTATTAAACGTTGTGAACATCTCCTTAATGGATTCACTAGCATTCATTATAAAATTTTGATATTCACTACTAAGAATTGCAATTTTAGTACTTTTCACTTTCTTGGTTCCTTCATGTGTTACTTCTAAGTGATCCCAAATTTCTTTTGTCTTAGTACATGAAATTACTCTATTAAACTCAGCTGGACTTAATGCACAATGTAATATGTTGACAACTCTAGCATTTGTCTCATTAGTGTGTTTTTGATGTTCATTCCAACTTTCAGTAGGAGGTTCTGATAATGTAACCATACTAGATATACATGTATATAGTTCAGTATTTTTCATTAAGAAATACCTCATTCTTGTTTTCCAGTAGAAGCAGTTCGAACCATCGAAATAAGGTGGCCTTGAGGTGTTTTGTCCTTCCAACTTGAAGTCAGTGTTGAATGCCATTTGGATCTTTGCTCTTGGGTGGTTAGACCTACAAAACACTTAAGAGACCTTTCTCTTATACCAATAGGGGGGTGAATTGGGATTTGGCTAAATTTTTGATAGTTTAAAAACTTATAGCATGTAGAACACTATGTTTCAAAACATAAGGAAATATTTTTCGAAATAAACCTTTCTATTAAGTATGTTTTGAAATATAAGTAAGTATGTTTCGAAACCAAATTTTCTGTCAAGTATGTTTTGAAACCTACTATGATATGTTTTGAAACTTTTCTCTCTATTTTCCTTATTTTGAACCTTTTAGCTTTTGAAAATGATTCTTTTGAAAGCATGAACAATAAGAATAAGCAAGTAAAACAGTAAAGCAAATTGCACATGAGATTTATAGTAGTTTGGCACCCGCCTACTCCACTACCTTCAAGCTTACCCACTTGAAAGATTTTCAAACATAATCACTTTCACTAGTAATCACCGACACCAAGGGTTTTACCACGGTTCACCCTAAAACCTTACACAATGAGTTTTTACGGGCTCAACTCAAACCTTACAACAAGATAAATAAAACTCATCTTTTTTAACCCAATAGTTTGAATGTAATGAAAAACCTTACCAAATAGTTGTTACAAACCTATTGGTATGGGGGTGAGGAGAGCTTGAAAGGATGAGAGCTTTGGTTTCAGTTTGCTTTTTCTTTTCACACCATAATGCACACCAAGGATTAATTGAAATGATCTTCTTTGAGTGCTTTTTGAAAGAGTTTCATTCACTAGTGCTTGAGTATGTAGCAATATCTCTCGTAGGTGTGTATATTCTTGTGTATGCTTGTAAGAGGTGCTTCTTATCTTCAAAGAACTGATATATATATCAACAAATAGAATTTTGACTAATTATAACCATTAGAGACAAGATGATAAAGTAGGTTTTGAAACACACTTTTAGGTTTCAAAACAACACATTTTTACACAAAGATTTTGAAACATACATATCATGTTTCGAAACATTTAGCCTTTACAGCTGGTTATGCACTAGGAGACAGAATGAGTAAGAGACAATTTCTTTTAAAATAAAATGATTTTGTTTTATTCTCCACTTGCAAAATATTTGAAATCAAAACATCAAGGTATGGAGATTAAATCAAAATATGACTTTTATAATAGCTTTTGAATTAAAGTACAAAAGCATGTCAGATTTTCAAATATTCTACTGACAGAGTAAGATATTTCGAAACATGCTATGAAGGTTTCGAAACATACTTCAACACAATTTTTAAATGCTCTATTGATAAAGATGAAAGAGGTTTCGAAACATACTATATAGGTTTCGAAACATAAGCTTAGTTTTTAAACAGATTTTGAAATATAGCATATAAACTTAGCAAACATTGAAACCTTATCAAAAGACATTTCGAAACATGTATAGAAACATGGCAGAATGATGTTTTGAAACATGGAAAGTTGGTTTCGAAACATGATGCATGAATTTTGAGATTTTCAAACATTTGAACATTCGCGCCAAAACACTAGTCTTGCATGTTTCGAAATATGAAAAACTTGTTTCAAAATATGAGATTCACATGAAGATTTTTCATTCTAAGATTGGTTTTTTTTTTTTTATCAAACACATTTTCACATATATCAAAAAATATGATACAATTGCTTCACCATTCTAGGTCCTAGCGGGAGAGTTCCAGACATTGGGCCTAGCAGTGTCGGGTAGTAGAATGTGTATGGGGAGTCGCTCAAAGATCAAAAGATTTATGGGAGTTATTTTGTGTCTTGAGATTTTTAGAGTTTTTATATTTTCAGATGAGAGATTTCTTTAGCCAGTAATTATTGTTTTAGTTTGTGTTGAGCCCTCTCACAGTCCAGAATTTTGAAACAACAGTTTGAGATATTTTTCTTTTGTTATGATATGATCAGTTAGCAAATTTTTGATAACTTTAGATTTTTGGATTTATTGTGAGCATTTATTTTATCTCTTTGCTAGTAGCACCTCTTCCCCAGCTGTTCTACGAGAGGGGGTGCTACATATTCTTAGATTTAGATTCAGTGGAATTAAATATGAGTTCTCAAGCAATGCATTGACAACACTGTTAGACTTAAACTGTGTGACAAAAAACATAGAAGACCTAGAATTTAACCACGATGAAATATGGTCAGTTTTAATTGGAAAAAATAAACAATTTGTACCTAATAAGCATTATAGATCCAATGTCTTTAGAGACCTTGAACATCAAGTTCTTCATCATTTCATAGCCACATTAATTCATCCAAGAAGTACTTATTTTCGTTTCATTTCCTACTTAGATCTTGAACTTATTTGGTGTGCTATAAAAAATATCACATTCAACCTTGATAGTTTCTTTTTCTTTTAAATGAATTATTCAATGATCTACAAAGACAAGGACAAGCTCTCGTTCAAGATGCTAGTCACATTCATTCTTCAAAACTCTCATTATCCCCTAATTGGTAAGTTTGTTCCCCATTTTCATTATGACACTTACTTTACAAAAGACGAGGTGTAGAAAATGCCCAGTAATCAAATTTGTCCAACTCAATCAGCCAATACTTTGACTAAACAAGATGAAGGACCCTCTTATCCTTTTCCTTCCTCTCCAGCTCAAGCTTCATCGTTAATATTTCTCTATACTAAATTAGCCTACTGGTACAGTCTCCATCAAAATGTCTTTAGCCAACTTCATGGTTCAATCATTTAATACACTTTTCACTAATCAAAAAGTATGAATAGATCAAGCGGCTAAACTAGAGAAGTGACTAGGAAGAGTAAGACACAATCTACATAAACTTTGAAAACTCAAGACAAAAGCCAATAAGTCCTCTAAGAAAAAGTCAAAGAAACTCAAGGTTAGAGGAGAACCATAAACTTATCAAGGAATTCAAGTAGATAAAGAAAAAGGAACTTAAGAAAATAGAGAAGAAGGAAGAGTACAAAATGATCAAGAAGAAAGGACAATAGAAGATCAGGACTCTAAGAGAAAAGAAAATGAGAAAGTCACAGAGACATAGTCAGAAGATAGAAAATAGAAGTGATATGGCTCTATATATAGAAAATATAAGTGATCTATATTTTTGGGAAAGATGTAATTATTTAGGATGATACATTTCTTACATGGTAAATCTGAATTTCTTATTGAATTGATCATTTTGCTTTCTTTGTCTGTATATCTTGAAATTTCTTTATACTATAATTTGTTATGCTTCTACATTACGCTTTATGTAACGCCCTGCTTCTACCTACCAATGAATAATCAATCGGATTCTTCACCCATCAACCAGATTTGGAAGGGTTGGACTATGTTTCAACAAGAAATGTCCTAGGTGGGCACTAGGCTTCGTCCTTCCCTTTGCTCAACTCGTGGAGTTGGTTCCGAGATTTTGAAAAAAACATTTTAGCAGAAGGAACTCGAAACCTCAAGCAAGCGCCATCCTTCTTCAACTCGACCGACTTGAGCGAAGGATGACTACCCCAGGCTTTGGCGATATCTTTAGTTTTAATGCTTAGTTCGATTTTTACTATTGAGCTAAATTTTAATTCTTATTTTATTTGCTCAAAATTCCTTAACTTACACATTTTTCGTGGAAAACCCATTTATTCATTTTCTCTTAAAAAAATATCCAAGATCTCCTCGAATTTCCAAATATTAGGCTATTTTCCCACGCCTAAGGAAATTCCTCACACATCTTTATTTTCCAAAAATTTAGATTTTTTTGCCTAAATTGCCTAAAAATCCTTTTATTTCAAAACTTCCTCCAGGCCCAAAATTATTCCAAAAATGGCCTAATAAACTTAGATTTTCAATATTTTAAAAAAAATAATTGGCTAGTAGGGCCTACTAGTGCACCTGGGGCCCAACGGTGTGCTGGTAGCGTTCAGTTGGTAGCACGGGCTGGCCACGGCTGCACCCGCACACCTGCTACACGCTGGGCTGTTTCCTGGTTGCCCCCTACTGCCTACCTTCACCTTTTTTTTCCCTCTTTTTTTTTTTCTTGGGATTTTTAGCCAAATTTTTCCAGAATTAATGCAAAACAAATATACATAAAAAATCTCCCATTTTCCAAAAAATAAAGCCTACACAACTCTCTTGATGCTTATACCCATACATCAAAAATAAAAATACAAGTCCATACAAATGCTTCCAAAGCTTTAAGCTTCCAAATCCCCTTTCTCTTAGTACATGAGAGACCTACAAGGTGAGGTAAAAACCTTATGAGCTACAATGCTCAGTAAGGGTGCAATGCAAATGTAAATATGCTTTAGATTAAAAATGTAATGCCAAGTACATGCAAGTGTGACTAGGTCTCCTTACCCTCACAACCTTCCCTTGGTTTGAGACATCAACCTACCTTTCCCCACTATGTCCCTAGCTACCCATATGGCCATTGGTCTCATGTACATAATGGAGCATGTAATCATACTTAGAAAGCTTGCAAGGCCACCTCCCATGGGGCCATCCCTTACCTTAGTCTTTAGAAGCCTCTAAGCTTTTGCTTCAAAAAGAGACCCTTGCCTCAATCCTTCTCTTACCTAAGGAGAAATTCCAAAAATGACATACTTTCTAAACTAATAAGATTTAAAGATGAAGAGAAAATTGGAAACTTACCTTACTCCCATTCTTTTCCTCTCCTTTGCCTTCTCACTAGAGACTTTCCAATGTCTCCAAATTCCTATCTTCTTCCTTTCTCTCCATCCTTACTACTTTCTATCTTTCTTTCCTTGGATTAATTCCTTTGTCTTGATATCTCAAAACTCAAGACCAAATCCTAGCCCCTGATTTTTCTCTTTGGGAGAGAAAATCCCAACCATTAAAACTAGCACAATCCATGCCACTTGATCTCTTTAAATCTCAACCCTTAGATCACTTTGTCTTTTCCAAGACTTAATCTCTACAACTTAGAGAAAACATAATCCATGTGCTTAAATAAGATTAAATCCCATCCATGGATTCCTTTGGAGATTAAATCTCCACCATCCACCTTATTCTTCCTTTGGATTACTAAACCCAGTTAGCAATCCATGCCCACTTGGAGACTCAAATCTCCACCCTTGGATCTTTCCCTATTTCAAGACTTAATCTCCATCATTGGATGATCAAGTCTCACTTTACCATAAAATATCCAATTTCTCATTTAATTAATTCTTGACTAATTTTGTAACATCCCGCATTGAGTAATAGGAAGGACCGAAACAACTTACCCTGATGGGACTACGCAAACTTTCCAAGGGTCAACCATCCTTAAGCTTTCCTAGCTCAAGCACGCTTAACCCATGAATTCTTTGCCTACATTCAACCCAAAAGGAATCCAGTTGGTGTTATTTCCTTCATTTCTTATCCTCAATACATACTACCCTTCTCTGGGCTCTTGGGGTATTACATTCTCCCTCCTTTAAGCACATGACGTCCTCATCATGTGACCTTACAACTGGTCCAAGATATTCTCCCCTTTGGGGGGCTTCCATCCTAGAAACCTGCTAAAAGTTACTCCTTGTACAGGCCCTTGAGCCTCGATGCCACTCCCTTCCCTTATCGGATCGCCTTCACCAAGGGTTGGCTCTGTTCATAAAGTTCATGAAAGCGGTATGTGCATTTGTTAATCTGAAAGGCATCACTAAGTATTCGTAATGACCATATCGGGATCAAAAAGCAGTCTTAGGTACATCCCCCTCTTTAGTCCTCAGTTAGTAATACCCGGACCGAAGATCTATTTTTGATAATATCTTGGCCCCTTGCAATTGGTCAAATAACTCCTCAATCCGAGGAAATGGGTATTTATTGTTTACGGTCACCTTATTCAATTGTCGATGATTAATGCACATTCTTAAACTACCATTTTTTTTATTCACAAATAGTATCAAGGCTCCCCAAGGTGATGTACTTGGTCTAATGAACCCCTTATCAGTTAACGACTACAACTGCTCCTTTGACTCCCTCATCTCTGCTGGGGTAATTTTATATGAGGGTATGGAAATAGGCTGAGTACTAAGCAATAAATCTATTGAGAATTTGATTTCCCGATGGGGAGGTAATCCTGGAAAATCCTCGAGAAAAACATCAAGGTACTTATTTACTATTCTCACCATGTTAAGCTCAGATTTTTCTTTATTCAATTCAGTTTCAAATGAGTGTAATGCTTGCATCATCGTGCTTCGCTCCTTTTTACTATAAACACCCTGACCTTGAAAGGTGATCCATTCACCACTAGATTTTAGCAGATCCATAGCCTTGATCTTACAGTCAATCTTAGCACTATATAGTGAGAGAAAATCCATCTCTAGGATTACGTCAAAATCTCGAATATCTAATAGTGCTAAGTCTACCTCAAACTCCTTTCCTCCTATGTTCAATGCGCACTCAAAACACCCCATCAAGGTTTCTATAGCCGTGCCTACTGGTGTAGCTATGATCATTTGATACCCCAATCTCTTGGGTTTCAATTTTAAACTATAAGCCATTGCGCATGAAATGAATGAATGTGTGGAACCAGGGTCTATCAATGCATGAATAGGAGTATTGAGGAGGAATAGTGTACCTTCAATCACCTCAGGGTTGGCTTCCATATCCTCCTGAGTCAGATTGTAAATGCAACCATGGCGTATAGTCCTTGCTTCACTGCTTCGTTGTTCAACCTTCTGCCTTTTTAGGCACTCTCTGGAGATGTGTCCCGGTTGTCCGCAGTTATAACAAATGATCTTCGATCGATTGTGCTCTTGAGGTGTTTTTTTATTTCTCGGGAAGTTCCTCCCAATGTGACCTATCTCTCCATAAGAAAAACACTTTAGTGGCTTCGTAAGGCACCTTCTTCCTAAATGATTCTTCTTGCAATAAAAACATTTTCTTCCATTCTTGGCTCGAAAAGTTTGATTCCCTGACCCCTAATCTTCGCCTTTCTTTGTCTCTTCAGCCCTGATCAACCCCACTCGTAACAAGTTCCTTTCTATGGTCAAGGCCGGACTTAGAGCTTCCTTATACATGTCGATAGACCATGTGCTCAGGGTTTGTTAGAGGTCTACTCGCAATCTTGATATAATTTTTTGTGTTTCTTCTGGAACTCATTAGTTTAATACATCGGTACATACTTGATGAGTTGTATAAATCATGTATCGTACTGCGTCACTGACATAATACTGGCCTACATTAATTTCATGAACTCCTAGACTTTCTCTTCTCTTCAGCTCCTAGGGAGGTACTTTTCATTGAATTCTTCTTTAAACATCTCCCAAGTAAGGACTAGCATGCCCTCATCCTTATCTTCTTGCTCTTGCAGAAATCTTTATAAAGAACGCTCGGTCAATTGGCACCATCATCTTGCTTCCTTTTCCAGGATGAAGGTAGCACATTTCACCTTCTCCTCTTCATCACATTGTAAGTGTTGGAGTAATATTTCAGTCTATTCAAACCAGTATTCAGCCACGCTGGGATCATCACTGGGTCTTCCCTTGAACACCAGTGGTCGTAGCCGTCGATATTGCTCCAATGTAGGAATTGTTTGTCGAGTAGGTTCATTTCTACCCACATATGTTAACATGTTTTCCAGAATTCGTTCCATCCTTCCCAATCAATCACCATTTGAACTGGACTCTCCAATATATCTCTTAGTTCTCCTCAAAGGATTTCCCTGCCCCTTAGAACTATTTTCTTCTCGCCTTTCGTTATTATCGATGACAGGGTTACGTGTTCATCACGTATTCACCATCTGAGGTAATAAACAAGAACAATTCACACTCAATGATGATGTTTTTCCCAAAGATAACATTTTTACACATAATATCATTCCATGGTACATTAGTTTAGACACAAGGATAAACGTAAAGACTTCCTACTACATCATCATAATACATCAAGTAGGGGTGTGTGCGGTGCAGTTTAGCCGGTCTGAATCATTTTCAGCACGCCAAACCGCTGGTGCGATTTTCCAACTAAACCAGATCGGTCTGGTTTAGGTGCGGCCAAACCGAGGTTTGAAATGCTACTTAAAACCACTAAAAATGATATTTAAAAATGGTAAATAAAGACAATCAAAGGTAAATAAATAGGAGCAAAAAATAAAGACAAAATAGTGTAAAAAATAAATAGGAGGGGGTTGTCGATTATTAGATTTTTATAATTTTTTTTATTTATTTTCTTGGGCGGTTTGGTTTAAAATCGAACCACCAACTATCCAAACCGCAAATCGCATGGTTTGGACAGGATCCAAACCATTTTCGACCACCAAAAAAAAAAAAAATCGATCGATTTGGTTTGGTTCGGTTCGGTCTGGCCGGTTTCCGCAGTGCACCAATTTTTTTGAACACCCCTAACATCAAGTAAGAAAACAGATATAATAGTTCCTCTAGTTTGTCAAAAGTGAACAAAAGTGGTTGTAGATCTTTCCTCAATTTTTAGTCTTCCAAATCCATGCTTCCTTTGAATTTCCTTCTTCCTCTGAATTTCCTTCATCTTCAGACTCAACTTGAGGTTCGTATCGGTCCTCATAGGACTCCTCGTTTGAGCTGATGTTGACAACATCCTCTTCAACTTCCAATTCTTCGGAATCCTCATTTTTCTTGGGATTTGCGTCCTCATTATCACATGAAACACATTATCTTCTAAGGGTTCTTCTTTAGGGTTTTCGTTATCATCTAAGTCATCCTCTTCCTCCTTATCCTCATTCATCACTTCTTCTTCTACTTCTTCATACATATCGACAAATTGAAGGCGTACACTTGCACAAAAGTTACTGAACATTTCAAATTCCCCGTGTTGATAAACCCATCAAGAAAACGTCTACCACTCCCCTTCTAGAAGGTCTAAATAGTAGTTAATCTGAGTTTCAACTAACCCAAGCAGTTGGAGATAGCTAGGAGGCACGTCCCTTATAATATCTTTAATGTCATCCAGATAATTGAAAAGTTCTTGTCCAGGCAGATTCTCTCGAGTATTGATTCGATGTGCCTAATGTGCATATAAAATCAAATTAGCCATTTCGTCTCTGAAATAAATTCTTAGTTAGGAATCCTCAAGCCATTCTCCAAAGTTTTCTCTAAGTTTTTAGTGATGCACTAAGGTTCAAAGTTCCTAACCCAAGTTTTGTAATCAATTCTAGGCACACCAAATTCATAACTTAGACTTCCTAAGTTATAACTTGTGTGCCCAATCTGTGAATATAACTTGTTCGACAATTCTTGTCACTAAATATAGATTCTAGTTAGAAACATCAAATTTCACATTTCTCGAGTTCACATCTTAGATGTACTAGGATTGAACAATCCTATTCTGTGTTCTCTGACTGATAATTCTACTTAATCCTTAATCAACTGAGTATTTCAAACATATCCTAGGTAACTTAATCAACTTGGCTCTAATACCACCTATAACATCCCGTATCGAGTGATAGGAAGGACCGGAACAACTTACCCTGATGGGCTTATGCGAACTTCCCAGGGGTCACCTATCCTTAAGCTTCCTCAACTCAAGCATGCTTAAGCTGGGAGTTCTTTGCTTACATTCAGCCCAAAAGGTATCCAGCTGGTGTTGTTTCCTTCCTTACTTATCCTTAATATATACTACACTTCTCTAGACTCTTGGAGTATTACAAATTTCACCCATCACATGAGTGACAATTTATCATTTTCTTTTTGCATTAAATAAATCCCACATTTTCACACATTAAATGGGAGATTAATTTCCATTTTCTTTTTAGATTTTTTTAATTTTCCCATAATCATTCATCTGATAAATGCTAGAATGACTATTTATCTTTTCTTTTTTATTTAAATAAGTCATTCCATTCTCTTGGATAAGAGCTTGCCAAGTGTCACCCTTAGACACCAACTTGGCCTCCAAGCTTCAATCCAAGCCATCCATGTGTCACCACCACACTTATTCCCCATTTTAGGGAAAAATAAATTACTTTCTCACATAAATGAATTATAATTATTTTTTCCTCTTCAATAATTTAATTCCCTCATAAAATTATACTCCAAATTTACCAAAATGCCCCTATCCTAGGGTACCATTATTCTCACATATCCATCTCTTCCTCAAGGGCACTTTTAGAAGTTTCAAACATCCTGCCTTATTTTATAACACCAATAACATAGGGTGTTACACTTTATGTCATCTTCATGCTTTAGTTTGTTTTTAAGTTCATTTTTTCTCATTAATCTATGTTAGGTTATATTCTGAATGCTTGCAATGCTCATCTACTATTTTCATTATGACATGAATTAGGGAGAGTTATCTTTTCTTCCTTAAATTTTTTTCTAAACCTTACTATGAATGTACTAGTAACCATAAGTCAATGCTCTAGGGGGAATCCTTATCTATTTAGTTCTTTCACAAAAAAAAAAGAAAGAAAGAAAATTTGAGCCATTTTGATGTTTGACAAAAAGGGGGGAGAAGTAGCGTATAGTTAAAGGGGGAGAAATTCAATGGGGAAGAAAAATAGGATTACGGAGAAAATTTTTAGGCAGAGCTTTTCTTCTTATGGGTAAAATGCTAGGGAGAGTTTCTATTTTATTTTGTTCTCTTAGGTTTTCTTAAAACTCTATATTTTCTAAGACTGTATTTTCCAATATTTTCTAAAAATATCTCCTCTCATAGTTTTCTAAAAGCCCTTTGTGTAAAAATGTTTTGTCATCATCAAATGGGCTCATCAATCAAAAATAGGGAGATTGTTGAGAAATTTGTATTTTGATTTATGGATAAAATAATCTTGGAAAATCTATTTTTGGAAAACTTTGTTTGTTGATCATTTCCAAAACATTTTATATAAATCTTTTTACATTAAAAGACCTCATACTCATATAGTTATATCTTTCAAAATAACTAAATAGTGATTTTCTTTCATCAAGGAGTATTAAAATTATAAATATATTTTTCTTTAAATTGGAGAACTTCATGCTCATATACTCTTATACTCTTCAAAGCTATAAAATATAGTTTTGTACTAATCGAGCTTGATGTTTTGGGAAAATATCTGGAAAATTTAGCTAACTGTAAAAACCCTTTTGTCGAACTTAGTATATTTATTTTGTATTCAAACAATCTCTTAAAGCTTCTACATTGCCTTCAATCAAAAATAGTTTAGAATCAATCGAGTACTACTCAGTATATTTCTAAGATTAATAGAGTATCAAAAACCTACTCGAGTATGTTTTGCAAAAGCTATATTTTTAAGATCAATTGAGTATGGTATTTATGTAATCAAGTATCTTTGTAGAAACTAAAATCTGATTATATTTTCAATCAAGTATTACTTTGTGTTATTTTCAAAATAGTCGATTATGTGATTTAGCAAAATATTCTTTCAATTGACCATTAAGAATTCCTACTTAAGTATTTTTAACAAGCTCTCTATTTTTCAAAAATCAATCTAATAAGAAATGTTTTCAATCGACTATTTTTACAATCAAATATTTATATATAAGTAAAGATTGGATGGAGTATGGCTAAGTCTCCGAGCTTATTTTTAATCGAGTATCAATTATCTATACTCAATTATATCATTATGTTGGTCAAGTAAGCTTAGCCAAGTAGTTGAGTGCTTAATGCCAAACCTCTGTGTCTTTCAAGTCAGTTGAGTAATGACTTTGTCATACTCAAGTAAGACCTTGCAAGGCTTCTATATAATCGATTACTTGAATTGTCCAATCAAATGTGCATTTCATTAGTTGAGTAAGTCTAGAACTTAGTTAAGTAACT
Source organism: Diospyros lotus (assembly GCF_014633365.1). NCBI lineage: Eukaryota > Viridiplantae > Streptophyta > Magnoliopsida > Ericales > Ebenaceae > Diospyros > Diospyros lotus. The sequence continues at coordinate 7,879,677 of NC_068348.1, forward strand.
GTGTAACATCCCGCATTGAGCGATAGGAAGGACTAGATCAACTTACCTTGATGGGCCTATGCGAACTTCTCAAGGGTCACCCATCTTTGAGCTACCCTAGCTCAAGCACGCTTAACCTGGGAGTTCTTTCTAGTGTTGTTTCCCTCCTTACTATCATCGATATATATACTGGCTTTTCTAGAGTCATTTCTTAGACCTAACGTTGGGCTCTCTAGGTATTACAAACTGGCAGCTGAATTCAAATTTTATAGTCGTTACTCAGTAAGTAAAAAGGAACTAGTTTTGACTGTTAGATCTTTATTTGCTTATTCCAACGCGTCTAACTGTGTTCACTTATAAAACGAATGTTAAAATATATTTATGCAAGTGTGCTATATGCTTCCTATATATATTATGCATATATTTCTAACTAAATTTGATCGCTAATGGTCAAATCAAGGAAGTTGTGAGTGTGTGTAGATTTCTATGCCAATTATCAAATCTCAAGCTTTTATAAAAGACCAAGAGTAGCAAGAGAAGAAGTTGCCACTTAGAGATCCACCTAAGCTAATGCCAAGGTCATTCAAGGATTAACCTAAGTTGCTAGTGTTATAAGATTAAGCTAATGTTCAAGAAACATTGAGCAAATCCAAACACAACAAGCTATATTCTTTCGAGGCAATGCTTGAAGTGAGTGATCTTCATATTTATTCTTCTTCACTTCCAAGCTATTATCTGGTTAGATTTATTATGTACTTTCTAAACCATTTTGTAAAATAGAGTTGAGTGCTTTATTCATTCATCCTTTTGAGCTCTCCTTTGTTCAAAAGAAAAGCAATTATTATAGTATCATTTTATATTTTTATCTTGAGAAATCCTTATTCAAGATTTATTTAAACTCCTAAAAGGTTATGCTTGCGCCTGGAAAAAAATGTCTAAGTTATGGCTGAGTTGAGTGTGAAAAAATCTCATATAAGGGTTCCTACTTAGCTCGTTAAAAGTAGAGGTTACTACTTAACTAGCAAAAATGGAGGTTACTTCTTAGCCTGTAAAAGCGGGGCTTCCTACTAAGCCCATGAAAAGTGGAGATTGTACTTGAACTTGTAAAAACTACTATCCTTAGTGGATGCTTCAAATGCTAGTGATGAGCTAAGATAGTGGACTAGGTAGTTAGCTGAACCACTCTAAATTGTTGTGTCGATGTTGTTTATTTTTTTTATCATTTATGTCTTTGTCTATTTCTCTTTCATTCTTCCATACAAATGTTTTTCATTCATAACTACTACTTAATGCATTTATTTTAAATTGTTTTTAAAATGTTTTCATGGTTGGAATCATCTTAAAGTGATTCTCTTTCATTTTATTATAATTGTTTTTCAAACAGTAGTTTCACTACATAAGTTTACTTCTTGTCTCAAACTGATTTCTTCCAATATGAAAAAAGTTTCTTAAATCATTTCTAAAATACATGCATTCTCATATCAATGTTTTTATAGATAAATTTATCAAATGGCTAAAAGTTTTTAGAATCATCTTTGGTAAAAAGTGTTGCATACTACATATTCATTTATATTCATTATATTCATTGATGCACCTGTTTGTAGTTTAATAAAATGTCTTTCTTCAAATAACTTTATAGCATCATAATCTTCAAGATATTTTTATTATTTGTAAAAAATAATCAAAACACCCAATTCACCCCCTCTTGGATAATCTTTCAAAAGTCAGTTTCACCTTATTTGAGAGATTATCGCACGTGGGGATGTGCAATTGCAGAAAGTAGATTTGGTCGATAATGTCGCTAACCCATTGACCAAGGCTATGACTTACTCACAACTAGATCGACATCTTGAGAATATGGGTATCTGATATCTGTCGATGGTGAAGCACTAGTTGTATTCTATTACAAATTAGCATTAGTGCAAGTGAGAGATTGTTTGTTTTGTGTGCCCTAATCCTAGATTTAGATGATGTCTAATGGGTTTGTAATAAATACATTTGTTGTATCTTTGTATATAGTAATAAAAACAAGTTTATCTTCATTCATAAACTCTCCAGTTTGTTATATGAATGAGTCCCTAGATCTCCTATTTGAGATTCTTATTCTTAATATGTTAAAAACTATGTTATAAGATTCTTTGGTGACATGACTTCTTAAATGATTCCTGGTCCTTAGATTAGTCGGATGAGGACTCTGATTAGTTGAGTATGGACTGGCATAGAGTTTGCTACCTTTATCAGTATGAAATACTAATGGTTAAGGGTGGTGAGTCACATACCATATAACATGTTATGTTTATAGTAAACTCATGGGTAGTTGTTGGAGAACAACACATTGAATGTGATACAGATGAATGACCACATGGCATTGTGGATAACAGTCATGTCATCTAGTTGCGATAGTGTAGATGACCCTTAGACTTGAATTGACACATTAGTCTTGTGTATTGGTGAGCGAGATTTGCTAATGCGCCAAACCATCCAAATTTGAGGTGGGGACATTCATCTATGTGGTTCCGTATTACTGGTATATGGAGACAAGTGTTTAGGGATAGGATTTATCACCCTCATTTCAGTGAGGCGAACGTCTTATGTGGTCTATTGTTAGTGTGACGGGAAAGTTCATGGCCAAGGAAATATGATTAATCAGGAAAGAATTTCTTGAGGTGTCATCTAGTCATGTTGATAAGATTAGACACATAGTTATTGAGTTTGTGAGTTTATCATACTATGACTCTGAGTCGGTTGGGATGTTGAGTGATGGAAAGATTGTATTACACGGTAATCAACAACTATGCTGGGCCACTACCAAGCACTTCCCAAGACCTTTTAGAACATCTCGAGAATATGGAGAGATTCTCAAGGTGGGTTGAGGTGATTCGACTGGTCTTAAAAAGGGTTTTGACGTTATCTGATTGTTATTAGGTAGTGAATCTAGTAAGTCACACACTATATAGCGTGGCATCTAGTATCAGCACTATGCACCTATCATGTCTCTCACATCATTAATAGTTAATGATGGATTTTTTTATGTCTTCTTCATTCCATTATTTCTCTTCAAGTTTAGATGTAACAAAACCATCTCTAACAATTTTCCACAATTGATAATCTATAGAGAACAAGTAAGACTCCATTCGCTTCTTCCAATAGGCAAAGTTCGTGCCATCAAATAATGGTGGTCTAGAAGGTGAAGGTCCTTCAGGAATGGTTTTGTAATGACCCGAATTTAGTTAATTATTGTTGTGTCGTGTCTTGAGGTTGAATTGGTTAGCCTTGATATTTAATATGTTATTTTTAGTGGTTATTAATTAAGTGTTGCGTATATGTTTGAAGTATTGGAATGAATTTAATTGGTATTTGAAAAGGATAGTGAGTGATTGGAATCAAGGCTAAAATTAGATGAAATTTTGTGAGTTTTGTGCGTGGGATTCGAATTGGGTGTATGTGATTCGAATTTGCCTATATTTTCAGTGTGCAGTTTTTACCTTGAAACCAGATTGTGACCCTGATACAGCTTGAATCTCTGAAAACGTAAAGCATAAAAGTTGTAGATATTTTTCTTGGCTTTCCATAGAATATTGAATCATCCAAATTTGAGCTCATATGAGAGAGTTATAGCCAAATTACTAAGATGTGTCGGGGCTATCCAGAATTTCGTAAACGTTGTGTTCCAGCATTCTGTTTCCAGTTTGCAATTAAATTTAGACCATGATTCATCCCTATTCACTCAAAACATAAAACATGAAAGCTGTAGATCTTTCTCTTGGATTTTCATACCATCTTGAATCAGCTCAATCGGAGTTTGGATGAGTGAGTTATGCCCGAAATTCAATAGCATGTCAAATCTGTCTAGAACCCTCCGTTTTTCATTAAACCATTTAAAATCCGGATCCAGGCAGGGCATCCGGGTATCTTCTTAAATCCAGCGAGTGATTTTTTCTGGAAGCAAATTTCAGAGACCATTTTCTTGATTTTAGAGTAGTGGTAGAGAGCTTCCATGTGGTCTAGTCTTTGTCTCCTCTCGTTTCTAACGTTTCTAACTTCAGCTTATATAAATAGAGAGAATGTGAGAGAATGGGGTGTTTTTGCAGAGAGTTGCAGCAGCTTTTGGGGTCTTCTTCTTCCATCAGGCAAGTATCTCTTCTCCCTTGCAAGTATATCTTCTCTTTTGCAAGCTTCCCATTTCTTTCCTTTGCTTATGCAAGTCCCTTCTTCTCTTCCTTCATTGATTATGCAAGCTTCTTCTTCTCATTTCCTTCTTAGCAATGGATGTTTTGTGCGTGAGAAAGAGTCTCCATTCTTGAGATTTAATGGTTAGTTTCCTTAATGTTATGCTTTGTTGAGGCATAGAGATTAAATGGGTGGGCAGTAGCTTGGAAATGGAAGAGTTTGTGTAATATTTTGAAGAAATCTCGTTGCTGGAAATTTGGAGAAGATGATGAATAATAACCGGGTTGTGAATAATAACCGGGTCGTGAATAAAACCGGGTTGTGAATAGTAATTGTGAACAGTAATTGTTATTATTTTGTTTATTATTTTGCTTCTTTTAATCCTCAATAAATGTTGATAAATTGTTCTTGTCCTTGTACGATTAAAAACTATGATCGATTGGGAAAAGTTTTGATGAACAGTAATCGTGTCGTGAATAGTAACTAGGTTGTGAATAGTAATCGGGTCATGAATAGTAACTTGGCTGTGAATAGTAAATTGGGTCTTGTTCTTATTTCAATGGAGAGTTAGTTTCCTCTCCTATTCCTTTGTGGAATGAAGCTAAGGCTACATATGGGGTAGGTTTCAGCTTGTGGGTCCCATGTTAGAGATTATTGAGTTTATATTGTATTTAATATTTTAATGCTTGTCAAGGCATGGGATATGCATTTGGGGGTTTCCATGAGACTTGTGTGCTTGGCCACGGGCATATTGCATTATATGTGTCTTCCTTTCAGGGCGAGTAGGGCTATGGCTTATGGGGGCTATATATCATCATTTACACGAGCACTCCATTGTATGTGATTTCCTATATGGGCGAGCAGGGCTTGATGCACGGCTTATGGGGGCTTTGTATCATCGTTTATGATCATTATGCCACTGCATTTTATTTGTGTATTGCGTGGTTACTAGTCCCGTGTGGGTGTGTTGTGCTAGGTTTACAGACGTGGATTAGCTTGTTGGATTTTATGGATGGTTATGCCATGCCGGGTTTACGGACGTTATTAGCGTACCGGGTTCTTAGGTTTCAGTAGTGCCGGCCCGAGGGAGCTTCGGCTCGGGAGGTTCGTTATATTGCCTTTCAAGGTAGTGACAAGTTTGTAATAGGGACTTGGGTGCCTAGTGTCTTATGTGGGCCCCAAGGACCAATATGTACATATTTTATTATGCTTCTTTTTGTATTTCTGTCATGTGATGTATGGTTATAGAACATGGGGTGCGGATTACTCTTTAGCTTCCATACTCTTGTCAGTTTTTCATTTCTTATATGCTTGCTGAGTCTTGTGACTCACTCTTGCTTCTCTTCATTCCAGGTAAGGGCAAGGCTAAGTATGGGGGCGAGGCTAGTGGTCCTTGAGCTTTTTCGATAAGTGGTGTACAGGGTAGTCCTAACAGATCCTATTTTGGTGTGTGTATTTTGTAGTGTTGTACCATAGACATTTAGCCTTTGAGTGCTTGGCACGATTTTGTATATGTGCATCTATATGCCATGTAACCCTGTGACCAGTTATCTTTTTATGCATGTCTAGGATGTATTATTGTTGTTGCCAAAATACAACAATTAAAATTTGTGATGTGGGGTCCACCCGAGCTTGGTGTCGGGTGAAGTTAGGATGTAAGAGAAGTTGCCTCAAGGGAGTTTGCCGTTAGTATGCTCGCCACAAAGATCTCGCCACTAGCTCTTTCGCCACTAGCTTTTTTGCCACAAGGCTTCGCCACTAGCTCTTGCCACAAGGTTTTTCCTTTGCCACTAGGTCTCGCCTCAAGCTTTTGCCTTTGCCACGAGGTCTCGTTGCAAGCTTTTTCCTTTGCCATGAGGTTTTTCCACAAGGTTTTTCCTTCGCCGCTAGGTTCACCGTAAGCTTTTTGCCTTCACCACGAGGTCTCGCTGCAAGCTTTTGCCTTCGCCACGAGGTCTCGTCGCAAGCTTTTGCCTTCGCTACAAGGTCTCGCCGCAAGCTTTTGCCTTCGCCATGAGGTCTCACCGCAAGGTTTTTCCTTAGCCGTTAGGTTCCCCACGAGCTTTTATCATATTGATGCTCATAAAATAGGTTAGAAGGCTTGCGAGAATTTTCCCCCATGAAGACCCTTCGATGCCAAAGTCAGTCTCGAATCCTAATGCCTATTCACGAAAAAAGTAAAGATGCATTCAAAATGTCTAAATTTTACTGACGCTGGAAGTCCCCATCAATGACCTATAGCTATGTATTTCTAGGGCACGATTCTCAAGGGTGGCTGGTGTCGACATGTGGCTGTTGCCGAATGGAGCTTAGGTATCATCGAGATGAGGCGCTTACCACGAAGCAGTTGCAAGATTGCTCATGGAAAAGCTGCCGCGTAGCTGGCACTTATGGCCAGCCCCCAGTAGCGAACTGCCTTGCGGCAAGCTACCTTGAGGTTGGTGCTCACGATAAGCTACCGAAAGCTGCTTGCCGCTAGGCAGGTGCTCACAACTAGCCCTTGGCTGTGAGGCTGGGGCTCGCGGCAAGCTACCGCGAGCTGCCTAGGATGAGGCAGGCACTCGTGCCTCTGCCTATAGCCACGAGCGCGACCTCGCGACTATCCATTCGCCGCGCGCTGCCTTGCGGTAAGGCTTCCGTGAGGTTAGGGCTTACTGCATTCTGTTAGCCGCTAGCCTTACGGTAGGGCTGGCCCTTGCGGCCAACCTTCATTTTCAAAAAAGATTTTCTTTTTTTTTCCTAATTTTTCATGGCACAACAATTACCCCCACTCTTCTGTTTTGTCTTTTTAAACAAAATTGAAGAGTAAAAATATCAGCCAAGGAGTTGGGTCTAAAACCTAGACTCAATCAAGGGTTCCAGAATACCAAAAGATCTTACGTCGACCAGGGGCTGGAGTACCAAATTATCTCTGGGCAACCATGCCCTCGATAGATAGGTTCCACTGCGGAATTCTTGTTCGGTGTCTGAGCTTGTCGGGAGGCCTAGGCACCGGATTAGCTAAGGGGTCGGGTCTAGCTTGGGAGTATAGCACCGGACTCAGTCAAGGGACCCCGATGAGCCTGCGGGCACAGGCTTTGGAGCGTCCGGTGATCCCAGGATGGATCATAATGCACTGGTTATTTGTGTTCTCCATATATATCTTTCGAGATTAGTTTACCTCAGGGAATTTGGGTTCTAAACATTCGAGTTTCCCCGGAGACTTAGACTCCAGATCGACCAAGGAGTTGGGTCTAGCCAAAAAGGCATAGCACCTAACTCAAGTGAGGGACTTGGGTGAGTCTGCGAGCATAGGCATCGGATGTTCTGGTGATCCCGGGCTAACTCGTGGTCATCGGCACAAGATTGCAGCTAGGTGAATCAACTTCGATAAGCGAGATCATGGCAGAATTATCATAGGGTTGTTATATCTTCATGTCTTCCTTGGGCCAGTTTACCTTAGGGGATCTAGGTTTGGCCAGTGGTTCAGCACGGGATTCATACCAGGCATCCGAGTTTGCCGGGAGACCTAGGCGCCAGATCGACTAAGGAGTTGGGTCTAGCCAAAAAGGCATAGCACTTAACTCAAGCGAGCAATCTGGGTGAGTCTGCGGGCATAGGTATCGGATGTTCTGGTGATCCCGAGCCAACTCGTGGTCATCGACACCAAATTGCCACTAAGCGACTTGGCCTTCAGGAGTCGGCTTATGCTAGAGCTATCATATGATCACTTCACTTCTTTTCTACATTCCTAGGGACAGTCTACCTCAGCGAATCTGGGTTTGGCCAGTGGTCCAGTACGGGATTCCTACCAGACATTCGAGTTTACCGGAGACCTAGGAGCCAAATCAACCAAGGAGTTGGGTCTAGCCAAAAAGGCATAGCACCTAACTCAAGCGAGGGATCTGGGTGAGTCTACAGGCATAGGCATCGGATGTTCTGGTGATCCTGGGCTAGCTCATGGTCATCGGCACCAAATTGCCACTAGGCGACTTGACCTTCGGAAGCGAGCTATGCTTGAGCCGCCATACTTGCATGACACATACAAATAATCTAGGCCTATGGAGATTTTACGTGGTTTGGCTTATAGTTTTGCCTACTCCACAGGAATACAGGGGGTATATTCTTTTATTTATCAGGAGATGTTATTATAATGGAAAATTAAAGACAATTTCAGACTCTAGCCGGGTTGAGTAATGCTTCAGGTGACAGGCTCGACTCTACATCTCGCGCTTCGTCCCTTCCCCTGGGATTGAAGCTGGGAAGTACCTCTCGAGGTGCACGGTGTTCCAAGCTTTTCCTATCGCTTCGCCTTGTAATGTCGGTAGTGTGCACATGTTAGGGCCTAACATCTTCTAAATTTTGTAAGGTCCTTCGTACTTCGGGCTGGGTTTGCTTTCCTCGTCTATTACCTTCTCCTGCATCCAAAATTTTCATTTGGATGATAAATTGTTCTGGTCGGTCGAACAACTCAGTCACAAAATTTGGCTCGGAGAAGGCTAAGGATCTTCTAAACGGGGCGTATGTAGTTCCGTTTATCAGGGTTAACGCTACCAATACGACTGGGAGATTCCTTACTTCTTGCGTCGCAGCCCTGAACTGCTTGATGTATTGCTTTAGGGATTCATTCGGCTTCTGCTGTAAGCTCATTAGATATATTGCACTCTTCTTCTTTGATAGATAGGTGGAGAATGTATTTAGGAATTCTTCTTCAACTTTTCGAATGATCATATATGTCCTGCTGGTAATTTAGTGAACCACTGCTGAGCTAGTCCTGCCAGGGAAAGTGGGAAAGCCCTGCACCTAGTGACCTCATTTCATCCATGTAACACAACCATTGCGACAAAATGTTGTAAGTGTTTCTCGGGGTCCTCCCTTCTTGAGTATACTGAAAGCTGTGGCAGTTCGAATCCTGGTTGCACTGGTTGCCTTTGGGGTTCCTCCAATAGAAGGAACCCTTTTGGGGGAGTTACCTTTGGCACCATCATTACCTATTTCTGCTCTCTAGCACCTCTTCTATGAGGCATTTGATGTTCGGCACGCTGAGTGTTTCTTGTTTCGCTTCATTTTAGAAAAGAGATGGATCATAAGGGACTCCTGAGTAGGTGTTTTCTGATGTCTCCGTATACATGGGAGCTTTTCTTGCCCTCCTGCTATTTTTTCTTCTCAGGTCTGTTACTTCCGGGACTTGACTATTCAGCCCTGGAGTTCTTATTCTTATCCCCTACCGAGGGGCCCTTGGAGGGTTATCTTGGGATCTCCATTGTTCTCCCCTTGTATCGATTTGTCCCATGTGGGGAATGTGAATGTCTGGCATTAGTTCACGTAACAAAGCAGTGACTTCATGTAGTCTTCTCATATTCTCCTCATTATTTATCCCGAGTTCATCATTCTGTTGTTTCAACTCCTCAAAATTCTTCCACAATAGTTCATAATCTGAGAGTAAGACCGTGGGTGGAGCTATTCTTGAAGTCCCCACGAGATTTCTATTTGAAATTGAAGACTGTACAGAAGAGTGTTATTCCTAATTAGAAGGCGCTGCATGTGGGACTTGCTCCTCTCGCCCTGTCGCATATCTCCTCAATCTAGTTATGTGTGCTTCTCCTTGTTATGAATGCTCCATGCCCCCCAGCCCGGTGGTATGGTTGCATTCAAGCACAGGAAAGTTCCTAGAACACACTTCGTTGTTAGGGTGATCTATTGAAAATTCTGGTACTGTAGAGTGCACCTGATGGGGGCCTTTCGTGGCTCCCGTCCTAGTATGAGCACTCCGTCGGGTGGGGTCAGGCTGGTTCGCCCAACTAGCTGATCTTGTCCTTCTTGGCATCTTATGTTAAGATTGGCTTTTTGTTGCGTTTCCCACAGATGGCGCCAAATTGTTGTTGCCAAAATACAACAATTAAAATTTGTAATGTGGGGTCTACTCGAGCTCGGTGTCGGGAGAAGTTAGGATGCCATAAGAGAAGTTGCCTCAAGGGAGTTTGCCGCTAGGATGCTTGCCACAAAGATCTCGCCACTAGCTCTTTCGCCAAAAGATTCTGCCACTAGCTTTTTTGCCACAAGGCTTTTGCCACTAGCTCTCGCCACAAGGTTTTGCAACAAGGTTTCGCTAGTAGATCTTGCCACAAGGTTTTGCCTTCGCCGCTAAGTCTCATCGCAAGCTTTTGCCTTCATCACGAGGTTTTGCCTTAGCTACTAGGTTCGCTGCAAGCTTTTGCCTTCGCCATGAGGCCTCGCCTCGTGGTTTTGCCTTTGCCGCGAGCTTTTTCCCTGTTGATGCTCAAAAAATGGGTTAGAAGCCTTGCGAGAATCTTCCCTCACGAAGACCCTCTAATGCCAAAGTCAATCTCGAATCCCAATGTATATTCAAGAAAACAGTAAAGATGCATTCAAAATGTCTAAATTTTATCGAAGTTGCAAGTCCCTATCAATGTCCTGTAGCTGGCTATTTATAGGGGCATGATTCTCAAGGGTGGCTGGTGTCGACATGTGGCAGTTTCCAAGTAAAGCTTAGGTATCATAGAGACGAGGCGCTTAGCACGAAGCAACAGCAAGATTGCTCGCGGAAAAGCTGCCGCGTGGTTGGCACTTGTGGCCAACCCCCAGCTGCGAGTTGCCTCGCGGCAAGCTGTTGCGAGGAAGGCGTTTGCGGACAGCCCTTAGCCGCATGGCTGGGGCTCGTGGCAAGTTACCACGAGCTGCCTGCAGTGAGGTAGGCGCTCGCGCCTCTGCCCATAGTCGCGAGCTTGGCCTCGCGGCCATCCCTTGGTAGTGCGCTGCCTCACGGCAAGGCTATCACGAGGCTGGGGCTCGCGACATTCTCCTAGCTGCCAGCCTTACGGCAGGGCTGGCCCTTCCTGCCAGCCTTCATTTTCAAAAAATATTTTTTTTTCCAATTTTTCATGGCACAACAATTATGCTTCCGTTGTTATCTCTTATATGAGTATGGATGATGCTAGTTGTGCAAGAGAGAAAACATTTATGCTTTCGCTGTCGACTAATGAAAAATCATTTCTCGACCCAATCTACTAATGCTGCAAGAGAGAAAACATTTATGTAGAGGTGCTCTCTACTTAGTTGACTAATGCTATTTGGATAGTCGACTAATGAACCAAAAATGCTGAAAACAAGTTTTCTCCATTAAAAACTATATTTGCAAAATGATTTGAATAAACAAGCATACTTTGTTTAGATTAATGCCATAAAAGGTTATTAGAAAATAAAGGAGGTTAATGACTTGTACATAGTTCAAAATTGGTCTTTTTGTTAATTATCAAAATCTTAAAATAAATTAAATATATCAAGTTGGCTCAACATTAGTTACTTGAAGTACTCTCGTAATTGAGTAGACAACACTTGCCACCACATCATACGTAGAGCTCGACCTTTGGCTTCTAACTCATCATAAACCTCACGTTTACAGTTTTTTAACCTGATGGACTAGTTAGATCCCACCCACTGTTTGGCTAAGTGCAATGAGTTGAACATCACCTTCTCTCACATTTTAGTTACTTGGTTAGATGAGATTCGTTGAACACTGCCCTATCTCATGGTTAATAGGAGATATCAAACAATCTTTCATAAAATGCACCATCGCATTTAGTTTTTTTGGATATACCCAATCAGGCTGATGAACCCCTACGATAGTAAAAATCCATAATAAATTAGATTTACCGTTTAGATCTAATATTAATTTTATGGGAAGTTTTTTTGCAAAGATCTGGAAAAAAAATTAAATAAATAAATAAATAATAATAATAATAATAATAATAATCAAATAAATAAAAAGAAAACGAAAATAATTTAAAGGAAAAGGGAAGGCGCGTGGGCACCCCCCCCTAAAATCTCTCTCTCGGATTTTGGCTGGTTTCTTACGATTCGATCACCCATCTGACTTCATTTTCACTGTTTAAGAGCCCCTGATCTATAATAAGGTAAGCGTTTTGGTTTGATCTTGGTGGTTTTGTTTTGTTGTTTCGAGGGATGTGTGTATTGAGGCACAATTTAGGTTTTGGCCAATTGTTTAAACTCAGATCTATGGAGATTTGACCATTGGATGTGGTTAGTTTTGGGGTATGTTGGTCGGAATAGTCGAGGGTGTCGGATGGTGGTCTTAGATCATCGAAAATTGCAGGCCACAGTGGCCGGCGGCGATTGGCTGCGAGTCTTTGTTTTTGGCCGAAGATTAAACCCTAGATCTACGAAAATCTAGCCGTCTGATCTTTATCATTTTTGGGTATGTTGGTCCCCTTGGTGTAGCGCGCCTCGTGGTAGCCTCCGATCATCAAAAAAGTTACCGGCGACTGGCGAACGACGATGGCCAAAACGCATCCCATGTTGGCCAAAAATTAATTTTTAGATCTGTTGAGTTATAACCATCTTATGGCTCTCATTTTGAGGTATGTCGATGTTTATGGTGAGGGCTTCAAATTGGTATGCTAGTCGGCCATATTTCACCAACCGGTGGCAATAGAATGTCTAGAAGAAAAAAAAAAGAAAAAGAAAAAAAAAAAGAAAATAAGGCTTTTGGGGTTTGGGTCGAGTAAGGTTTTATCCTAGGATGGTGGGGCCTGATTGGGTTATAGGATAGCCCAATGTGTTGGACATGGTTTGACCCAGTTGTGGTAACCCTTGGGTTATCCCACTCGACTTGTTTTCCCTTCTTGTCGCTTGTCCGTGAATCTAGGATAACTTGATTAGGTTGGTCCTACTCAGGATATCAACGTCAGTCTAATTTGGGTTCTCTTTAGGTCTCTTGGAATTGGCGATGTGACTGACGAGTCACTTTGTTGATTAGAGTTCTAAGGACGAAGCCCTATTAGATGACTCGAAACCGAGCAAGATTGACCCTGAGTGTGTTCTAGGCTAGCCTATGATGATGACTTGCATTTATCCCAAATCCTGATTTCTAATGGATTCATTTTATTCTGAGGCTAGCACATTGCAAATCTTTTTTTAAGCCATCTATTAAATCGCTAATTAATTAATTATTAAGTTTTTAAAAATTTACCAATTGATTTATAAATATAAATATATATGTATTTTGAAAAAGAAAAACTTTAAAATATTATCTATATTAAAAGAAATCTAGTTTATGGGTGAATATAGAAATATATATATATTATTCTTATGGTAGCCTATAAGTGGGTGTGTAGTTCCACTATACACTTATGCGTAGCATGCAAGGCGAGGCACGATGACGTAGTCGATGGCTAAGCTCGACGAATCCCATGGCATCAAATTCAAATATTGTGCAGGCTATGGTATAAAATAATCGATTAAGGGTGTTCGACAATGGTTAGGATTTCGGTAATTTTCATTTCGTCGCTATTTTTATTACCCGAAAGTGACCACCCTGTCCTATTCATTGTAGATATGATATGTTATTCCTTCCCTTATGTTATTCCTTCCCAGGCGAGTAGACATGATATGTTATGATTACCTTATATTGTGCACGTATATACTGTTCCATGCATAACTTGTATATGAATTTTATATTTGGAACATAGAAAAACACTTTTAAATGTTTCTAAAATGCATGAAATATTTTCATCCTACTGGGAGAGACATAAGCAGAAAGATTATAAATGATACCCTAACTGATTTCTTGTTTTTGAATATGTGAAATATTGAATGATATGGTGCATTTTGGGCACCACATGAAATGATAAATGGTTATGACTTGTGCATTAAGTAGGGTATCATTTGCATTATTAGAGGACTAACTGGTAGATTCCCTAGTGACTCACAACAGGAAAAGATCATGGTACTGTGAGGCTTGGCATGCCAAGGCCATGAGAGACACGGATAGTATGTTTCAGCACTGCTATCACGTGGGCTATTATGGTATTATAGTGTGATGATGATGTATGTGCCAATATATGTACTTGTGTGCATGTGTGTATAGGCACTAGGCTAGTCTATACTAGTGAGTCCTCAGATTTGATGCATGCATCACATATAAAAAGTATAGGAGACTTAGGTGGTTAGGTGAACGACTTATGGGGGTTGTCTCTAGGCACCAATTTTTCCTACACTATGTTTTTCTTTGAACCTCAAATTATGTAAACTTATAATACATATACTCATTGTTCATCTTATAACTGTTATGTTATCGTATCCATGATGCTTACCCTAGCATTTTTATTGCATACTCTCCTAGTAGGCATGGCATACCTTATACTCCCGAGTCCACAAGACTCACCTCTTTTTTTTTAGAAAAATATTTTCAGGAGATTCTTCTTTTGAATACATGTCTAGCAGATCTTCTAGTATGATGTCATACCTCTTTTGATTCCTAATTTGATATAGGATGCTCTGTGCAGACGCACACTTACTGTTGAGTCTATTCTTTTGTACTTTATTTTTGTGGTACACAATTGTGCCAAAAGCCCGAGATATGGGATTGTATATGTATTTATGACAGCAAGATGATGGAAATTCATTTTTTTTGTGTAGCTGCTGCATATGAGATAAAGAGATTTTTTTGTGAAAAGTTGATATAGTATTTTATTTCATGTCTCTATATTTTATCAGTAGTATTAATGTTTTTAGCAAATCGAACTAGAGAAGAGGCTTACTAATCCACGGTGGGGCCGTTGGGCCTAGGGATTAGTGTCAGTCATGACTTATTAGAAATTGAGTCGTGACATTTTTGGACTTCTTATTTTAAGATCTCATCAGATTCCATTATTCATTCATTCACACAACCATTACATAATAAAATAAATAATAAATTAAACTAGGATGACTACGGGCTTGCACACAAAATAAACCCGAGCCTCTTGGGTTTAAACCATGCCTCACATCAACTCCTTGATGGACTATTGCTTCTATTGCGATCAACTCCTTGATGCTATTTTCAATTATAACTTTAGTAAAATAGAGACTAAAATAAGCTACCAAAGGCTTATGCCTTAATACATACTCGAATGAATTAATTATTACAAATTTGAATTAAATCAAACAAAACCCTATAACATTCATTCATACCAAGCTCATGCTCATCCTAAATATATATCTGCTAAAATAATTATCTTGCATATGTCAAATAATACAATCTGACATCCAAACAAGTATATCTAAATCCCCGTATTAATTTCAAATGTGAATTACCGTACAACCATAAAAATGAAGTAATTAAAACATAATGTTTGGCTTCCATAATCGGTACAGCAATTAAATGCAATATTTGACACATACATCCGCATATATGCATTAAATACCAAGATGAGGCTCTGATACCACTAAAAGAGAATCACTAGTACAGTAGAACAAGCAAAAATAAAATTCTTTTTGGGTTAACTCAGATTATTTAGCATCCATTTATGTTCAAAGAAAGGGTGAGGCATTTAGACTAGCCAGTGCACGAATGTGATTGTAGCAGAAATTTATTTTTTTATCGGGCAATTTCGGGTCGATTCATAGGGAGATTACTCATAGAAGGAGATAACCACACCAGTTCACTTGATGAATAAGATAATAAGATGAGATTAAACTGAATGCAATACAAATGTTATCTGGATATGGTGAGTTCTTGGGTCAAGACAAATCTAGTGCCAAACCCAACTAATTTCCCATTTAGCTTTCTTTGGTGTAACTGAAAGTTCAAATAGCTTGGAGTTTAACCAATAAATATACTACTGAGATGATGATAACTCTTTGTTTAAGCAACCTCCATACATGGCATGGAGACTCTGTGTTAAGCAGCTATCATAAATCAATGTATAAATAATGTTTTAACAAGATAGTCATTCGGGCTTGGGTATGAGAATGTTTCCAGGTTAAGCAATCTCCATACATGGCATGGAGACTCTAAGTTAGGCATACGAACCAATCCAAGACTGAGGTTTTCATTAGGAACATTTCTCAAGCTATTTTTGTTTCTATCACTTGCATATTTGAAGCTTTGCTATTTTGGGTTATCAGTATCGGTAGCTTTGGACACTGTCATTGCCTTGGCCCAAGGATTGGATTAGCCACACATCTTCATGAGAAGTGCATGACTAACACTAATCTCAATAAATAATGACGAGAATGAAAGTAAGCCATAACAGATAATGAGAATAAGACAAACTATTGTTATATTGATTACCAAAATGAACTATAGTTTGAAAATGAACTTCAAATGTATCTGGAACAAAACTAAGAACTAGGAATGAAGAATAATAACTCAAGTGCAAGTATTTAAAGTACAGATAAGAACTGAGACTAAAAACATAAGGAATGAAAAGACTTGTAACTTTCCAATGATCTTCTCTTTTTGTGTTTTCTAAGTATTATGTGCTCTCTACCACCACCTGATTCCGAGCAATGTTGGCACCTTTTAAGCTTATCGCGCATGGAAGAGGGGGACCACTTGGTGTAAAGTTGTTCAAAAAGTTGGTTGTATTTACCTTAGAGCCACAGTGTTCATTTGCGCATGTCCGAGAGTTTTCGGGTCTTCATTCGAATGTGCGCTTGATTTTCATTGGCCGCTTGCATCACTCGAATGAGTTCAAAGCTCATTCGAATGAATTTCATGCTTTACTGTTCATTTGCACGGCAATTCCCCCTATCATTCGAATGCAACAGTGAATCCATTCGAATGAATTTCTAATTTTTCTCTTTGACTTCTTCTACACATTCGAATGACTTAGGCACTATTCGAATGCCCTTATTTTCATGTGAATGCTCTTGGGTAAATACGAATCACCTTGATTTCTTAAGTTGCTTCTTCTCATTTGAATTACTCAGCCTTCATTCAAATGATTTCTTCAACCGCTTCCTTCATATTTTCATCCGAATGTGATAGCACTTTCATTCAGATAACACTTTCATTCGAATAGCTCTTCCATTTTCTTCAATTACATTCGAATGACTTAGTTTTCATTCGAATATGTCTTCAGCATTTTCATACTATATGTTCATCCAAATATCTTCTGATTCGAATGACTTAGGAGACATTCGAATGTCCTCATTTTCATCCTAATGATTTTGGGATATACGAATTATCTTGACTTCTTGATTTGCTGCTTCTTATTCGAATTAGGCCAACCTCATTCAAATGCCTTCCCGATGGTCTTCATATTCGAATGTTTTGAAGAATTCATTCGAATGATCTACCTTGACCGTCTTCCATCCGAATTGCTCCATCTTCGAATAACTTTTGAATACTCATTTGAATTACTCAACCTTCATTCGAATGTGTTAGACTTCATCATAATATCTTCATTTCTTGGCTTATTCTTTTCCTCTTTTGATCATGCCTTTCAGGGATTAAAAGAGGATTAAGAGGCAATAAAAATATAACAAATTTTTGGCATTTTTAAGCATCAATCACACCCACCAACTTAAATATTGCTAGTCCCTTAGCAATCAAATCAAATGCAAGAAAACTTCATTATTCACAAACTCATTGAAAGATTAAATCTCGTGTGTGAAGCAAAAATGTATGATCAGCAGCTTAGGGACTTTGGACATACAAAGAAATATCTATATTTAAACCTTTGTCCAGGGCATATATTTTTTGTTCAAGAGAAATGTGGTTAAATCAATCAGCATATCACCTTCAATCCTCTAAGCTTCGATTGCAAATCTTACCATGGATATGTCTTTCTTCAGCAGAATGATCACTCAAAGTTACCCTCAAAAGATGTACCTTAATTTGGAGTAAATGTAGTGCAAGTTCAAAGAGGTATCATCAATTATCAAGAGTGCAATTATGGATAAAAGGGACTTGACATAGCTTCATGATCAGAATAGTGTCTCAATGGATAACATCTAAAATTAACCATGTCTCCTTACTCTAAAATTGTATCTTGAAATCACATGAATCATAGAATCAAGAGAGATCTTATTGGGATGTAATGGGGCCAAATGGTGATGTGGGATGGAAAAGAGACTAATGGAAATCAAAGGTTGATTAGGTCTCAGGAATTTTCCAACCCATCTAAGAATAGGTAAATAACTTTGAACTTTTTTTTTTGAACACTGTAAATAAATATATATATATATATGTAATGCATTCATGCATCGATAGCTAAAATCATATCAAGACACCTAAGTTGAGTTGGTCGTATCCAAACTTGAGTCTAAATGCTATTCTAACTGATAATGACTGAGCCTCCATTGCCTCACCCTCAATGGCTATGGGGGTGTTTTTTAATGTCCCAAACCTAGAGACAACCATTTAGCCTAAATGGCAAGGTGGTCTTTTAACGTCAGATTCCCAGACAAATTTTATTTTTTTTGTTTTGAATCTGTAATGGAAAGAACAAACTAAGTCTTTAGAATAATTCCTAGGACCTAACTGATGGATGAGAAATTTTCCATGGTTGTGGTTTGGATGGAGGCAACAATACAAGTGGTCATGTAAAGCTCAAGTGGGCCATTAATGGAAATTGATAAAATAGAAACAGGTCAAATGGCTCAAGTGACAAGAAAATGATCCCTGAATCATGTTCCATAAAATAATGCTATCCATTCAACTAGTTCAAAGCTTGGAGTCAATTAAATTCAACTATTATCATTGAAGACACTCAAGGCAAATTGTTGTTTTGAAGCTATTGAAAGATGAGAGAATCAATGAAGCATTTTATGAGTAGGTGTTATTTCACTCAAAACAAACAGTTGTTAGGCTCAAACACTTACTCGGGTAACAAATCTCCACTTAATTTGAGAACTTTGGCGATTTTCTAATTAATTCACCATTATATTGATTTATGCCATCCAAACAAACGAACAAAAATAAAGCATCCTAAGCAGTCTTGGTCCTTGTTCTAAATCTCATACAATTCTGGTTTCAAACAAAAGATTATCATTCAAGTATCTAGTTGTGAATCTAAAGCATCAAGCATTTTATTCTGAAGCATAGAGCAAGCAAAGTAACTTTCATTTAATGAGGAAATGCAATTAATCTTTGTAGTTCATAGGTACAGAAATTAAGCATGAAAAATAAAATCCTATGACTACTCAGTGCCATTAGAATTAGCGTTTTCCTCAATGGAGTCACCAGAAGGGGTCTTTGACAAGGGCTTGGCAGGAGGAGGAATAATGGAAGAGGATGGAATGTCAGAGTGTGGAGGGACAGCATGCTCAGGTTGTGGATGTGTTCCTGATGTGGAAGGTACACCCTGTTCATCTCGCCACGTGGCAATGGTCGCCTGAATGAAAAGCTCAGCATCGTCCAACTTGGTCTTTCTAGACTTCTCTGGTGGCTCTTCAATTGATATGTCTAGTAGCTGTCCCACCTTTTGATCCAGTACTTTGTAATGGTCATACATGGTTATCACCCCAAAATACATGACCCTCTGCCTCAACTACAACTCCTCAAAAATAGCTTCTTGCCTCTCTTGCATTTTCTTCAATGATTTCTCTACTAAGGTTTCATGCCTCTCTTGCCTTTCTTGCATTCCCTTAACTAACTCATACAAATCTCTGAGTGAATGATCTTTCTCTTGTCTTTCTATCTAGGCCTCCTGCATTGGCGATTCTTGAGATGGTTCTTCTTATTCTTCAACCTGCCTACCTGATGCTTCTCCTTTCTCAAGTGTTGTTGCCTCTAGTCTCTTCAACTGTCCTATGCTCCTTCGTGTAGATGCTGGGCTGATCCTATCTATGGGGTTGATAACTTCAAATGTTGCCTTCTCCTTTACCCCTTTCTTCAACACATAGTAAGTAATCAGCCCTCCAAAGGATAGTCCTCCACCTCCATGTGCATGCTTGGCCACTAAGTCAATGGTATCAAAAATGTGCTTGGCTAAGTCTATATGCACTCCTAGAATCATCTTCCCCATAAATGTGGCTTGCTTAACCAAGACACTACTAGTGAATGCGTGGGGTATAAAGTGTGAGCAAAGAAGTCTATGTAATATGATGCATTTAGGGGATAAATTTTTCTTTGGGAGGGTAGGACCTAGCCATACAGCATCATCTTTTTCTGTTAAAATCCTAGCTAGGTTCTTTTTCCCTAAATCTACACTTGCCTCCTCAAGGTCCCAATGTGATGCCTCTATTGGGATTTAGAATGTTTCAGAATATCAGAGAGCCTTAATTCAATCTTTACCTTTCTCACCTCAATAATTAAGCACCTATTCCCCGAGTCATCTCTGCTACTAGTAACATTGGAATAAAACTCTTTAACTAGGGGAACGATGGCTTTGTGTTGGAACTTAACCCAAAACTGCCATTCCTTGGCAGTAATCAATGAGGACAAATCACATGGGGGCTCTTCAAATCGCTCTAGCATGATTCCCCTCTCACAAAGCACTGGTCTTTTTGAATAACCCTCACTATAGTTTTGTTCAGCAGTGGGGCTAATGAATCTAACATTTGAATATGGGGGATTCAAATCAATTGTGGGGGTGGCAGGGGCTTATTTTCTTTTCTGTCTCTTTGAGGCCCTAGAACTTTCTCCTACAGCTTTAGAGCATTTTTGTTTTAGAGACATTGCAATTTGATGGATGTTTGGTCTAGGGACTTGGCCTTGGAATTTTGTCAAACAGTTGGTAGGCACATAACAGTATCTCCCTTCTCTTCTTCTTTCAACCACCCAACCAATCCTCTTCTTCTCACATTAATCTCCTTCACTCCCTTAAGCCAACAACTCCTTCACCTAACCAATGGAATTCTCAAATTCAAACAATTTAAACAACCCTTACCTCTTGGATGTCTCCTTCTAACACATTTGAATACAACAATCCCTTATTCGAATGAACGGTCACTTCACTTTCATTTCGGCAACCACAATGATCCTCAAATGAATGCTTGGGAGATGAATGAGAATGAATTGGAATGGATGATGTGGATTTATATAGAGGGTTCGGGTGTGTTGGATGAAAGGTCACACAGATTGATGATGCGATTTGAATGAAATGGGGTGTGTCTATTCGGATTGAGGGATGATTATGAAACTAACAGAGGAATCATTCGAATGATTAAAGCAAATTCAAATGATTTCTAGGCGATTCGAATGAGGGTTCGGACATCAAAGTAGTGAGCAATAGGAGATTCAGATGAGGAAGGTTTTATTCGAATGTTTACTAGAGGCTTTTAAAGGACCGGACGCTTTAGTAGAATGTGGGCGAAATTCATTCTAATGAATTTAAAATAGTAACTTGATTATTGAAGGCTTTGAGCTACTCATTCGAATGCAACAGTACTTTTATTCGAATGAATTTTCTCGGTCATTAGAATGACTATGAGGGTCATTCGAATGTTTTTGGAAAAACACTTACTAAGGGTTGTTCGAATACAACAGTCATTCGAATGTGAAAAGCATTATTCGAATCGATAAGAGAAAATTTTTAATTTTAATTTTTGTTTTTTTTAATTTTTTTGATATTTTTTAAATTAATTAATTATTACAAAACAAATTAACTAAACAAAGCCATATTCAAATGTTAGAGGTGGATTCGGATGAAGGTAGGGCTATTCGAATGAACTTGAGGGTATTCGAATGCTGGCTGCAACTTTTTAAAAAATGACAAACTCATTCGAATGAATTTTTCCTTCATTCGAATGAATTTTAAACAGTAATCTCATTTGTGAAGGGATTTAACCTATCATTCGAATGCAATAGTGCCCTCATTTTAATGAATTTCTCTATCATTCGAATATAAGAAAGGTTATTCGAATGCTTTCTCGTTTAACACTCCAACAGCTCACGGGTCATTCAAATGGTTTACAACACATTTGAATGACTGAGTTCATCCGAATACGATATTCGAATATTAGCATACTTCAATTTTTTTTTTTTTTTTTTTTACACACATGCTCCTAAGGACCTAAATTTCTATTAACACAAAATCTAAATTCACATAGAATATCATCAATAGATGTATGCACAAATAGGCATTGATTGTCACAAAAGTTCAAGCATACCTTTACCCCCCAACTTGTTTTGCACAATGCTAAAGAAAAAGGGTGTAAGGAATACCTTGATGCCTTCAATTCTTGAGCACACATAAGATGTTTTCTATGAGAAGCTAAGCCAATATGAATTCAAAGATAAGTTAGACTGATAGAAACATGAACACAGCATATTATTATTATTATTATTATTATTATTATTATTATTATTATTATTATTATTATTATTATTATTATTATTATATTTTTTTTTCATTTCATTTCCCCGGATCTACAAGATCCATGCTTGTTTCGTCATTAGACAATAGCTCAAGATAAGGTTTCAACCTGTTCCCATTTACCTTAGTCACTTGACCATCTTGAAGATTTTCTATGTCACAGGCACCATGAGTCAAGATAGCTCGGATTCTAAAAGGTCCAGTCCATCTGGACTTCAGTTTTCCAAGAAACAAATGAAGCCTAGAATCATATAGAAGCACATATTGACCTACTTTGAAATCCTTTCTGCTTATATGCCTATCATGCAGGTTTTTAATGGGCATTTTTGAAATTCTGGCATTCTCAAAAGCTTCATTTATCACTTCCTCGAGTTCATTCATCTGCAGTTTCTTGTTGTGGCCTACCTTATTTGGATCTTCATTAATCTTTCTGATAGCCTAGTAAGTTTTATGTTCTACTTCCATCGGCGGATGGCAAGGCTTTCCAAATACCAACCTATAGGGAGACATTCCTAAGATTGTCTTATATGCAGTTTTGTATGCCCATAGAGCATCAATCAACCTCAAAGACCAATCTTTTCGATTAGAATTGATAGTTTTTTCCGAAATTCTCTTTATTTCCCCATTAGCTAGTTCAGCTTGGCCATTGGTCTGGGGGTGATAAGGTGTGGAAACTTTGTGCACTACCCCATATTTTCTCATGAGCTCTGCCACTAGCTTATTGCAGAAGTGTGACCCTCCATCATTGATGATGGCACGTGTCATGCCAAAGCAGCTAAAAATGTTTTCTTTCAGGAATTTCAACATTGTCCTATGATCATTATTTCTGGTAGGAATGGCTTCAACCCATTTGGATACGTAATCTACAGCAAGCAAAATGTACTCATATCCAAAAGAATTGACAAATAGACCCATAAAATCTATTCCCCAACAATTAAAGATTTCTAGGACATAAATGGGCTGTAAAGGCATCATGTTTCTTTTGGTTAAACTTCCTAATCTTTGACAACAGTCACATGAAGAACAAAATTGTTTTGCATCTTTGAACAAAGTCGGCTAATAAAATCCACTCCGAAAATTTTTTGCAATGGTTTTTCTTGTGGAGAAATGGCCTTCGCAAGCAAGAGTATGACAAAATTTGATTACACTATACTATTCATGCTCTAGAATGCATCTCCTAAGGATTTAGCCAACACAATATTTGAACAGGTAAGATTCATCCCAAAAGTAAGTTCTAACCTTGCTAAAGAATTTTTGTTTATCTAACTTAGTCCAATAACTCGGTATTGAACTTACAGCTAAATAATTGGCTATGTCATCATACCAAGGAGAAGAAGTCAATGTATTCACATGAAGAAGATGTTCATCAAGAAAACTATCATGAATGGGACCCTCAGTGAGATCCTGACTTGGGATTCTAGACAGATGATCAGTTACCACGTTCTCTACTCCCTTTTTGTCCTTAATTTTTATGTGAAACTCTTGTAGTAGTAGTAGAATCCACTTAATGAGGCGTGGTTTGGTGTTTTGCTTGGTGAGAAGGTATTTCAAAGCAGCATGATCTGTGTAAACAATCACCTTTGATCCTACCAGGTATGACCTAAACTTATCCAAAGCAAATAATACAGCCAACAATTCTTTTTCTGTGGTAGTATAATTTCTTTGAACTTCGTTCAAGGTTCTACTAGCATAGTAAATGACATGGGGGTTCTTATCTTTGCTCTATCCTAGCACGACCCCTATGGCATAATCACTTGCATCACACATTAGTTCAAAGGGAAAAGTCCAATCAGGAGGTTGTATGATGGGTGCTGAAATAAGTGAATTTTTCAGCTTCTCAAAAGCACTTCGACAATTTGATGTCCATTCAAATGGAACATCCTGAGATAACAGACAACACATAGGTCTCGCTATTATGCTAAATGAGGCAATAAATCTCTTGTAAAAACCAGCATGACCAAGAAAAGATCTGATGTCTTTGACATTTCTAGGGGCTGGAAGCTTCTGGATAGCTTCAACTTTGGCTTTGTCTACTTCAAGACCCCTAGATGAGACTATGTGTCCTAAAACAATGCCTTGGTTAACCATGAAGTGGCATTTTTTCCAATTGAGCACAAGATGAGTTTCCTCACATTGATTCAAAACTTTCTCTAGATTCTCTAAACATAAGTCAAAATTACTTCCATAGATAGAGAAGTCATCCATAAATACCTCCACAATATGTTCAGCCATTTCACTAAA
Organism: Diospyros lotus; assembly: GCF_014633365.1. Taxonomy (NCBI): domain Eukaryota; kingdom Viridiplantae; phylum Streptophyta; class Magnoliopsida; order Ericales; family Ebenaceae; genus Diospyros; species Diospyros lotus. The sequence goes on from NC_068348.1 coordinate 7,904,114, forward strand.
AATACTCATCATACACCTTTGAAAGGTGGTAGGAGCATTGCACAACCCAAATGGAATACTTTTATATGCAAATGTCCCAAATGGACATGTGAAGGTGGTTTTCTCTTGATCTTCCAATGCTATATCAATCTGATTATATCCTGAATATCCATCCAAAAAGAAGTAGTACGCTTGGCCTGCTATCATTTCAAGCACTTGATCTAGAAATGGGAGAGGAAAATGATCATTCCTAGTTATGGAATTGAGCTTTTTATAGTCTATAGACACGCGCCAACCTATTTGGAGACGGATTAGGACCAACTCATTTTTATCATTTTTCACCACAGTGACTCCAGACCTTTTGGCACTACCTAAGTTGGACTTACCCACTTAGAGTCAGAGATTGGATAAATTATTCCAGCATCCAACAGCTTAAACACTTCTTTTCTGACAACTTCTTTCATATTAGGATTTAATTTCCTTTGCATTTGTCTAACTAGTTTTGTTCCTTCTTCCAAGAATATCCTATGAGTGCAAATCAGAGGTCTAATTCCATGCAAGTCTGATATGGTCCATCCTAAAGCCTTTTTGTGTGTTCTCAACACTTCTATCAATTACACTTCTTGTTAGGTAGTCAAGCTAGAAGAAATGACTACTGGGTATGTCTCTCCTTCACCTAGAAAGGCATACTTCAACTCACTTGGTAATGGTCTCCTTTCAGGTATGGGTGGTTGAATCACAGAGGTTGATGACTCTTTATGCAAAGGTTCTAGAGGTTCTAGCTTAGGAATCCATTGAGTCATGGGCATTTCATTTTCTCCTCTGCTATTTTCCAAATTTTTATCTTTTTCCAAAGTTCCACTCACAAATTCTTTCTCAAAATACCTTTCAGATAGAGTTTGAATCAAGTCTACCTCTTCTATCTCACTTTCAATGTTTCGTTGTTTGTAAATTTTGAAAATATTCATATCCACAGTCATGTTTCCAAACGACAATTTCAAAACTCCATTCCTACAATTAATGATTGCATTGGAAGTTGCTAAGAATGGTCTTCCCAAGATGACAGGAACAGGAGGTTGCGGACCCTGGTGAGGCTGAGTATCTAGAACTATGAAGTCTACTGGAAAGTAGAATTTATCCACCTGAACTAATACATCCTCAACTATCCCTCTAGGCACTTTGACTAACCTATCCGCCAACTATAGCGTGACTCTTATAGGATTCAATTCTCCTAGACTGAATTGTTGATAAACATTGTATGGTAACAGATTGACACTAGCTCCTAGGCCAAAAGTGCTTGATCAACTTTTTGGCTTCCTATGATGCATGAGATGGTTGGACAGCCTAGATCTTTGTATTTGGGAGGAGTCTTAAATTGCAAGATGGAACTCACTTGTTCAGTCAAAAATGCTTTTCCATGCACATTTATTTTTCTTTTTACAGTGCAACGATTTTTTAAGAATTTTGCATATGAAGGTGTTTGTTTTATTGTATCCAAAAGTGGAATGTTGATTCTCACTTGTTTAAACACCTCATATATATCAACATTTTGTTGTTCATTTTTTTGTAATACTCAGTCTTTGAGGAAAATGAGGTTTGGGATGATATTGAATCTCTCTTTCAATGTTCTTACCTTTTCCGTCTTCTTTTTGCTTTTGTTTGATTTTTTCTTCTTTTTCATTTTTTTCTATGATTGGTTCACGACCTTTTAATTTCTCTTTCTCATCAACAGTTTGTCTTATCCTAAGATCAACTAGTTTTTCAATTATCTTTCCACTTCTTAGGATAGTCACTGATTGTACTTGTTCATGTGTGTTATTTTCACCACTAGAAGATTCCACTTGATTTGCTTGCCTAACCGGATTAGGATTAGTTTGAGAAGGAAATCTTCCAGGTTCTCTCACACTTAGTGTTTGGGTCAACTTTGTTATCTAGCTTCTCATATCTTCCATGGCTCTATTTGTTTGCTCTTGATTTTTGGAAACCTGATTGTTGATGCCTATTTGACTTTGAATGAATTGATGCAAGGTATCTTCCAAAGATCTCTTATGAAGAGGTTGGTAGGTATTGGATGAAGAACTTTGATTTTGTTGGAAGGATTGTTGTTGTACAGGGAAATGAGGTTGAGAGTGATTCCCAGAACCATTTCTCCAAGAAAAATTGGGGTGGTTCCTATTATTGGGATGAAATGAATTGTAGTTTTGATTGTTCCCATAATAGGTTCCACTCTGATTTTGATTTTGTCTCCCTCAAAGTTGTGTGAATGGTTGTTGTTAGTCTGTCCATACAATACCTCCTTAAAAGCAGGTAGGGTAGGACATTCATTAGTTGTATGATCCGTTGTTTCACACACAACACATTTTACTTCCACTTGATTAACAAATTGCACCTTTTTGGGCTCCATATTTTCAACTTTCTTTGTTAAAGCAGTTAGTCTTGCATTTATGTCATCACTCTCACTCAGTTGTTATCTCCCTCTAGGTTGTGGATTTTCTCTCGAATCAATAGAAGATGTTGGACCAACTTCCCAGTTCCTTGTATTCTCAGCCAATGTGTCAAAGAAGTGAAAGGCTTATTCTAGAGTTTTCTCATAGAACTCTCCATTGCACATTGTAGAATCTAGCATTTTCAATTGGGGAGTGAGTGAGTCATGAAAGAAGCTAACCACTCTCCATTGCTCAAAAGCATGGTGTGGACAAGTGTGAAGAACGTCTTTAAACCTTTCCCACGCTTGAGCAAAGTTTTCATTTGATTTATAGACAAAGTTCATGATTTGTCTTTGAAGAGTAGCAATTCTATTGGCAGAGAAGTATTTTTTTATGAAAGTTGCTTGCATTTCTCTCCAAGTCCCTATAGATCTAGGTGGGAGAGTGCCTAACCACATTTTTGCATTATCTTTTAGTGAGAATGGAAAGAATTTTAATCTTATGACATCCTCATTCACTGTATGGTCCATGCAAGTGCTACATACTTCCTTGAATTCTTTCATATGAGTGTATGGATTTTCAGAATCCATGCCATGGAAAGTTGGCAACAGTTGGATTGTGTTAGCTTTGAAATTGACCCTATGATGGTTGATGGGAAGGATGATACATGAGGGTGTTGTCTGCCTAAGAGGATGAAGATACTCCCTAAGAGGTCTAATTATTTCCTGATCAACAGGATCGGGATCACCGTGGTCACTACAGTGCGAAGACATGTTGTTGTGTTGAGACATGATTGAATGCGATAATGAAAGCCCAAAATTAGATGGAGTGTTTTCTGAATGCAAAACTTGTTCCACCACTCTACCAGATCTAAGTCTCATACACCAAGCCAAGCTAACAGAGAAGACAAACTAAAGGAAAGAAAACAATAAAAAGAAAAGAACCAGGGATGATTATTTGGCTTACCTTAATCTCTCCGACAACGAAGCCAAAATTTGCTACATCACTCACCCTGCATTTGTCACTTTTTGTATTCTTTTTGGGTTAACTCAGATTATTTAGCAGCTATTTATGTTCGAAGAAAGGGTGAGGCATTTAGACTCGCCAATGCACGAGTGTGATTATAGTAAAAATTTATTTTTTTACCGGGCAAGTCCGGGTCGATTCATAGGGAGATAACTACTATTATATTGATTACTGAAATGAACTACAGTTTGAAAATGAACTTGAAATGTATCTAGAACAAAACTAAGAACTAGGAATGAAGAACAATAACTCAAGTGCAAGTATTTAAAGTACAGACAAGAACTAAGACTAAAAATAGAAAGAATGAAAAGACTTGTAACTCACTACAAAAAAATTAATTTTTCACAGCGATTTTTTTGCGGTAGTTCCTAAAACCGCCTCAAAATACGTTTTTTTTTGCAGCGATTTCTTTAACATTTAGTGGCAGCGGCAAAATTCATCAAAATCTTAATTTTACAGCGATTTTCAAAAAACTACCGCTAAATCCAGAAAATAAATAATTAATTAAAAATCGCCGCTAAATTCAAATAAAATTAAATAAGCGGTTTTGAAAAACTACTGCAAATATTTAAAACATATTAAATAATTAAAAAATATTAAATAATTAAATTTAGCGGCGATTTTAGAAATCACCGCTAAATTTTAAAAATAATTAAATAAAAATTAAATTAATATTTGTAGTAATTTTTCAAAATCGCCGTAAAATATAATTTTTTAATCAATTTAACAACAATTTTTAGAAATCATCGCTAAATTCAAAAATAATTAAATAATTAAAAATAAAAATTCATTAAAAAATTTAATTTTAAAAAAAATAAAAAAAAACATGTAGCAAAATTTTAATAATTTTAAAATGAAATTTTAAAAAAATATATAAAATCTTCATTTTATTTATTAATCAATTAATTAATTTAATTTAATTATTTAAAATTTATTCCATTATCCTTTTAAAAAATAATCCATTAATTTATGTTTTTCAATTTATTTTTAATTTATATTAAAAAATATAGAATATAATTTTGGAAAATGGGATTGGTTTATTATGTAAATTATATGCACGAATAATTAATAAGGAGGCTTCACAGATCAGTCAATCTCGCGCGTACGAGAGGTTGCGGGTTCGAATCAAGGGAAAGGAGAGGCTGGAAAATTAAATTTCCAACATGGCCATGTGGCACGCGGACATGCGGCCATGTGGTGCACGCGGCACGCGCTCAGCCTTGCTTATGCACTGGTGTGATAAATAGTGGAGGTTTTAAAACTGCCGCTAAAATTCAAAAGTTTTGAATTTTTTGCGGCGGTTCCAAAATTGTCGCTAAAATAAAAAAATTTTGAATTTTTTTGAAAATTCATTATTTTGCAATTTTTTTACGGTGGTTTCAAAACTGCCGCTATATATTTTAAACCCGCCATTAAATCACTTAGTTTGCAGCGGTTTACAAACCATTGCAAAAAGTAACATTTAGCGACGGTTATTCCAGCGGTTGCTGAAAATCGTCGCTAAATGCTTCGTGACACTTGATTTAGCGGCGGTTAAATTACGTTAACTACCGCAAAATGCAAAAAAACTGCCAAAAAATATAAAAAAAACTACTGCTAAATGCTGATTTTTTTGTAGTGACTTTCCAATGATCTTATTTTGTTTTGTGTTTTCTGAGTATTTTGTGCTCTCTGCCACTACCTGATTCCGAGGAATGTTGGCTCCTTTTAAACTTGTCGCGCATGGAAGAGGTGGACCACTTGGTGTAAAGTTGTTAAAAAAGTTGGTTGTATTTACCTTAGAGCCACCGTGTTCATTTGCGCATGTCCGAGAGTTTTCGGGTCTTCATTCGAATGTGCGAGCAGGCACATTCGAATGTGCGCTTGATTTTCCTTGGCCTCTTGCATCATTCGAATGAGTTCAAAGCTCATTCGAATGAATTTCATGCTTTACTGTTCATTTGCACGGCAATTCCCCCTATCATTCGAATGCAACAGTGAATCCATTCGAATGAATTTCTAATTTTTCTCTTTAACTTCTTCTACACATTCGAATGGCCTTATTTTCATCTGAATGCTCTTGGGTAAATACAAATCACCTTGATTTCTTAAGTTCCTTCTTCTCATTCGAATTATTTAGCCTTCATTCGAATGATTTCTTCAACCGCTTCCTTCATATTTTCATCCGAATGCGATAGCACTTTCATTCGAATGACTTAGTCTTATCCGAATATGTCTTCATCATTTTCATATGATATGTTCATCCAAATATATTCTCATTCTCAATTCATTCGAATGACTTAGGAGACATTCGAATGTCCTCATTTTCATCAGAATGATTTTGGGATATACGAATTATCTTGACTTCTTGATTTGCTACTTCTTATTTGAATTAGGCCAACCTCATTCGAATGCATTCCCGATGGTCTTCATATCGAATGTTTTGAAGAATTCATTCGAATGATCTTCCTTGATTGTCTTCCATCCAAATTGCTCCATCGTCGAATAACTTTTGAATACTCATTCGAATGTGTTAGACTTCATTAGAATATCTTCATTTCTTGGCTTCTTCTTCTTTTATTCTTTTGATCATGTCTTTGAGGGATTAATTCAACCCTTGATCTCTTTTTCTTCCTTTGGGCTGCAACAAGTATTCTTTGATATTTTTAGCTTATTAAATGGATTAAGAGGCAATAAAAATACAACAATTTTTTTGCATTTTTGAGCATCAATCAATTAAATACACATAATGGAATATAATATACTCATCATACAAAGTTTGGGTATTTAAGCAGCATGTATATTCAACAAAAGAATACAAATAAATTCATACCTGCTATTTAATGTAAGGTTCGGGTGCAAAAACAATTTATGTACCAAGACCGTATCCACCTCACGTTGTGATGGTCTTACTCTATTCATACCTAGTATGCAGTAAGGTACCATTTCGGTCACCTCTTCACATGCTAGACACTGAGGATCCATGTATCATTAGTGCCTGTGTCTCAAAATTTTATACGTAACAATTACACGTAAAATATTTCTAGAAGTATAATATTTTTCAGAAGAAGAAGAGGAGAATAATGTATGAGGGGGAAAGAGAGGACAACAAATGCCCTACCTTTGCTTTTAAAAGAATCCCCATTTCCTTTCTTCTTCTCCCAAATTGAATTCAGCCTCACATCTGCATAACCCCCCTTGATATTGTGCAATCAATAATTGATTTTACTATGCACTATTTGCAATCCGCTATCAATCTAGTGCGCAATCAATAATTAATTTTGCACTATGGACTATACACTATACATTTTAACTATGCACTATGCATTATGCGTTATTGGAGAGGAGCCAAGGGTCAACTTTTGACCAACCATTTTCAAAGACATTTCAGGCACACGATGTCTATACCAAACACAATGCTATATGGTGTTTGACTTTCTAGTTCATTACCCGCTAGCAATCTGATAACACTGAAACCCTTTTTGGTATTGGTCAATCCCTTGATCCATAATCGAAACTTCTCTAAATCCTAACGATGTTTCAAGAATTCTTGAATAATGCCTAGCAATGGCTTAGGATAGTATAGGTGGCAATGAAGTCTCACTTCAAATGAACCTATTACAACTGGTGGTTACTATGTGTTATAATCCCTCCACCACCTAATATCCCGACTAACCGAGAGCCATGGAATGACATACTCACAAACTCATTAACTATGTGTCAGACCTCATTAATGTGACTAGATTACACCTTAGTAAACATCTTTCCTGACTTTCAATCTGCCATGCCCAAGGACTGTTCCATCACATTAATGGTAGATCACATAGGATGTTCACCTTATCAAATACCAACAAGAGCAGACTATCCATCATCGAACCTAATGGCGCGATAATTATCCACCAAGCCATGTGGTCAATCATCGATGTCACATTCGGCTGATCATTCCCCAATGACTACCCACAGGTCTACTCGTAACATATCATGTCATATGATGCGTGACACACCATCTTCTCATCAGTATCCCCATACCAAATGAGATAATAACCCCTGTGGTAGTCCATAGTCGATTAATCGGAGTCTCCATCCAAATAATCTAAGGACTATGGATAGTTTAAGAAGTTATGTTACCAGAGAATCCTGTCACCTAGTCTCAACACCTTAAGAATAAGATTTTCGCACAGAAGAGCAAGTGATTCATTCATATAATTGATTGGAAAAAATATGAATAAAGAAAACCTTACTTTTTATTGATTTATACTAAAATACAATTAATGCATTACAAACAAGCCCGCTAGATGTCATCCAAATCTAGCATCATGGCACACAACACTAATATCTTCACACAAATGACCCTTGTAGTTTTCGCAGTGGAGGATGACTTTTTATTCGTTTCCTATAAACGGCGCCAAATTGTTGTTGTCAAACTACAACAATTAAATTTATTTGTCTTGGAAACAGACAAAGCAGAGTTCCATGGCTAGATAGAGGATCCAAAATGTCTCAAATGGGGTCAAATAGGTCTAAACTAGATCAATATTCCTAAAAGGCCAGAGCTTTAGGAGACCAAATAGGGCCTTCGGGGCCTTCAGGATTGTCCACCCGAGAGAGTCTTTGGGGATCCCAGGATAGGGGCATCCCAAATGGTCTCCGAGGAAGGCTTCTAATGGGGATCAAAGACTTGGCTAAATTTGCAACTACAAAGGACATTAAAAAGTCATGCGAGGATCTAAGAAGTTCATGTAAGAGTATGCAAATGTATGTATGATGATGTGTGCCTTAAGGTGTCTTCCAATAACTCGAAGAGTAGTATAGAATGGAGGTCTTCCGAGTAAACTTTAGAGAGAGAAGATTAAAGGATCGAAAAGGTCCATTTGCCATGGAGGAGGCAAGTATTTATAGATGATAGGTGGGGTCCATAAATAAGTCCTCAGTCTCTTGTAGGAGATGCATCAGGTGAGGCCGGAGGACTTGGAGATATCTTCGGGGTCAAAACGCCCTAATAAATATCTCTGGGTGGTCCGAAAGAGTTTGGGGCCACCAGGAATCTAGTGCCCGGGAGACTCTGAACCTTCAAACTATTTAAAATGAGAAGGCCACACCAAGCTGAGGACTCTGGGGGCCTTGGGTAACTCTTGTCCCAGAGACTCTTCGGGTACTTTGGTCTCAATGAGAAACTGCTTATGACTTTTGTAAAAACATTTAGGGCACCCCATAACATAAATAGTCTTGATGAAAAAAAGAGAGTGGAAAACAATGAAGCATAAGAAGCTAGAGAGTAAATAATCTTGAAAACTTAAAATCCCAATCTTCCCAACTCCCTTGAACTTCAAATGGTCTCCTATTTATAGTCTTTGTGGCCCTTCTCTATAAATATAGTTATTAGGGCCAAAGGATTGAGAAATCCAATTTACAAAAATCAAGTACAATTAGCTGTTAGAACTTCTATGATTAAACCAACTAATATATTTGAGTAATTAGTAAATTTCTTTTCAAAACTTTAACTAGGATGGTCGATAGTTCTTAGAACTTTCAACTAGAAATGATGCAACAACAATCGATAGCAAGTGACCAAGAGCATGCAAAATAGACGCTCGACAATTTATAAAAACCAGTTGACAGTTTTTACTCTGAAGATTATATAAACATGAAAATGTAAGAATCAGTCAACAATCTTAAACATATGGTCGACAATTTTGACAAGAGACTTTAACATTTGACTTTAAAATGAATGTTTTAAGACTTTTTTATTAAACTTTGTGAAAACAATTATTGTCATCAAAATTAGAACAACATACTCATTGTAAAAAGAATTCTAAGATACATTAAGGGTACTTCAAAATTAGGAATAATCTTTGTCTCTTTGCTGAATTAGCCACTTATCGCGGATCTCTTGCAACCCTATGTTGTTGGGTCATCCTAATTAAGCTGTGTTTATCTGTTTATTAATTTATTTTAAGGTGCATTTTCTCATGACACATCACAAAGATTATTTAGCAATCACAAATAGATAGATAAGTATTCTATACATTTTTCTAGTTGGGATGTGTTGCTAGGTAGATTCATCAAAATACCTTTCTTAGAATTAATTAATATCCCATACCTAAGTGTACTTAAGGAGTTTGGGTGATGGAATTTTATTACTCTTCATCAGCCTACCTACATAATTGTCATTAGAGTTTTATATTTTAACGCTAGGAATATGTACAATGGATGAAAATCAGACCATAGGTTTATGACCCATATTATCGAAAATGGGTTTAAAGTGAATATATCCCTGATTCATAACTATTTAGGCACTCCCAAAGGTGGGGTGGGTTATCAATCTTGGTCATTTGATATTGTTAAAGCCACCAAAGTCATTTTTGAAGATGATTCTTTGACAAAATATGTTGATGACACAAGACTGTCACTCCATAATAAACTTCTTCAATTAGTCTATACACAAGTTTTATTTCCTAGGAAAGACAATTTTACCCAAGTCAATAAGAAAAATTTGTGACTTATGTATATGATTATCACTAGGAAGAGTATGGACCTATGCTTTTGCATAGTAAACCAAATGATTCGCTCTTTCAGTGGTAAAATGGAGCTCTTTCTTATGGGATGGAAATGAGCCCCATATTAGATGCAAAAGTAAAAGGTCTAGGCCAGGTGAAGAAGGTATAGACAATCAATGCCCATCATCTTAGTCAAGTCACACTGTTTCGAATGGGATATAAATAGAATGATGAGGAAAATTAGGTGAGGTCAGGGAAAAAGAAAGCCTTGTCTTCTTCCCCATCATCTGACTCTGAGTTAGGTGAGAAAGAGCCTTCCACAATGTCCACTAACACTGCTAGTTCATCCACCCACAGTTAGCATTCTTCCACTGCTATAGTTGACGACATATTATCTAGGTTATAAGAAAACTTGCAACTTGTGGTTCATGGGATGACAGATATTAAGAGCGAGCTGGTGTCCTTCAAGAGCGAGATGATTGTCTTCCATAGTCAAATGGCTAAACTAAAGACCTTTATCCTTACCCTACACCTACAACCTCTTCCTCACTCTGATCAGCCTTAACCACCTTAAGCCTTTTTGTTTTTGTTTTGAAACTGCATTCAAACATTATTGGCTTGTAATGAACTATTTTGATCATTGAATGGTTTGATTTTGATGTAATGTACTCTTCAATTTTTATTTTAATTTTACAAGCAATGTTTCTTTTATACTTTTTTTATGCATATCTAATGCTTTCATTAAAGGGGAGTTATGTTTTCTTTAACACCTCTAATTTTGATTTCAATTCAACAAAAATTCCTCTCATTTAAGAGGGACTTCTTTTTACATCTATCTTTTTTATTAATGACGAAAAAAAAGGGGAGAAATAAATAAACTTTATTAAAATTGTCTTCACTAAAAAGGGAGAGATTGTTGATTTGATATTGATGGTATTTTGATGATGAGTATCTTAACACAAAACTTTAATAAGTGTTGCAAAAATGATTTTGAGTTAAATGATTTGGACTTTAATTTTGAACACAAAACTTCAAGATTTTGAATTTAAACTATTTTGAACAATTCTTGAAAGTGGTTTTGAACTTGTCTTTTAAATCAATGAAAATGTATGGATTCTAAAATATTGTCAAAGTTTTAAAATGTAGAAAAAATAGCTATCCACTAAAAGAAAGAATTATGTAAATATTAAATTTAGTGGCAAAAATAGCAACTTCTTTTCTAGAACTATCGACTAATTCTTCAAAGTTAAAACAAACTCTTAACTACTTTCCAAAACAAGTTGACCAAATTTGATTCATATTTTCTAGATCAATATTTTAGGTTTATCAGTCAATTGCTTTTCAAATCTGTAAAATCTATTGACTTCTTTTTCAAATTTCTAAATAAATTGTTGACTATTTTTAAAACTATCGATAGTTTCTGTTTGAAAAATTATTAACTACTACTTTTCTACCTATTGATTCTATGCCATTTTTGTTCACCAATGGTTAGAAATTTGAAAGAGACATTCAATACTATAAATACAAATCATTTTGAAGTTAAAGTATATTAAAGAAGAGAGAAAAGAAAGAGATTAATCTTATAAAGTTCTACTAAGGTTTGATTATTTCTTGTAAATCTTATTATAGCCTTATCCTAGTAAGATATTAGAAAGAAAATCTTGCTTGTAAATTATATCTTTTGTTTTTCCTAACAAGTCGTGTTAGAGAGCTACCTTAGATGCTAAGTGTTGTATCAAGTAGTGGTTTGTTACTTGAACATTGATTTTAGTAGATTGAAAATCTCTATGGGGTGCTAGAGAAGTGAATGTAGATTGAAAAGAGATGAAGTATTATAAATTTTTTGTCTGTCGCTTATTTGATCTCTCTCAAGCATTTCATCGCATTGCATTTTCTTTAAAAAATTATTTTGCATAAATTTATACCTCGTTCATTGTTTGAAAACTTTTTTAAAATCATCCAAGTTTTTGATCACACGATTCACCCCTTTTTTGAGTGTGCCGTACCATATACTCAAAATGTATATACTCAAATTCTTTCTAACATCAATATTTTATAATTTTTTGATATACTCAAACAGTGATTTGAAGAGTTAGACAGAAATATTGAAAATTTTACCCTTCAAACATTTTGCGATTTTTTTTAATCTAGAACAATGATATTATTTGAATTTTTTAATTTAATAATCATAATAAAAATTTTTTTTGGAATATCATTTTTAAAATTTAGTTTTTGAATAAATAAAATAATTTCAAACCTAATCATTCAAAATTTAATATTTTTTAATTCTAAAATCACTATTAGGAAAAATATGAAAAAATAAAAGTAAAAAATAAGTGATCAAAACTCTTTCATATTTATATACAAAAGTGAGAAATTAACTAAATTAAATTATTTTTCTTCTACCAATCTTGGAATGAAAAATTCAAAAATTTTGAAAGAGTTATAACACACTAATATAACAATTAATTATAAATATAAATTCAAATATTTGTCATAATGATAAAAACATCTTAATTTATTAACAAAATTGAAAAATCACACAGGCCCAGTTCAAATTGAAAGAAGTTAACCAAAAGAAATTATTTTCTTTTACCATTTTTGCAATTTGAAATCCAATCCATTTTTTCAGAAAAAAAAAAAAAAGTAAACTTAGCATACCAAATTAAAAATAAACGAAAAATAAATAAATAAATAAATAAAAGGAAATTTATCATATTTGTAATTATCTGTATTTGTAATTAAAAATGGAGAAAAGTTTTACAATTTAAATAGGAAGAAGCTTTTAAATTAATTGATGAAATTGTGAATGAAATTAAAAAGTAAAAAATAAAAATAAAAACCTTCAACATGGAGGAGAGGGAATAATTATCAAAAGACGTGAAGAAAAAAATAAAAATAGTGATGATCTTCATGGTCCTCTCTAAATATTTGTTTGGTGAATAACCAAATATTGGGATAAAAAATATTAACATTTATGTAAAGAGCCTTCTAATACTTAGGGAGATATGAAAAATGAAGCTCGTGAATCCAAGTTTGATACTGAAGTCACTTGAAATTTTTCTTTGTTTTCTTTGTTGCGGAAGAATACTTACAAAAACATAATCGATTAGAGCAATAATCAAAACCAGAGCATCAAAAATAAGAACACAGATAAGAGCATGAAAATAGAACTCCCTGTAAAGGCGTTTCAAGGCTCAGATCTGAGTCTGTCAAGATTGTACCACTCAAGTAACACCAACGGAATAGAGCCACCAAACCACAGAGAAGCCCCAAAATCCCAAGGACAAAAACCCTCTAACACACAAGCCCTCTTATCGATTTACAGATATCGCTCAGAAATCACCCAAACGATTTCTCACCAAAACAATCTACCAAGGAAACAAGAGCACCACTCACAAAGAAGATGGAAGCAAGAACAGTAGGTTGAGAGCTTACCTTAGACGGATCTATTGAAACGAATAAATAAAGGCTACTCACCGATCGACCAAGGGTTTCCAAAGGAAAGGAAGACCACTGCCATGGAAAGGGAGATCTGGCCGAAAGAGGAAGAACTAACTCATGAAGATTGGCCATCAAAGGAAACTATTGAGAGAGAGAGAGAGAATCAGTCGTCAATGAGGGCAACAAGAAAGGAAAGAGCCCTTTTATATGACAGTGCTAAGGCAAGGCAGAGGGCTAAATGGGCTTGGGCTTAGGCTTCCTTAAGCCTTGAGCAAATGGGCTCAGCCCATTTCTCCTCCAAAGGCTTAATAAAGGGCTTATGGCTCGACTTCTTTAATGGGCTGCCAATGAGTGGTACGTACTATGGACGGTACTTCAATCCTGGGCCGAAGCCTATGAAGATAAACCCAAAAAATTCGTCATAGCCTTGGGCCTCATTGAGAAACAAAAAACAACAAATCTCCACCTGATTCCCAATGAGGCCAGCAAACACAAACAGAGAGGCAGCAAGCACATGCAACAGAATGCAAATGATGCAACAAATGCATAAGCAATTATCAAGTAACCTTACCAATGTTAAGAAGATCGAGGCAGCTTCTAAATTTAGCCACAGGCAAAATTTTAGTCCCCATATCAGCAAGATTATATTCAGAAAGTACTTTTTCCAATCTAATAATGTTTTGAGATGCAATATCACGAATGAAATGCAATCTTACATCTATATGTTTAGTGTATTCGTGAAAAACATGATTTTTACATAAGTGAATTACAGATTGACTATCAGAGAAAACAATCACATTTTCATTAAGAACACACAGTTCATTTAACAATCCCTTAAAGCACAGGGCTTTCTTAATAGCCTCTGTAATAGTAATGTATTCAGACTAGGTGGTAGAAAGGGCAACAATATGTTAAAGATGAGACTTCCAACTAATGCATGATTCACACAAAGTAAATATATAGGATGATGTGGACTTTCTATTATCTCTATCACCAGCATAGTCTGAATCAGTAAACCTTTTTAATTTCACATTATTGGACTTATGCTTATATATTAATCCTACATTGTAGGTGCCTCTTAAATACTTCAATAACCATTTCACTGCTTCCCAATGATAGGGACCTGGGTTTGTCATAAATCTACTAAGAGTACTAACAGCATAAGCTAAGTCTGGCCTAGTACATACCATAAGGTACATGACTGAACCTATTGCATTTGAGTAATGAATTCTATTCATATATTCCTCTTCTTCCTCATTAGTAGGAGATTTATCTTTAGATAATATGAAATGGTTTCCTAAAGTTAATGATATTGATTTACTATCATGCATGCCAAATCTTTTTAGAATTTTTAACACATATGTTGTTTGATGCAAAAATAACATAGAATTTGACCCATCTCTTACAATTTCCATACCTAGGATCCTCTTAGCCATACCTAGGTTTTTCATGTCAAATTCTCCACCTAAAGCAGATTTTATGCTATTGATCTTTTTAACATCAGGACCAATAAGAAGCATGTCATCAACATAAAGTAAAAGGAACACACAATCATTTTTATTTTTATGCTGAAAATACAAGCAATGATCAAACTCATTTCTTTTAAAACCAATTGATTTAACAAATGAGTCAAAATGTTTGTACCATTGTCTTGGGGACCGTTTTAAACCATATAAGGATTTTTTTAAGAAACACACAAAATCTGGTTTTCTTTTATCTTCAAAACCTTTGGGTTGATACATAAAGATTTTTTCTTCTAAATCACCATGCAAGAAAGTAGTTTTTACATCTAGTTGTTCAAGTTCCCAGTCAAAATATGCAACTAATGCAAGCATGACATGAATGGTGGTGTACTTAACAACCAGTGAAAAAATCTCATTATAATCTATCACTTCCTTTTGTGTGAATCCCTTGGCTACTAACCTAGCCTTAAGCCTTATTGGTTCACTATCAGTTGTACCCTTTTTAACCTTATAAATCCACTTGCAACCCACAATGGACTTATCCTTAGGTCTAGGGATAAATTCCCAAGTTTGGTTCTTGTTGAGGGAACTCATCTCATCTTTCATTGCTTCTATCCATTCTTTTGAATATTTTCTTCTTATGGCTTCCTCATATGTGCTAGGCTCATTTCAGCTAGCATTGGATAATTCGAAATCTGATGCTAACCTTTGAGGTAACCTATGAGACATTCTTTCCCTATCCCTAGCTAGATGATAATCAGAAATTGATGGCTGGTCATTAGGATATTCTTCTATTGTTTCTCTCTCTTCATCAATTTCAGGCTGATTTTGACTTTCCACCTCACTAGAGGTTTAAGCAGTGTTCTCCACCTCATCTGAGTTTATAGGAGCTTGGGTACTTGAGTTTTTCAACTCTTCTTGAGGACTCTTATCCTCACTAACTTTGTCACCACTAGACTTTGTACAAGGCATTTCAGATTCATTAAAAGTGACATCTTTACTAACAATAATCCTTATTCCCTTTTGGTTTCTATCCCACAGCCTATACCCTTTTACTCCCTCAGGATAGCCTAAGAAAACACATTTCCCAACTCTAGGCTCTAATTTTCTCTCATTTTGATGAGTGAAGGAAGCACAACCAAAAGTTCTAAGAATTGAATAATTGGCACATTTTCCATGCCATTTTTCATAAGGAGTATCACCATTTAAAGCAGCTGAAGGAGTTAGGTTAACTAGATAACATGCAATCATACCAGCTTCTCCCTACAAAGACTTAGGTATATTTGAACTAATCATCATACACCTAACCTTATCTAGAAGTGTCATATTCATCCTTTCTGCTACTCGATTCTGTTGAGGAGTGTAGGGGACTATTTTATGCCTAGTAACTCCATATTCCTTGCACAAATTGTCAAAATCATAATTACAAAATTCTAAACCATTGTCAGTCCTAAGATATTTTATCTTCTTGTCCGTTTGATTCTCTATTTGAGTTTTCCAATTTTTAAAACTTTTAAAAGTTTCAGACTTATCTTTTAAGAGGATAACTCAAACTCTCCTAGAGTAATCATCAATTATGGACATAAAATACCTATTACTGTAACGACCCATTTATTTGTGGATTAATGTGAGTTTGGGTTTGAGAAATTAATTGGAGAAAAATTAAAAATTTATCAAGTAAGTTTTCATAATTATTCGAAATCATTGAGGTCATTATGGAATATTTGGGGATTTAAGAGAAAATAATAGTTTATGTTATTTTGAGGAAATGGGTAATTAATTATTTTGTTTGAAATTATTTATGGAAAGAATAGAATAAATTGATTTGGGACATTCTTTTGGGGTTAAAGTGTAAATTTGGAAATTGGAATTTCCTTAAAAATTAAGTGGCATATTTAGAGAGCAAGGGAGGCGCTAGAGCAAGTGGTTAAGTGTGCACGTGTGCATGTAAGGGGTGGGGGATCAAATCTTGGCTGGAGCAAAGGAAAAATCTGGGTCCCAATAAGCTAGGCGCCAACGACGTAGTTTCTAGGGGCCCACGCAGGGGCCCATGCTTACGCAAGCGAGCGGCCACGCGGGCCGCATGCACGCGGCTGCCACCCCTCAACCACGCATCCAACCTCTTTTGCTGCCAGAAAATGCTTCTTTTATGCACCCATGTGACCCCTACATTGCTCCTTTCCCTTGGCCTATAAATAGGCCATGATATTGAGTGAAATGAGAGATTTGGGGGGGAAATTAAGGAAAATTTTGGAGAAATTAGGGAAAATTCTGTCATTTGAGTTTAGGCTTGACATAAGAAACCCCGGTATGCTGCAAAGATTAAGAAGATATTTAAGGCAAGTTCTTCCTCTTTGTTCCATTTAAGAGGCAAGATCTCAGTCTTCTTATTAAAATGCAAGTTCCAATCTCTATCCTTGTTATTGCAAGTTCTTCTCCTATTTGACAAGTTCAGTCCTCTTTTCTCAAGTTTATGTTTTAAATTGCAAGTTTCATTCTCTACCTCTTATTATTGCAAGATCCAACCTCTTAATTTTCTAAATTGCAAGTCATTTTCCTATTTTACAAGTTATTTCCCCTTTTACTAGTAAATTATTTCATGGTTCTCATTTATACCTCTTGAGTGTCAAATAGGGTTTTGTATCACCTTATTTTTCTTTGGGAATGATGCTTTATTGAGGACATGCAAGGATTTGATGTTATCTTGCATGAATGTTGTCCTATTGTACTTATTGTTTCGTTATTAGCATGTCAGTTATATATGGAAATTATTATAAAAATGCATGTTATGATAATGCATGAAGCATGTGCATAACAATGTGGTTTTTAGGAATGTGTAAAGGCCTCATGATGCGCGCAGCGGACAAGTCCGCAGGATATATCCGCAGAGAAAGTTTTGATCTCAAAGTTGGACTTCGGTCCCATGATTATGGTTTTAAAAGATTGCATATGAGCATGGATGCATGTTTCATCATTTTATCATGTGAAAGTACCTTAAATGGCATTCATGTCTCTTTTGCTTCTTGATACCTATGACTCTTATGCTCACTTTCTTCCAGTTATACTTGCTGGGCCTTGTGGCTCATGTTTGCTTGCATCATTTCAGGTAAGGGTAAGGGTAAAGTAAAGGGCTAACCAAGTGAATCAGCATCCATGGGTTAGCAATGTGTACAGAGTCGTCTCAATCATAGGTCCTTGGGGGTTTTTCTTTTGTTATGTGTGATTTTCAGTTGCATTTGTTTATGTTTAAGGTTGTACCGCTGAGGGGATATGATGGGTTATGGACCCTAATATGGTATGTAATATTAAGTTACGTTGGTTTATACAGGTATGTGGACCTTATTATGTATGTTTATGAGTAAGAATGTACGAGTATGGATTCCATTGTCAATATCAAGGAGGACGTGTAATGTTTTTAATGGGTTTTGGCATTTATGCCATCTTTCTTGTGCGTCCCTAATTAGGGGTGCCTACAATTACCACCTAAAATGGGATTTGATGTTGGCCCCTATAAATCTGAATGAATGTATTATAAGGCTCTAGAGGCTCTATGGACATTAGAGGAGAAAGACAACCTATGATGCTTTCCAAGGACACAATGATTACAGAAAAGGATATCAGACATAAAGTCTTTACCAAATGCACCCTTATCACTTAGCAACTTAAGCCCTTTAACACTCGGGCTAACCTATTATGCCACTTAATGGTGGCATCCTGATTGATTGATGCAATATGGGATCCTAGATTATTAATTACCTCAGCATTTAATACATAAATCACATTTCTCCTTACCCCTTACAGACTACCATTGTTTCTTTAAACATTTTTAATATTCCATTTTCAATTTTTCCAGTTAGATCACTCTTTTCTAACTCTCCCACTAAAATTAAATTCCTAGCCATTTCGGGTATATACCTAACATCTTTTAATTTTAAGACATAACCAGTGTCTAATTTAATAGAGATGTCTCCTATCCCAATGACCTTATATGCTATGTTGCTACACACTATGGCATTCCCACTTTCAGATTCATGCAAATTTTCAAACCAATGTTTTTTGTGATGTGACATGAAATGATGCAACATTTATTTTAATGGAGTCAGAATCTAAGAGCACGTATACTAGTTACTACATTAGCCTCTTCTTGATCCCTACCCTTTTCTTTATTTTTATTTTTCTCTGCATAGCGATCTTTAATAAAGTGCCCAGTTTTACCACACCGATAGCACTTCTTACCTTTCCCTCGGTTTTTGGATTTGGATCTACTTCTACCTTTTTTCTTACCATCTCTCTCTTGATTCTTAGATTGAGACCTACCTCTCATCATATGGACCTCACCATGTATTTTCTCATGTTTTAGTTTCATTTCTTTACTTCTTAAGGAATCTATGATAATTTCTAGTGTTAGGGTATCCCTACCATACTTAATGGCATTTTTAACCTCTTTATAGATATCAAGAATAGCATTTAATAAGATCATAGCCTTATATTCTTCGGATACTGTTTCACAACAATTAGTGATGTCTTGAACTAAATTGTTTGAAGACATCTAAATTATCATCTAGATTCTTAGAGGGGTCAATCTTAAAACTGAAAAAATTCTCTAAAATAGAGTTTATTTGGTGTGGACTTGTTCATATACAATTTTTCTAGTTTTTCCCATAACTCTTTAGTTGTGTCGAGTTTTCCTACTTTTCTTAACACTGAATCAGAAAGATGTAAGATTATAAAAGTATATGCCAATTCATCAGCTTCAAGTTTTTGTTCTTCTTTAGTACCTTCAAGATATTTACCATCTATGGCCTTAGATACTTTTTGTTAAACTAAAATTCCCTTCATTTTTTGTTACCATATAGAAAAGTCCCCCTTCCCATTGAAAACCCCCAATTCGAAGTGTGTGGTCATATTCACTAAGTATATGAACTACACAGAGGATATGCAGCCAAATTAAATTGATGCAAACACACAATTTAAAATTTAACTCAGGTAGCAGATTCATAGAGGGATAATAAATAGAACAGGAACAGGACTAAACAGGGATAGAGAAAAATGATTAATAAAGTAAATAGTATTTTGAACTTGTTTATCACACAGTCAAATAACAAATATTACACACAACAGATTATTAGGATGCACACAGCAAAATATATATAAGCACTGAAAAGAAATTTCAGAGAACAGTAACTGTAAGACAAAATCTCAAACAAGCTGATACAGATTTATCGAGCTAGATCTCAAGAATGAGATCTAGAAAGAAAACGGGTCGGGTCTCACAAACCTGCCGGCCTCCACACGCTTTAGCCTGCCAATTACATGCGTCGTCACTCGCCGGAGAGTAGGCTGGCACGCGCAGGTCAGAGCAAAGCTACTCGGACGGACGATCACGGATCTGGGGTTGGTTTACCCCGAATCACTCACTGCAGAAAGAAATAGGAGTTAGACAAGTCGGGTTCCAACATAAACCCTAGAATCACTTATCGTGAAAATCAATGGAGAAAACCAGAGGGGTTTTTCGATTAGGTTTTCATTTTGCACAACCCAGGAGCCACACGAGGCTCTCATACCATTTGTTGTGGAAGAATACTTACAAAAACAGAATTGGTTAGAGCAATAATCAAAACCAGAACATCGAAAATGAGAACACAGATAAGAGCATGAAAATAGAACTCCCTGTAAAGGCGTTTCAAGGCTCAGATCTAAGTCTGTCCAGATCGTACCACTCAGGTAACACCAATGGAATAGAGCCACCAAACCATAGAGAAGCCCCCAAAATCCCAAGGACAAAAACCCTCTAACACACAAGCCCTCTTATCGATTTATAGATATCGCTCAGAAATCACCCAAACGATCCACCAAGGAAACAAGAGCAGTACTCATAAAGAAGATGAAAGTGAGAACAGTAGGCTGAAAGCTCACCTTAGACAGATCTGCCGAAACGAATAAATAAAGGCTACTCACCGATCAACCAAGGGCTTCCAAGGTAAAGGAAGACCACTGCCATGGAAAGGGAGAACTGGCCAAAAGAGAAAGAACCGACTCACGAAGATCGGCCATAAAAGGAAACTATTGAGAGAGAAAAGAAAGAGAGAGAGAGAGAGAGAGAGAGAGAGAGAGAGAGAGCGAGAGAATCGACCGTCAATAAGGGCAACAAGAAAGGAAAGAGCCCTTTTATATGACAGTACTAGGGCAAGGCAGAGGGCTAAATGGGCTTGGGCTTCCTTAAACCTTGAGCAAATGGGCTCAACCCATTTCTCTTCCAAAGGCTTAATAAAGGGCTTATGGCCCGACTTCTTTAATGGGCTGCCAATGAGTGGTACGTACTATGGATGGTACTTCAATCCTGAGCCGAAGCTTATGAAGATAAATCCAAAAAATTTGTCATAACCTTAGGCCTCATTGGGAAACAAAAAACAACATTCTTATATATATTATTAATGAGTGCATAGAGGTCTTTTGATTATCTATGGAAAATGAGAATAAAATCAAAACATAAATGATAAGAATGAAATAATTATTCTATTCAATCGCAATGTTCAATGTGGATAGAAATTAAATAATTATTTGATTCTATTGCTGTGTTAGGTACACTTTGATTTTGATGGAATGGAATAATGAAAATAATTAACTGACAATAATATATTTTTACATTATAAAAATTAAAAAATATTATAAAAATAATATTTAATTAAAAAATATGTAATTATTGAATATATGGCAAACGTTGTCTTTCTTTTTTAGTTAAGAATATTAAATAAAAATTGAACAAAAATAAAATTTTATTTAATTGTCAAAAAATTTATTTAATGGTAAATGCATAAATAATATTCAAGTAACATTTAAAATAATAAAAATATTAATTCAAAATATAGATATATTAATTGAATACAACTTACGAAATCAATTTTTTACTTTTTTAATCTCTAAAAGAATAAATATAATTTAATATAATTACACATAAATAATAAAAATTGATTGAATGTCAAACATTCATGGATAAATTTCATCTAACATGACAACAATTTTTGAGGGACGGTGCCATATAATTTTGAAGTAAATTTAATCCTAACACTCATTTTATGGAGAGTTAAAAGCATATTTATTCTCTTAATTTTTTTGTATATATTTTGCTTTCTTTGAACTCTAAATCTTTTGTGATTTTAAATGTGCTCCTAAAATTAGGCCAAAAACATATTTATGATTATGAACTTTTATTTTTTTTTTTTCTTATGGAATCTTAATTTTTTTGTAGTTCCAAATGTACCCATAAACTGATCACTCATTTGAACACCTAACTAACAAATGATATTCACGCGCGTTGACATAGCAATTTTTTGGCGTCTTCTAAGCGCTCTCTCTCTCTCCGGCAGTATCTCCTCAGCTCTCATTTTCTCTTTTGTGTCTCCTGAACTCCCTTTCTCTCTTCGCCTATATTTCTTTTTTATCTAACATCTCCTATGTCTTCTCCAGCTACATCTTTTGTAAGAAATGTTACCCCCAAACTGGCCGTATCTTCAACCTCCCCAAAGCAAAGTGCGTTCATCGACTCAAACACGTCAAAGACTAGTTTAACCAAACTAGCCTATATAGCCCAATAAGAGGACATGTAGAAGACACTAGAGAGATAGAAAACACAATTGGAGAGAGAAAATGAGTTGAGGATGCACTAAAACCTGACACATTAGTGTGTGCGTGTCACTTATTAACCAAATATTTAAATGAATAATTTTACATATTTTAGAGACACATTTAGAACTACAAAAAATTTAGAGGTATAAATATGTTTTTGGTCTAAATTCTTAACTACATTTGAAATCACAAAAAATTTAGAGATCTATAAAAAACATATAAAATTTTAAAGACATAAATATATTTTTAGTCTTTGGTGGAGTGGAAAAACTTTCCATCAATTGAAGGAAATGATAATTCCATAGAAAATTGACCATTTGAGCTAACATGAGGACAATTTTTGAGGGACAGTGCCAAACAACGACTAACAATGACAAATTTATATGTGTAGCACCATATAATTTTAAAGTAAAATTATAATCCTAACACTCATTTTATGGAGAGTTGAAAGCATATTTATGCCCTTAAATCTTTTTGTATATTTTTTTGTGTAACTCTAATTTTTTTGTGATTTCAAATGTGCTCTTAAACTTAGGCCAAAAATATATTTATGATTATAAACTTTTGCTTTTTTTCTTGGAACCTTAATTTTTTTAAGGTTCCAAATGTAACCAATAAACTACGAAAATCACCTGGCCAGCAAGTGATACCTACGCTCGCTGACATGAATCTTTTGAGCTCTTTCTCTTTCTCTCTCTCTCTCTAGTGGTGTCTGCTCAGCTCCCATTTTCTCTCTCGCGTCTCATGAACTCCCTCTCTCTCTCTCTACAACTACATCTCATTTTTTTTCTCTAACATATCCTAAGTCTTCTTCGGCTACATCCTATGTAAGAAATGCTACTTCCAAACTGGCTCTATCTTCAACCTCCCCAAATAGAAGAGTGATCATCGACTCGAACACGTTAAAGACCAATTTAACCTAACTAGCCTACATAGCCCAATAAGAGGAGATGTAGGAGACACTAGAGAGAGAGAAACACCGTTGGAGAGAGAAAATGAGTTGAGGATACACCAAAAAGTTGACACATCAGTGTGTGCATATCACTTACTGATCAAATATTTAAATGAGTGATTTTACACGTTTTAGAGACACATTTGAAACTACAAAAAATTTAGGAGTATAAATATGCTTTTGGTCTAAGTCCAAAACTACATTTGAAACCATAAAAAATTTAGAGGTCCATCAAAAAAAAAAAAACATAAAATTTTAAAAACATAAATATACTTTTAGCCTTTGGTGGAGTGGAAAAACTTTCCATCAATTGGAGGAAATGATAATTCCCTAGAAAATTGACCATTTCATTCCCTCGTCGCAAGCAGACATCATTTGGAAGGAATCCTACACTCATCCTCATCATGTCAATTGCCGTTCTCTCTAACCAAACATGACCTAATTAATAATTGACTAAAATCTAATAATCAAATATCTAACTCTATTTGTATAAAGGATAAAAACAAATGTCAAAGTACTAAACTCTTTGAATTTTAAATTAGATATATAAGTACTATCTTTATCGTACTTTGTATCAATTTTTTAAATATACATTTAAGACGATCTCAAAAAAAAAAAAAAAAGTTTGCATTGCTTCTTATTTGTCTAATTTTACCAACAATTATTTGATTGATTTGTGAGGTACATCGTGCACGCACAAAAAGAGTTGCATCACAACTTTGGACCATTTGCCATCGCACTCTTTGGTTGAAATAGTGTTTATATATATATATGGCCTCTTATATTACTCATATCGACTTATAGAGGGTAGGTGTGTGGGTTCCATACTCATTTCATAGGGTTTACGCCGCTTCTCATTTTACTTGTGTTAGGCAACATAAGAATTATTTGACACAAATAATAAAACAAAATTATATATATAGACAGGGAGAGCTCTAATATCAATTAAAGCCATTTTGTTGCATTCTTGGAGTGGAAGTGACGTCCCATGTTACAAGTTTAATGCTGAAAACAAATCAAAAATAGGGTACCAACATATTTAAGAGCCTCTAGATGTAGGTGACTAAGTCATCATCAATTTAATGGCCATTTAATTATTTTGTGCCACTTTATATTTGTCCTTCTCTACCCTTTTTCTTTTCTTGAAAGCATTGATTTTCAAATTTCTTTTTTAATTTGTTAGTTTAAAAATATCTCCCCGATGAAGAGTATGAGACAAAAACGTAAATAAATTAAAAACTTCACAAATATCTTTAAGTTATAGAAAATCTCCAATAAATGTCATTTATATCATAGGAATGGAAGAATACATATTAAAAAAATATAAAAATAATTAAATCTAGCATCTCTTAAATATATACCACCATTTATGAGACCTTTGCTAGATTGCTAAATCTCATGGGTTTAAGAGAATTGCCTCCAAAACTGGCGTGCATGGTCCATGCAGTGGTACCTAGCTAGCTGGGGACATAGACATAATGTGGCTTGAATAAGTAGATACTAATAGTACATAATTGGAGAATGAATTTATGCCAAACAGATGCAACAACCCACCATTATTAATTAGAGAAAACCCCATTGTCACAAATGAATTTGATAAATAATTATTATAAATTAACTTCATATATACAAATTCATAATCGACTTATTATTAATTTTAAATAAAATCATATAAAGTTAAATGCGTTACATCAATATCAATTTGTGAGATTTATTTGTAAGGATAACATTTCAAATTAAATTATCCGAGAGGGCTAACTTTGGATAAGATTAAGACTTCATTAATTTGTAATATTTGGAAATGAGGTGTAACATCAGTATATCTATAAATAATAAGTGTATATATATATATACACAATATGTATGCATATATATATATTTACATACATATATATATATATATAAGAAAATGTTTCTTGTACATCTAAAGTTATATCTTAGACTACACGCGCGCATGTAAATAATCAAAATACTCCTTGCGCTTCATGGTGAGGTGATGTGTATGATCAAAATACTCCTCATCTAAGGCCATGAGACAACACGAGACGATGAAACGCATGAGCAAAATACTCCTCAGCCAAGGTGATAAAGCGATGAGGTGTAAGGAGTATTTTAATCATTTGCGAGTATATATAACCCAAAGGTTAACCTTTGATATACAAGTAGTATGGTCCATATATATAATAACTATATATATATATATATGCATACCAATACATACATATACATATATATCAAATTCATATATATACATAAAATATGGTTGCGTTACTATAAAATTAAAATTAAACATAAAATTTGATACTATTGGATCGAAAGTTGCTTAAAAAATTAAAATTAAATACAAAGTTTAATATATTATTGAAAAATTAAAAATTTGTTATAAAATTGAAAGTTGGATAATCTTGGTTCAAAATATTGGGTTTATTTGGGGGAATTATATTGAGAACTCCTAACAGCTTACTCCACTTTTTATTTGCCTTATTTTTAGTATTTTGAGTTTTATAATAATTTTCTAAACACATTTTATAAAATATAAAAATATTAAACCTAACAAGAAGCACTACAAAAAAAAAATTATATTTAGCAACCAATTTTAGAGAAAAAAATCATTCCTAATACAGATGAAATTTAAACCCAAAAAACAAAAAACAAAAAATGAAAACTAACTCTATTAATTAAATTTGAAGCTATGACCTCCAAATTAAAGTAAAATTATTTATTACCTTACTAAATCTTATCTTTATTTAAATTTTACTTAAAATCTAAAACCTAAACTATAGCCGTCAATCACCATAAGATAAACCTTTATTTAAAATCTTTTAGTTCGTAACTTATACGGGCATATCATAAGCGACACCTCTAGTAATAAATACAAAAATGCATATTCCCAATGAACTAATTTTGGAGATTTTTTTTTCTAATATGATCGATTATCAAAATATTCTAATTTTAAGAAACAACCAAAAGACATTTTCACAAATTTAAGAGACCACTATCATGTGACAAGGAAAACATCATCATAAAGAATAAAGTTACTTTTGAAAGTTTCTAAGTTTGCATTTCAAGAAATGAAATTTAAAAGAATAAGACTACTTTTAATCTTAACTGTATTTGTTTTTCAATTGTTCGATTTGTGAAATATTTTTAAAAGTCTATTTAAAACATTTCATAATTCGAACTACAGAGAATAAAGTAGGGTCCGAACTGAAGATAGTCATTCTCAACATAGAAACACAAAAATCATAACAAAAAGGTCTCTGAAGCCCATCTTCATGAACAGATTTTGATATGTATTTTAACCAAAATTATAAATTGAACCTCTTGGGCTGCTCAAACCAGGCTTGCATACACACACACACACACAAACACATTCCTACGTGTTTGATGGAAATGGAAGCCTAGTAGGCCCAAACTTGATCTAACACAGGAGATATAATAAGCCCATAAAAGTATGAAGTTCTGAACTCTGAGGGTCCAACCTTATATTCATGAATTTTGTTAAAGGAAAACAAAACCATCTACATATTTGTAGGAATATAAATAAATTACTATCCACATTAAATAGAACTTATTACCAGTAAATGGAGTAGATGCATAAATTTTAACTCTACCCCTACTTTCATTCATGACTATATAATTATATCACATATTTTGTCTGAAAGCTTTTTACCTTTTTTTTTATTTTGTCTTTTTTCTAATTATTTAGTTACAAATTATATATATACTAGTATATACCCATGCCTAAAGACATGGTGTAAATAATATTAAGATTAAAATACAATAATGTTCACTAATATTGTAAAAAAAAATTGTAAACACTGAACAAAAAACAGAAATTAAATTTATTATATACTTGTTAATATTTTATAATAAAAAGAAAAAAATTACTAAATCTGTCAGTAAGTATTTTATAATCTGAATAAATTAAATTAAAAATTAAATATCAAAAAATACATACTAGCCGCCGCTGGAGACCCTTGGAGCCCCCGACCATCGCCATTGCCCCCTTGTTAGCCCTCACAACGCCTCGCCCCCATTCGTCGTTGTCCTTCCTGCCCCCCTCATCGTTGTCTCACCCTTTGGCCCCCCACCTCCCATCGACCCTCTCTTCCCCCCCTCACGTTGTCGCACCCGCCGATAGCATGGATGGGTGGGTCTGTGAGAGAAAGAAAGAGAGAGGGAGAGAGCGAGGGAGTGAGTGAGGGAGTGGGAAAGAGGGTGCAACAGAGGGGGAGAGAGAGGCAGTGAGTGAATGAGTGAGTGGTTGTTGCACCCGCTGGCCCCCACCTGTCGTCATCCCTCCCCTCATCACTGCCATCACACCCGCCGGCCCCCCATCGGCTGTCGACCCTCCATATCCCCCACTGCCATCACACATATGCTGATGACGTGGGTGGGTCAGAGAGGGAGAGAAAGAAATGCAATGAGTGAGAGAGTGAGTGGTTGTTGCACCCGCCGGCCCCCCACCCACAGTTGACCCTCCCTTCCCCCCAACCACTGTCGCACCTGTCAATGGTGTGGGTAAGTAGGTTTGTGAGAGAGAAAGGGATAGAGAAAGACAGTGAGTGAGGAGTGGGTGGGTGGATCTGTGAGATGGAGAGAGAGACAGTCAGTGAGGGAAGTGAATAGGCGAGAACATCATTCATCTCAGCCAATCTCAACCATTGATATATATTTAAAATTCATCCCAGCCATTAAAATGTGTCTCTGAGATATTTTATATATTTTTAAATATTCTTTTGCTTTATTATATAGATGATCATAATAATAATAATAATAATAATAATAATAATAATAATAATAATAATAATTTTATTATTAACATAAAATAGTGACATTTTAAATTTGGAATAAGAAATCAAAAAATAGAGAAATCGTCCTACGAAATTATGAGGTTTTTTTTTTATATTTAATTTTATCTTTATTTTATGAAGAGATTGCTTTTAATTATTTACAATCGTCTTACATGATAAATTTAATTTTTTATTAAACAATAAATCATAGCTAAACTCATTGTCATACTCATTCTCTTTGCTTCATCACTAACATATTCCACCATCAAATTTGATTAACACTTTACATGATACATTTTGGTTACATAATAAATTGAATATTTTTCTATTGGGTTAAGTGGGCTTTTGGGTAAATTGGGTCTTGATAAAAGATTTGCTGGGTTTTGGGTTTGAAGTTTTTAAAGTATACGAGAACAGATAATTATAGAAAAATTCATAGAATATATAATAATAATAATAATAATAATAATAATAATAATAATAATAATTTTATTTTTAACATAAATAGTGACATTTTAAATTTAAAATAAGAAATGAAAAAATAAGACTATTTTTAGTTGTTTACAATATAAATTTAATTTTTTATTAAACAATAAATCATAATTTTTACTTAGTGTCATACTCATTCTTTTTGCTTCGCCACTAACATATTGCATTATAAAATTTGATTGACAATTTACGTGATATATTTAATTAATCTAACAAATATTAACATACATATATATGTACACACACAAAAAAAGAGTTTCATGAAATATACGAAATGGAGTTACACACGCAGAAAGATACATGCGTATACATACATACATACACATAATACATATATAAATATATAAAATACATACACACACATACATACATGCATACACACATGTGCTACATAAATATACATACATACACAAAATACATAAATATACATACACACAAAAAATATATTTAATTAATCGAATACATTAACATATATTCATACACATAATACATACATACATACATACATACATACACACACAGAATACATGTATAAATATACGAAATGGAGTTACACACACAAAGGCATGTACGTATACATACATACATACAAAGAATACATCTATAAATATACACACACAAAAAATACATTTAATTAATAGAATAAATATTAACACACAATTAAGTATTGATATTTAAAAATTAAAAAATTATATATTAATTTGTTAAAAAATTAAAATTTAAAACAATTAAAAATTTAAAAAAAATTTGGAGTCTTGACTGCCACTGGTCGAGGGCTCAAGAGTCCCCTATTTTCGAGCCTTTGGCACTTTTCTCGAGATCCAAATTGATTTTCAGAATTTTTTTTAATTTTTTTTATATTTTCTCCATTTTTCCTATTTTCTCAGCATTTCTTTTTTTTTTTTTCTTTTTCTCCCTTCATCTTCTTCCTCCCACTTCTTCTTCCTGTAACGCACAGTCACCGCCCGCACACAGTACCAACCACTCGCTAGCCTGGCCGCCGTCTCCGCCCGTCGTCCTCGGTCGCCGCCCCACCGCCACCATCAGTTGTTCGCCGTCGCGGGCCACCACCGACGCCTCTGCCTGCGCACACAAACTGTCATTGTCGTTCGACCCTTCTATTTCTAGCCGCCAAGTGTCTCTGTATCCGACCGCCATCGACGACACCTCCGATTGCCACACCCAACCACTGCATTGGCTTTCCACCGCGACCCCACCTCTGGCCGCTCGCTACTTCAAGTTCCATCGTTGCTGCAATCGGCCCTATCGGCCACTGTTTGGTCTTCAACTCCCTCGTCCACTGCTTGCACTCGGTATATAGAGAGAAAGAGAGTCAGCCATTGTGGGTGGGTGGGTATGTGTGTGTGTATATATGTATGTGCTTGTGTAGGCAGGAAAATTTTTAATCTCAACCATCAAATGGATCCCAGCCATTGAAATGTCTCTCTTTTGAGATATTTTCAAAAACCTTCTTGCTTTATTATATAGATATAAGAGTTAAATGTAAAACAATAAGAAGAGTGAATTAAATAGTAATGAGATAAAGTTAAATATAGAACAAAGCAGTAAGGAAACCTTGTGCCAATATGTTTATAGATTCCGCAATGCAACATTGGAGGTGCGAGATTTGCAAGTAGGGATAGTTGTGATGACTATGTTGCATAAAACCCAGTATACATCACTACAAAATTTTTTAGCTAAAGAACCACTAATTACACTGCAAAATTTGTTATTAAGGCAAATAAATATATCTTACAATCAGAAATAATGAAAGTAGTTGGAAGAAACGAAGAAAGAGACTAGAAAAGAAAAAGACTTCGACGAATAGACAAGCCAGAGGGAAAAGAAGACCAAAAGACACAATGATACCCTTTTAACTTCAATTAACAGAATATACTATGTTCAAACTATATCACACTCTAATATCCCAACTGTCGTCAAAGGAACGAGCCTCATTAAATTCCCTAAGAGGGTTGACAAGCATATGGAGAGAAAAAGGAATGCCTTTTACCAATTCCACAATACTCAAGGCCATTCCACTAACAAATGCCAAGATCTAAAAAATTAGATAGAGGCACTAGTCAGAGACGAAAAACTAGTAGAATTTGTGAACCCAAGAACCTAAGGGAAATAATATACATGAGGGCCAAGGGCACAATTCAAGGCGAGAAGAGCAATGAATGAACAAAAGGTTATTTTGATAGATTCAAGAAACATGTTTCATCGCACAAAGGCTAGAAGATTGCAAAGAAATCCACATAACCCGCCTCAGGAAAATATTATAGGTAGGATTAAACGTATATACGTTATGCATAAATAAAATAATTTTTATCTTGTGTTAGTTCTCTTCTTGTGTTTCGTTCTTTAAGAACAACAAACACATTAAAAAAGGGAAAAAAAACTCTAGTAGACAAATGAAGCCTAAAACGAAAGCGCAACGTGGCGAGAACACATTCTTACTTGTTTGATGGAAATGGAAGCCTAGTAGGCCCAAACTTGATCTAACACAGGAGTTATAAGAAGTTCTAGTCTCATGTCCAACTTGATCTAACACAGGAGTTATAATGCTGGAATCGAAGAAAGCCCCGACATTTGAAGTCTTCGGCAGCGGCATATAAATAAATTACTATCCACATTAAATAGATCTTAATATCAGTAAATGGAGTAGATGCATAAATTTTAACTCTACCCATACTTTCATACATGACTATATAATTATATCGCATATTTTGTTTGAAAGCTTTTTACCTTTTTTTTTTTTATTTTGTCTTTTTCTAATTCTTTTGTTACAAATTATATATATATATATATAATAAGAGGCAAATGTAAAAAATAAGAAGAGTGAATTAAATAGTAATGGGATAAAGTTAAATATAGGATAAAATAAAAATAAATTTCATATATTATTCTCAAGACTTGACTAAATTGTACATTACCATCCTTTTAGAAATGTTACTAAAATCTCCCTTGAAGTTGACTCTCATGAAACACGTGTTTTTTCCTTTGAGAGAAAGTGCAAGTATTATTAAGTGAGCATACGAGCAAGAGTTCAAAGACTAAAACAAAGCATAGGACAAATCAGATCCAAAAAAAAAAAAGAAAAACCAAAGAATCAACAATTAATATGCAATTTGCAATTAACTCTGGTGCAACACATACCCCTTTTATCTTATTTTACAATAGTTAATCTTATTAAAATTCCTAAAATGTCCTCCTCATTCTCTATTCTTTCTTCTAAAAATAAATAAATAAATAAATACATAAAGCAAATTAACCCCAGAACCCGCACTAGTGGGTTTGCTAGTGAAACCACTACATAAAGGATTTCATGAGAGAGAGAAGTTCCAATCAAACCTAAATGTTCATAGAATTTGGGACAAAACCTTTTAAATCGAGATTTATGTTCTTTTTAATTTCTAGGCTTGTTGATGACAATTCAGAAAGATATATACACAGAGAGAGAGAGAGAGAGAGTCTTTACAACCATCTTCACCACTAGCAATCAACATTGTCATTCTCCACCATTGGCTAGTCACATGACTATTGCCATCAGTTAATGATGGAGGAGAAACCCTAGGATTCCCTTCTCATGGTGATGGGGTTTTTTCCCATTGTCGTGCGATAACTCACTGCTAGCTGTCAATGACAAGAGACAAAGTGAAGATAAAAGAGATTGAAGGTATGAAGGGGAGAGAAAATAGATAGGGTAGAGAGAGGAGAGACAAGGAGAAAATATCTTTAAATATAATGGAAAAATAGTTATTTTGTTTAGTCTATTAATGGTAATGGAGGTGTATACTATTTTTAAAAATATGGGGGTGGTTGGTGCAATAAAGTCAAACCTCATGGAAGATGTGCCAAATTTACCCATAAAATAATGATGGCATTAAATAATCTTACCCTATGTTTGCTATCATCTTTTTCTTTTTATGAGAAGGGACTCTCAAGTCTCTTGTGTGAGACTTGAAATCACATAGAATTTAGAAGAATCAAGAGAGAGAAAATAGAGTTTCGGAAGGAGAAGTGAGAGAGAAAAGATAGAATTCAAGAGAGAAATTGTTTCTCATTCAACATAGAACTCCCATCCTTCTACATCCGACCTTATATAGACCATTCCCACTGGTTCACATCACAACTATGGTGAACATTCCAGCAACTACGCATGTGGCCATGTGAGCTACTATTATTATAAGAAATTTCATAATTGCCATTGGGGTCATAACATTCTCCACCCTTAAAAACTATTCTTGTCCTCAAGAATCTAAAGTAGTCCTATAGCTTGCAGGAATTGAGTGAGCAACTCAGGTAGATACTCCTATGTTGTGTGATGGGGGTCTTTGTGGACCACCTTACTAACACTTGAGTTAGGGGTACCGAGCCTTGATAAACCACCCGTTTGTCTAGGATAACTTGGGGCTCCACCACCTCTTCCCCTTTTTCACTCACAATAGACAATTCTGGGCTAGCTGTAGCTTGTGGCTCGATAGACTTCTTCAATAAGGAGACATAAAATATAGGATGCATGTTAACATATGCTGGTAACCTTAGTGCATAGGCAACCTTTCCCACCTTTGCTTCTATGACATATGGTCCAAAATACATTGGACTTAGCTTGGAGGCTAGGGTGGATGTAAAGGGTTGTTGTAGAAATCTCTTTACCCACAGATAAACTTTATTACCTACTTCAAAAGACCTGTCACTTCTTCTCTTGTCAGTACTTTATTTCATTCAATTTTGAGCTATATTCAATTCCCTTTTTAACACTTTTAGAACCTCTTGCCTCTGTTACAAATATTGTTACACTGTAGCCATAGTAGCTGTAGAGTTTGATGGGGCTAGAATTAGGGGGGTTTATACCCAAACATTGCTTTAAAATGGCTTTAGTTGATGGCATTATGGTGGTTAGAGTTATACCACCATTGGGCTAATTATGATAACCACTTATTCCAACTCTTAGGCATGGTAAAGCACATACATCTCAAATAGGCCTTTAAACACTGATTGATCCTCTCTATTTAGCCATCTATTTGGAGGTGGTAGGTTATAGACACGTGCAGCCCTACCCCCACGCTCTTAAACAACTATTGCTAATACACACTTGTAAAAATCTTGTCCCTATACGAGACAATAGACTTAGGTACCCCGTTAATCTTCACCATTGAGTCCATAAACTTTCTTGCAACCTCTTGTGCAGAGAACGGATGGGTTAGATTGATGAAATATGCAAACTTGGTCAGTTTATCCACCACTACCAATACCACATCTTTATACTCTAATTTGGGAAGTCCCTATATAAAGTCCATGGAGATCCCTTCCTATGCCTGTTTGGGAAGTCCCAAAGGTTGTAGCAACCCTAGATAAGCCATATTTTCGTGTTTACATCTCTGACATGTCTCATAAAATAGCACAAAATTTACTACTTCTCTCTTTTTCCTTGGCCAAAAGCATAATTGCCTTACTTTTTGGTAGATGGCTCGAATCCTTGAGTGACTTCCCGCTGGGGAACCATGCAAAAGGCTATGATCCTCCCTTTAAGTGTCTCATCGTCGCCAACCACCAATCTTCCCTTGAATCTCACCAACCCATTAGAAAATGTGTGCCCTGAACTTTATGCTGGTTGAATTCCAAGTTGTGCTATTATGGCGTTTGGTCATAAATTCCTGCCACCTCCTTTACCCACTCAAGAACCACAACTAAATGGACTGGCATTGACCCCTTCCCCTGTGGTAAACAATAGTGTAGTCCAGTCTAATTAACTTTGAGATTTCATTTCTTTGTAACTGAGTGTGCAATCTCTATTGGGATAAAAATTGCAAACTCTCATGGTCTATCATAATTATGAAAGGGTTGGCTTATAAATAGTGCCTCAACTTCTCAATAGCCCCCAACACTGCCAAGAGCTCCTTGTTATAAACGCTTAGTCCTATGTGTCTTGGAGCCAAAAACTAACTGATATTAGCTAGGGGTCTTTCCTCCCGCACTAGCACTGCCTCTATTCCATTTTCACACGTATCAATTTTCACCATAAAGGTTTTAGAGAAGTCTGGGAGGGCTAATACCGGGGCTTCTGTCATAGCCTTCTCTAGTGTTAAAAAGGTTGCCTCAACCTAGGGGTTCCATTGGAAATTTTCCTTCTTGAAGAGCTTAATTAGGGGTTTACTAATGAGGTCATAGTTCTGTATGAACTTCCTATAGTACCCTGTCAAGCCAAGAAATCCCCTTAACTCCATCGATTGTGGTCTAGGCTACTCCACCATGGTTGTGACCTTACTAGGATTAGTCTTCACCTCTTCCCGAGATATAATATGGCTTAAGTACTCCACTTCTTTTTCAACAAAAGTACACTTTGATAGCTTAACATACAATTTGCTAGAATTCAGGATCTCAAAGGTGGTTTAAAGGTAGGTTAGGTGATGTTCATAATTTTGGTTGTGTATAAGGATGTCATAAAAAAAATTAGGATGAACTTCCTTAGGTAATGTTGAAAGACTTGGTCATTAAAGCCTGAAAAATGGTTGAAGCATTGGCTCAGAGCCCAAAGGGCATCACCACAAATTCATACAACCCTTGGTGTGTATGAAATGCTATCTTGGGGATATCAAAGGGTGTCATCCAGATTTGGTGACAGTCAGATCTTAGGTCTAGCTTGGAAAAGATTTGGGCCCCAGATAGTTCATCTAAGAGGTCATCAATAAAGGGTATTGGAAACTTGTTTTTGATGGTATGGAATTGAGTTGATGATAATCAACACAAAACCTCCAGGATCCATCTTTTTTTTTTTTTTTACATGTAAAACAGGGGATGCAAATGGGCTTTGGGAAGGTCTCCTGATTGAGGTAGAAAGCATATTAGTTATTTGTTTCTCTATCTCAGCATTGTGTATAGGCAAGTATCTATAGGCTCATATGTTAACTCGAATAGAGTGGGGTTTGAGGTATATAGAGTGGTCTAGGGCCCTTTAGGGTGGTAAAGAATGAGGTTCAACAAATAGGCCCTGAAATTCTTGTAAGAGTAAGTTTAAAATATCAGGTAGTTGTACCTTAGTAGAAGATTGGAACATGGCCAAGCTGCCCACTGTTTGATGATCCTTCCCAACCTCTTCGAGTTCCTGTCCATTCCATTCTAAGGTGTGAATAGAATACATCTGGGCAATCTGGCCCCTTTTACTCTGCATCCACCTCTGTAGCTTCCTCATTTTGATCAATTTGCATTCTCCTTATTCCATAATGCTCATGAGAGTCAGTGTAACACCCCACTTTCTCGGGTGTGTTATAATTTAGGACAATTCTAGGATACTATTTTTTTTTTTTTAAAACTACGACTAAACCATATAATTGCTCATATCCATCCCAAAATTCATATCTATCTCGAAAGAGAATTATCATAAACATCAAATGCAGAAGCTAAGAATCGAACCTAATATTACAATCACCATAGTTCAGATAATACATCAACGTCTTTCAAAATATTTAGAATGTTAAGTAGCAGAAACTTAAATACATCAATTTCAATATCTTAATCATAGATCGTCGTGCACTTGCTAAGTTCCGTCAAATGCATCTTCCGTATCTACTTCTGCTACAATAACTTCTGGAACGTTAGAATATTTCAGGGACAAAGCCCAGATTAGATTATGAATCATCTAAGTAAAGGAACAATAAATATATTTCGTGCATGGATACAAAATGTCTTTTCCATTTCATTTCAGTTTGAGCCGACCGTACCTTAATGCTACTCCCCATTTTTACGGCTTCCTGCAACATGCCAAGGTGTATGGGTGCACTCTTGGAAGAGCAGCGAACTTGACCCGTACTCTCAAACCCTTATGCGAATGTACGATCAATAATATCATTGTGCACATATGCACATTTCAACATAGCATATAAATGCAATCTACATGAACATATTCACATCAAGACATGACAACATGATAAAATCATTTACTTAACATCAAGTTTTGGGTTGAACCACTTACTTTCCCAAACTTATCGGGCTACCTCGATATACGCTTCTTGCCTCGAAATACGTGTTGACCTAAAAAAACGTGTGAATCTCTAAATCCTATAGGCAAATATTCTCCTGATCAATAATTATTCCACCAAATCAACATTTTAGATTTTTCCTATATTTATCCCTATTTTTCTAATTTTCTTTATTTTCCTCCAAAATAATTTAAAATTAATACTTCCACAATGTTTTTCTCCAATTTTCCTATGTGAAAATTCATAAGATCACGTTCCTACTTTTATGAATTTTTTCTCAAATTCCTCCTATTTTTTCTATTTTCCCTAAACCTTATTTCTCTTAAAATAACAACTCCTCAACATTGTTTTTCCAATTTTTCTTCACAATAACTCATAAAAATCTTATTCCTATTTTACTAATTTTTTTCCTATTTTTTTCATTTTTCTTTCTTTCTTTTTTTTTTTCCCTAGAATTCCTTACCTCACACACCTGGCAAATGCGTGCAACCCACATGTCTTCTCTGGCAAGCCTGCTCGCTGCCGGCGACCTGTAACGACTCATTTTCTCGTGATTTCTTCTTCCTTCTTGATCTCCTCAACCTCCCGAACACGATGGCACGCCCTATACCTCAAAACGATCGGCCGAGCACCCTCAAATGGCCGATTACAGGCTCAGCTCTAGCGACTTGGTCGATTTTTCGGCAACCCCCGAAACCCCTCCAAATCACTTCAAAAACCCACGAAATTTACCAGAAATGATCCTTGTACCCTTGAGATCAAAAGCCCCTTGCCCAAAACTCTTGATTCACTTCCAAATGAGAGAAATTTGAAGCTAAATTTTTATGTATTCGGCCACTACCAAAACCCCTATTTATACCCTATTTTGAAGCTTAATCACGTCATAACTAGTCAAATCTAAGCCATTAGTTCTTGGTGAGGCCCTACCCTGTCTCAAATCGTGATAAATCTTCACGAAACCTCTACCTCGAAAACCCAGAGGCTTTCGGCCATACCTGCCATTTTTTTGTCAAATCACGATCAAGCGAGGCCATTCACGATCCCATTACCTGCCCAATTTGTAACGCCCCGCTTTTTCGAGCGTTAAATAACTTAAGAATTTTGAGAATATATTTTTTTTTTCAACATAAACTCAATATAAACATTTCCCAACAATCCCGTTCTACCTTCTTAGCATACCAAAATAAGAATCGATAAGTTGAGACAGGTAATCATCATAAATACGGAAGCAATAATCGAAACCTAATATGGTACATTACTGAATTTACTTAATCATAACTTAAGAATCAATACCATCATATCATCAAATACTTAAATATATGGAGATTTATCATCAAGAGATAACAACTGAGCACCGTAGATACAATCTAATGGTTTCTCATAAATACATTACATCGTAACAATTACACATGATCTTCAATATAGTATAATCTTCTAAACATGACTAAAAACATATTCTGAATCCTCACGAATGAGCATATACCAGAAACAACTCGCTGAACCCATCTACCACGTCATCAATCATTCTTTTGCAATAGATGCAGTTCCTAACTAGAACGTTTGAATGTTCTAGGGGTATAACCTAATTAGAAGATAAATCTTCTAGTGAGGGTTTAGAAACATGATACATGAATGTATGATGCAATAACATGAATAATCATATGCCCTAGTATAACTTCCCTGGCCCACCAGCCCGGCATGGAACTCTAGGCAAAATCCTGAACCTTTGTGGGATAATCCTAACGTTATTCCATCATTTGCCCTTGGAGAATTATGGCTACACTATCAGGGTGACATCCCAATCCCATGCACAAATATCAATATGTCAATAATATCGTGCCATGCAAAAATCACGACTTTCCATGCAATATGACAAAATGATTATAACTTCAATAAATATCATGCACAATGAAGCAAACATGTCATATATAGGTTCTCGATTGGGACAAAATCACTCACCTTTAGCATGGAGTTCAGAATACCTCGAAAAATGTGCATTGCCTCAATTTTCGTGCCAAACTTCAAAAGTTACACCAATCACTAATCCTCGAGCACAACAATCCTATAAATCATATTTAATCATAAAATATCTCAATACCTTAATATTTTAATATTTTCCTTCATTTTCTCCAATTTTCCCTTCTAAAAATCCAAGTGAATACCTTCGAGACTATTTTCTCCAATCTTTTTCCACAACAATTCATCATATTCTAAGAACTTCAATAGAAAATTTCAAAACTTACCTTGAAGCTTCATTTGCATGCAAAACAAAGCTGGTCGTTGCAAAAATTGAGACACCGAGAAGGTGAATATCAAAACTTTTGCACAACCCTCCATAAATTATTTTTCTGGACTTTTTCAAGATTTTTCTCGAACTTTTTAGCCCTTTCACGCATCCTCATGAGCTAGGGCGAGTGGGCTGCGCGTGATGACTGCACGTACAAGCCACGCGCCGGTCATCTTCCCCGGCCACGGCACACCGAAAAATTTGGCTGACTCCACCATCTGGTTTTACTTTTCCAATCGATCAACATGGAATGCTTGGATGCTCTAAAGAATGACCGGAAGGCCCTCAACCAGAGGCTTAAAGCCTCGGTCGAAGCTACCACCCCCCTTCTCCGACGAGCATTGATTCTCCTCCAAACCTCAACCAAAACGCTTCTAATTCTCCAAAAATGATCCTTACCTTATGGGAAACAAAAGCCCTATGGTTTGGTGCCTTAAGTTGTTCAA
The DNA here is from genome assembly GCF_014633365.1 of Diospyros lotus. Classification (NCBI taxonomy): domain Eukaryota; kingdom Viridiplantae; phylum Streptophyta; class Magnoliopsida; order Ericales; family Ebenaceae; genus Diospyros; species Diospyros lotus. The sequence continues at coordinate 7,943,506 of NC_068348.1, forward strand.
AAACTGGAGCAATTTGAAGCTCCAATTTCTTGAAACCCTCGGCCAGCCATCGCTATTTATAGGTAAATTCGAAGCTTGAAACCCCTTTGGCCACTTAATACCATGCCTTACAAGTCTCTACCTTCCCTAGATCGACATGGAATCGACCCTAGCCGACCAAAATAGCCACTTGCAGGTCATGACAAAAATGACTGAACTTTCGGTTGATTTTTCTTGAAATCTGGCCACCCTTGTGGCCTTTGTCGACCAAGCCTTCAACAAAAGGCATCCCTGACCAACCCTCGTGGGTTCCCTGTGGCCGATTTTGGTGATTGAATGGGTTGGTCGGTCATGGCTGTTTGGAGGTTTTCTTAAAATTGCACTTTGGCCCTTCAAACTTTGGCTTTTTCACTTTGGCTCATTTTCACAAAGCCCCTCAACTTTGCATAATTTCATTTAAGACCTTCAAGTCCTAAAACATCCATTTCATTCCCGAAGATTCTGAAAAAACATCATTTTGACTTCCCTCTAGCAATTTTAGAAAATTGCACTTAGACCAGAATCTTTGTTTTGGTCGTAAACCCTTTTGTTTTTTCCTGAAACCGCTGAAGTGTTGTCCTACATACTGAATATGAACCCCCTCAAGGTTCTGTTGATTTCCCAGAAGCCCCCTACGATAATTCGATTTTGTAGCCTAAATCGCAACTACATTTTAGTTGTACCAAAAATCGTTCTTGATTCAGTTTCTTTTGATGCCATAAATTATGCTTTGAAGTACTCATCACTGTCATATCATTTTTCTTTGGCATCTCGGCTCTTGGGCACTCCCTACAGTCGATTCGTCATTCATAGCGGTAAGAAATTACCCTTATACCCTCAATTTATCTGTAATTTCACTTTTGTCCTAAGAAAATTTACTCTTAAGCCCTTTTGAAATTCTTGGGTATTACACAATCAATTCCCCATGCCGTGGGGCCCATGATCAAGTCCTCAAATGGCCCCAAGCACGCTGGCTGGTGGCTCACCGGAGGTGGCAACGATGGCCAACGGCCATGGCTATCCTCCTTCTTCATCTTTTATTTTTTTACACTTTTGATCACCATAAAATACACTACAAGTGTATGGGTCGAACAAATAATATAGTAGTTGTTGACGTTCAAAATTAGCCGACCGTGATTCGTAGGCTCGCAATGAGGAAATAAGCCCAAATGCAAGGAGAAGAAATGGAATAGAACGTACGCGGAAGGTTTTTACATGATTCGGCCAAAATGATGCCTACTCCACGACTGTCCTCTGGGAATTCCGGTAGAGTAACAGTATGTTATTATTACCATTCTTCCTTCACAATGGTGTTTTTGACCCCTATTTATAGTGAGTGGTGTTTACAATTACATGATTTTCTAAGAGTGGAAAAGTGACATCATGGGGATAAAATGTCCTTATCAATTCCATAAAATTAGGAGTAGACTCTGTATTATCAGGGATCTGGTCTGCCTCACATAAAGTACGTGGGTCCCTACCTCTGGTTGTTTCGCAATCTTGTTGTTATGAGAGTTGAATAGTTTGACCGGCGAACTGAATGATTAGGCCAGCGAGCTAGAAGCATCGCTAGGAGCTCGTTGGAAGCCTTGTTGGGAGCTCATTTGGTTACGCGATCTGAGCCCGGGTTTCAGTGGTGTGTGACCTTATTCTGATGAGCTCGGGCCTATTGGAGTTCATGCGATTGGGCTGGCCTGCTGAGTCAAACCCAGCCCATAAGAAATAGTTCAGGAAATACCCATAACAATAGTGAGTAAGAATATCATTCCCACGAGGAAATATTTCAAATACTAAATTTTTCAACTTTCTTTATTATTTAGATAATAAAAAATTCCAAGTTTAATAAAGAATAGAAAAAATTAATAAAATAAAATAAATTTGGAAGGCAACTCGAATCAAAGAAATCAGTAGATTTTAATAACTAAGGCACATGTATGAACCTAGCTATGCAATGCAAATCATATATTTTTATGCGAATGAATTGATAAATTGAGTATGTGATTGCGAAATCTCCTAACACATTTGTTACCCTATTTCTATCTTATAACAAGTATATTCTCATTTAATAACTTTCTATATTTCTATGAAAATTTAATCAAATGAAAACATATTATAATTTGTGAAATTTCTAACGTATCGCTAAAAGCCGCACAAAGAAATCGAGTTCTATTTCTAGTCGATTTTACTTTATGGTGTACGGTACCTACGATGCAATCCCCAACCTATCTCTTTTCGGTCTCAAGATTATGCATCAAATCATGTAAATAGTAGCCAATTATTCACAAGCATTAAATCTAATACCACATAACTCAACATAATCCAAATTATTCATTCACATAGAATTATAAAAAATGCATCATCATAGTTTCGATCAATACATGACCTTAGTTTAACAAATTAGTTCATGACAGAATTAATTAAAATTCAAAATAACAGTAGAAGTATAAGAGAATTAATTAAATCAAGAAAAAGAGGAAGAAATTTCTTAGCCCAGATCTAAAACAAATCTAGGTGCTGGATCTACGTTGCCCGCGTCCGCTGCACCTGCTCCTGCTGCTGCTACGTGCCACTTCAATCTTCCTCATTCCCTTGTGCAAAGCCCTTAATTCCTTTGCTTTCACTGCCTTGCCAAATCTGCTTTCACTGTGCGCCTTCTTTGCCCAGTCCTCAATTCCTTTAATGGCCACCACCCACAAGTCCTCTGCTCTCCAAGTCCATCCTCCACCATTATGTATTATAATAATATATATATATATATGCATGGACTTCAAGTCTCCACGCACAACCGTGGCACATTCACGCCCACATCACTTAATTTAATAAAATAATATATAATCTATACACATAATATAATATATAATATATATAAGTAATATAATATATAATATAAAATATAATATTTAATATACTATTAATTATATTAACTTTAATATATTATAATATTATTTATTTTTAATATTTTTTTATTTATATTATAATATTAAATTTGGTATTAATTTTAAAATTAACTTTATAATATTTTTTATTTTTATTTTTATTTAACCCAAACACTAAGAAGTATTCATGTAAAATAATAAGAATTACTAGAAATTAAATATATGTAAAGGAAACTCAAAATATTAGACAATTCTAAGTAAAACATATATAAAATATTAAAAACACAACAACTTAATTGTGACCAATAAATGTAAATAAATTCTCACATCAACTTTAACCCCCTAAACTTTAAAATTTCTTTTTAACCTTTCCATGAGGCCTCTTGAGTGCCCGAAAATTCCTCAATGACCCTTGGAACTTCCTTATTCACTTTGCATTCTCTGAGTTTCATTTCACCATTTTTCGGCCACAATTCAAAAAATTACATTTAGGCTTAAAACTTATGCGAAATTACATTTGATTGCGAATTCCTTTCTTCTACCCTGAACTTTCTCCAGGGTCATTCTTTATGCAAAGCTTAACTGTCTTCAGGGTCCCGTTGACTTTTTTTGGGACTCCCTCACGACGATTCGATTTTCTAAACTACTCCAAGGCTATACCGAAAACAGTTATTGATTTGATTTCTCTCGGCACTAAAAATCTTATTTTAATATGCTTACTATAGATATCTCTTTCCTTTAAAACATGTGTGTCCCGAGGTATTCCCTTCTATCGATTGGACTATTTAGTACCCTTAAACTGTTTCCTAGATTATTTTATCGTTGACAAATATGCAATATAATGATATGTTTATTCATTTTGATTTGAGTTATTACAGTCAGCTTTGTGTTTCTCATATCCACAGTGACTTTTAATTTGTTGAAGTAAAAAATTATAGGGTTGATTGTCCTCTTTCAATCAATACCTAACACAATGTCACATCCTCCTAGCTCCAAAATTCTCAAATCTTCTTGGAACTCCTACCCTTGCATTATCCACCTGAGCCCTTCACATTTGTTGTGGTTACACATTTTGCTTCCATTAGCCACAATCACGGATAAAGGGGTTGTGGTAGTCATCTTTGTTAAGCCAACTTGCTTATATTAATTAAGTTTTGATGATTAACAAAAAGAGAATTTTTAATATACAAATTATAGTATTTTTGGTGATTAAAAAAATAATATTTTTCTTAAATATATTAATTGCAATATCGGATTATTTTTTATTAATTTATAAAATATTTTTTTCATAGCATATGTATTACAAAAAATATTATTTCTTGTTAAAAATATTTTAAATGTTTTTTACATTAATTTATAAAATATTTTCAAAACATATACATTATTAAAAATATTTTTTAAATTAATGTATAAAATATTTTTTTTAGCTTATGTATCACAAAAAGAATATAACAAACTAAGTGTGCCCCCATGATTTAATCCCACAACCTCAAGCTAGTCAAAGCTTTCATTTGCCAGCTGGTCTACAAACCTCTTTTTTATTTAAAGGCACATATTAAATTTAAATTGTACTAAACTTTTTCTACTATATATAACGATCAGATTTTACTGTTGAAAAAATGGTTAAAATGCCTATAAATACACTCCAAACTCATTTTTTGAGCATCCAAGTATTTTCATTGCATATACAAAGCACCTGAAAGCTCTTAAACACTCTCAAACAAAACATTCAAGCAATCCAAGGCTTTTAAAGCGTTATTGCACATCCACCGAAGAGCCACAAGGCAAGAGGAGAAAAGTTCTTCAAGTTTTCTACAACAAATCTGAACTTCTCCATTTGAGATTACAAATTTATTTATTTATTTAAATATTAATGCCTTGTATAATTTGTTCTTAATTGCTTATTTGTGTCCAAGTGTGGACAAATTATTTGTAAACATTTAAATTATTAATGAGGATTGTATAGGTTTCCTAGATCCATTAAAATCTAGGTAAATCTAGTTTCCAAGATAAGTTAGGGAGAAAACTTTGGTGTAGTGGTTGCCTAGAACCCATTGTAATATAGGTGTGTATCTAGTTTCCAAAATGAGCTAGTGTGGAAACTTTGGTGATTTTGATTTAGTGGAATTCCAAGGGTGGTTAGATCTTGGAAGAGTAGATTAAGTGTGTGTGGAAATACCGAACTACTATAAATTGTGTTGTGCTTCATATTATTTATTTTTCTTATATCTTGTGGCTTACATTTGTTATTAATCTTAAACATAATTTATTATATTTATCAAATATATTTTTTAATTAAATCTTTAATCAATAATATTTATTAAAAATGAGAAAAAAATTTAATCACTCAATTCACCCCCCTTCTTGAGTGGCCATACCCTAAGGGACCAACAATCTTTCACCTTAGCTCCATGGCAGTAGCTTAATTCAGGAAGCTGTGGATACTACTACTATCTATCAACACCACCAATTTTTTCCTCTTTACTTACCCTTGTACTTTAATAATCTTACCAATGGGTCCCCTCTTGAAAGCATGAAAGGAAATTTCTCCCTCTTCTTGCTCTAATTCTTGTTCCATAATAGGATTTGCCACTTCTTGCCTCTGTTCCTCCTCTTCCTCATCCACCAAACCTTCAGCCCTATCATCTTCCTCTTCTTTCATGTTCAGTAGTTACCTCCTGCACTGGTGCCCGAGGCTATACTTGTCCCCTTATCTGTAGCATAGTCCCATCAATCTCATTTTTTCCATAATTGTAGACTTGAGAGGCAGGGGGTTAACCTTAGGTGCCCCTAATGCCCCTCTAGCCATTAATTCTCTGGTATTCCCTACTATAGGGTGGCTACTAGGTGGAATGGGTCTTGGCACAACTCTGTTCTTCTTAAAAATTGCCTTCAACGTCAACTCTTGTAATCAAGCCTTTTTTCCCACTTGCCTAACTGTAGTAAGTATCATCATTTTCACCATGGACCTTAATTCATCCTTAAGGCCACTACTGAAGCTAGATACAAAGTACTGATTAGTAAGGGTGGGTTGAGCATTCCACATTAATGCTTCTAATTTCTTAAACTTCTCTTGGTATTCAGTTACCGACCCTTCCTGCTTAAGTTTATTAAACTCTTCTATTACATCAACCATATTCCTTTCACCAAAGTGCTTACACAATTCTTCTGCAAATTCTATCCATTTGGCATTCATTCCCCTCCATTTATACCACCATTAGAACCATGCATTAACCATATCATTTAGATAAATTGTAGCAAGATTGATCTGTTGATTTTCAACTATGTTGTAAAACTAAAAGAACCTTTCACACCTACAGATCCACTATCAGGTCTGGATCCTTCAAAGAGAGATATCTCCAATCTCAGCATAGGGCCTTGATTGGATCTAGGAGAAATGATTTCCCTTACTTGATCTCATGTCTCCTCATAAGATGAATTCCCAGCTTCTGTCACTCCTTGGGGTTTAGAGAAGATTCCTTGTCCTACCATTCCTTGATCGGGTATTGATATAGGAGGAAAGCCCAACGACAACTAGAATTGAGGAACAGAGGATAGCATATTAAACATGCTATTGATCCTCTGTTTGAATTACTCCATAGTCTCCCTATGCCTCGCCAGTTCCCTCTGAACTCCTCCATGAGAAGCCACCATATCTTCATGTAATTCATGTCGGATCACCCTTATCTCTTCTCTACTCTGGGACACTGCCTTTTACATTTGAGACATTCCAAACTCCATTGCTTCCATACGATTCTTCAATTGGGTTCCCTTCGTCATTTGGATCATCAACTAATCAACCACAATTACCTCCGATCTACTAAACCAAATGCACTCTCGCCTTTTGTTGGAATCACAGTCGAGAATGACTAGCTCTGATACCAAATGTCAAGTCTCTTGTGTGAGACTTGAAATCACAAAGAATTTAGAAGAATTAAGAGAGATGAGAGAGTTTTGGAAGAAGTGAGAGAGTCCTCCTACATCCAACTTTATATAGGCCCTTTCCACTGGTTCAGATCACAACTGTGGGGAACATTCTAGGAACTAAGCAAGTGGCTGTAACGACCCATTAGTAGGTGTAGGTGTTATGGCTATTTTAGTTTGCACACACTACAAAAAAATTAATTTTTTGCGGCAATTTTTTTGCGGTGGTTTCATAAAACCGCCGAAAAATTAAGTAAAACACGTTTTTTTGTGGCAGTTTCCAAAAAATTGTCGCTAAATTTAAAAAATAATTAAATAATAAAAAAATTAAATTCTGTTTCGCAACGGTTTTTGAGAAATCGCCGCTAAATTAAAAAAAAAATTAAAATTAAAATTAAATTAACATTTGAGGCGGTTTTCAAAAAATGCCACAAAATATTAAAAAAAAAATTAAATTTAGCGGCGGTTTTTGAAAAACTGCCCCTAAATTTTAAAAAAAAAAAAAAAATTTAAAATTAAAAGTAAATTAACATTTGTGGCGGTTTTGAAAATCACCGTAAAATTCAAAAAAAATTAAATTTAGCAGCAGTTTTTCAAAAACCGTCGCTAAATTAAAAAAAATTAAATAATTCAAAATTAAAATTAAATTAACATTTGCGGCGATTTTGAAAACCACTGCAAAATTCAAAAAAAATTAAATTTAGCGACGACTTTTCAAAAACCGTCGCTAAATTCAAAAAATTAAAAATAAAATAATATTTGCGGCAATTTTCAAAAACAGTCACAAAATTCATTAAAAAATTAAATTTAACGGCAGTTTTTGAAAACCGCCACTAAATTCAAAAAAAAATTAAAATTAAAATTAAATAAAAATCTGAAATATTAAAATTCATTATTTTCATTAAAAAAATTAAATTTTGCTTAAGAAAATAATTAAAAATTAAATTAATAAAAATAAATATAAAATCTTAAAAATAAATTTAAAATTGCATTTAAATTAATATAAAAATTCATTAAAAATCTAATTTAAAAAAATAAAAATAAATTATCAAAATTTATTTTTAATTTATTTTATTATTCTTTTAAAAATTAATCAATTAATAAATATTTTTAATATATATTGAAAAATATAAAATATAATTCTAAAAATTAGTTGTTAGATTAGTATATAATATATATATATATGTGCATATATGTTAAAGAGTTCTTTGCAGATCAGGCGGTTCGCGTGCGCGCGCGCGCACAAGGGGTCCTGGGTTCGAAACTTGGGAGGAGAAAGTGCGCTGGGATTTAATTTCCAGCATCACCACGTGGCGCGCGCGCAAGGGTTGGGCGGGAGGGTGGGCCAGGCGGGTCGGGTGCGGGCCGGGCTGGCTTGCGATGGCAAATTAAAAATTTAATTTTTTTATTAATTTTGGCGGCGGTTTTTAAATCGCGGCTAAAATAAAAAAATTTAATTTTTTTTATTAATTTTCGCAGCGGTTTCGAAACCGCCACTAAAATTAAAAATTTAATTTTTTTTAAATTTTTAGCAGTTTGAAAACCGCCGCTAAATATTATAGAAACCGTTGCTAAATCACTTATGTAGCGGTGGTTTCTAAAATCGCCGTAAAATTTAAAATTAGCGGCGGTTATTCCAGTGGTTGCTGAAAATCGCTGCTAAACGCTCCACGACGGCTGACTCAGCGGCGGTTTTCAAAACAACCGCCGCTAAATTACTTAGCGGCGGTTTAACCGCTGCTAAATGCAAAAAAAATTGCCGCTAAATGCCAATTTTTTTGTAGTGACATTAGAGTTGTTGCCTTTATTAATTAATTGTTGAAATATTATATGCATTGGTAATAGGGAAAATTAATGAAAATAGTATTTTTGTGGGTAGATAAATGTAGGTGGATCAATGTCTTTGTGAGTATAAATGAAGTGTGTGGAAAAGACTCAAAGTTGTGGGCTAAATGGGTGTGGCCCTTATTTGAATTAGGCCATTGATAAATAATTAAATTTTAAGTGTAAATGAATTGGGTTGAATCCAAATCTCAAGAAAAGTTCATTGGGCCTTAGTTGGATTGGGTCATATATTTTGACTTGGACTTGGGCCATGGGCATAGAGAATGGTATCTTAATTAAAAAGAAAAAAGATTAAGAAAATGGAAAAATGATCAAAAGGGGTAAGAGATAATTGAATTGTGTGTGTTAGTATGAGGGGCAAATTAGGGAAAATCAAAAGAGAGATGGATTAGAGGGAGTTGGGAGACAAGTCTCCCCCATTTTCCCCTCATTTTCTTCCTTCTTACTTTCTTTCTCCCTTCTCCCTCTCCCGATTGTCTCTTCTTCCTCCATTGTTCTTCTTCATTGGAGCTTCAAGTGGAGAATTTCAAATTTTAAGGGGTGTCTTCATCTCTTTGGATTTGCAACCATCTAAGGCAAGTTCTCTTCCTTCTTGTTTCATATGCAAGCTCTTCTTCTTCTTCTCCTTATGATTGTGTAAGTTCTTCTTCTCTTGTTTATCTTTTAATGCAAGTTCTTCAACCTTGTTTCCATCTTAGAAAGCTTATTTCCTTCATTTTTAAGTTGTTTCTCTTAAATTCTTATTTTCGGATTCACTGACCATGCTATGTTCTTTGGTCCATAACTTCTTGTGTTTATATCTAAATTGAGATCCATTTGTTGGGTTGTAAACTAGACATCTTAAGATTCATTTTAGACACAAGAATCTAATTCTTTGACTAATATTTGAGCCCGTGATAAGCTAGTAAATCCCTGCTAAGATCTGGAAATTTTACTGCTTTCGAGTAAACTGACCTTGTTGTACTCTTTAGGGTATAACTCTCTGTGGTTATATTCGATTCAAGATCTGTTTATTTTTTTGTAAACTATACTTGATAAGATTTGTTTGGTAATTGTTTTAGAATTTTTGGATGCATTTTGAGCCTACAGTAGCCTTGTTAATTCTTGCCTAGAATCTGGAAATTTTCTACTATGTTTTTAGATAATCTGTTCTTGCTTCAGTTTTGGGGGTATAACGCTCTGTGGTTATATCGGAATTGTGATCCGTTTATTTTTCTATAAACTAGACATCATATTATTTGGTTCGGTATAAGATTTGAAATTTTTGGTTATGATTTGAACCCATAACAACCTTGTTGAATTCTATCTAGAATTCTGTAAATTACTGTTATGAATTCTGCCTTATTTCGGTTCTTGTGGAATATCTCCTTGTGGTTATTTCCAATTTCAAATCCAGTTTTTGTTCCAGAAACTAGACTCATTAGGCTTTGATTTGATATATCATTTGTTGAATTTGACGAAATATTGAGCCCGAATCGAATTTTTGAAAATATGCTTGAAATCTGGAAATTTCTGAAAAATGTTGTTATTCAATTCTTCCTATGTAGTCTATCCTTTCTATGTTTAAAATTATGATTTTTGTCTATTTCCTTCCATTTTTTGAATTATTCTTGATAACCCTCATTTTTGGATAAAAGGTTTTTATTCTCCTTACTTTGTTAAATCTTGCAGTATTAATTGGTTTTCTTGATGAACGTTGCTAAAAATCTAAATAGGGTTTTGTGTCACCCTACATTTCTTAAGAAATGACATTTCTTGATTAGGGTCTAATGTCATGCAAGATTTGGTATTTCTTGCATGTATAAATTTTGGTTCCTTGTGGTTGTTGGGGTAAAAATATATCGTAAATATTGGTTGGGTATTTCTATAAGTATGAGTAAATAAATGTATTAAAATTTACCATGTGATCATGAGATAGTGCTGGCCGGCGGCTGTCGAACCACTCCAGATTAGATATCTATGTATCTCTTCTCTAGTTTGCAGCAAAGTGCACCCTAGGTCGTCTCTCACAAGGAGCGTCACTTTCTTCTACCAACAAGGAGAACCAATATAAACAACAGTTTGTTTAGGGGGGGTTTTGACAGAAAACTAAGTAACAAAACAGAAAGACAAGGATAGATGAAAATCAGTAAATGAAATGCAACCAGCTGTGTATTTGTCCCCTCTGTGAAATCTTCCTCGTCCAACCTATAAATCTTGGCTTGTTAGATGTTTTAATCTCCGGATATCAAACTTAAAGCATCCCCAACAACCGTCCAAGGATTAGAATGATTGGAACAACAAAATGAATACAGAAATCTCTTATAAACAAAATGCAACCATTCACTCTCTATTCAACCCATCCGGAGCTATGCAAGAACAACCATTCAAGCACATTATATTCATTTCCGAGATGTTATACCAACCGGCTACAACACTCTGTTCTCTTAAGCATTTAACAGAAAATGAATCCATGCAAATTCACACAAACCTTCTATGAACTCCATGCATTCGAAAATCTGCTCAAACTAAACCAAATGGAAATGAATAAGATTAAAACAAACAAACCAAGTTTTTGCAGCTCATACGAGACTCAGATTCCACTCGGGTTCAAGATACACAACCAGTTACAATAGCTCTAGCCTTTGATTACAGCAAGGAAGACAAAAATGAAGACAAAATGGAGAGAAAATGGAGACAAAATGAAGAAAACAGAAAAATGCTAACAACAAGAAAAATGGCCAGAATCTCCTCTTTTTTTCTCCTTTCCCCCTCCTCTAGAAATAAGGGCCAAGAGGCCTTAAATACATGGCTAAGAAAGGAAGAGCTAGGAAGGCTAGGGTTGGGCCTAGTCCAACAGAAAAGAGAAAAAACAGAAGAGAGATAAGTGAGCCCAAAACAACAAAATCGAGCAGCCCAAATCTGCTCCTTGAAAGTGAGCCCAAGCTCCTTTAGATGAGTCCCACAATTGCCCAAGGCCGGCCTACCCTCATGAAGTCCGAAATGAGCCACTTCAAGTCTTTTCCAGCTGCTTCTCTAGCCCATCCAATATTCCCTAAAGCTAAGCAAGCTTGGATCCATAGAAGTAAGATAGAAAATAGTGTAAGGACGATTTAAAGTATAATAAAATAGAAACCATGAAAGATCAGCAAAAATTACTTCAAATGGCGTAATAAGACTGAGGTGAAATGCCAAAATATAGCATAAATATGCACGCTATCATGTGCACACCTTAATTTATGTAATTGTGCATGATAAGCATGATTTGAGATTTTTTCTTAATCATTGAGGATTGATATAAAATTGGGACATGCATATGTGATGCATGATTATACTGATTTGTGCACCTATTATTTTGTGTGGCGGTTATGTCCGTGGGTGAGAAAAGGATATCCTATGAGCGCTTGACTCGGATGAGGTGGCCATCAACTCGGTAGGCGAGGCTCAAATTGTTATTGCTTGTTGATGTATTTTCGTGATGCATATATATTCATGTATGGATATATTGGCTGTGGGAGCCTTGGGAATTATGTGGAAAGTTCCTTACTATTGGTGCATGTGCATAAGCATGGAAATGACTACATGATATGTATAATAATCACAGCACGAGAAATTGATGTAAATGGAAAACTTATGAGTTGTATTTTACTGATATCTTCTCATAGAGTTGTTTACTCTATCTCGACTTTCCATGCCTTTGAGTCTATATCTCCATGCTTTATAAATATACTTGCTGAGTTTTGTGGCTCACCTTGTTTACTCTCATGTCATTCTAGGTAAATGTAAAGCAGTGGTTGAGGGCAAGCCCAATGGGACTAAAGCCCAAGGTTAGTGGTGTACAGAGGCCTCCCAAACTAGATGGTCTATGTTAGTGTTTATGATGAGGGCATGTGTGAGAAAATTTTATGTTGTAAAATTGGTTAGTGCCCTTGTATTTTATTTTGTGTAGGATATGGTCCAAGATGTTGTAAACCTTTATGTTAGCTTTCGCTGAATTTATCTAAGGATAGTATTATGGTGTTGTATGTTATTGCTCTATATCACCCTTGTGATGATCTCCTTTCAGATATCCTATGCTAGCGAGACTATCCGGGAGTGGGCCACTACAATGGCCATGTGAGCTATTATTATTACAAGAAATTTCAAAATTGCCATTGGGGTCATAATAGGAACCTTTCATTAAGAAGAATTGGAACAAGCCAGAGTGAAGAATCACCCAAGAAGAGGGTGAATTGGGTGTTTTAGAGATTTTTTAAAATTGTTTTGAAATATGATGCAGAAAAGTTATTTGAAAATAGTATTTTCCTTAAAAAAAAAAAAAAAATACAGCGAAAACTGATGTTTGAAAGAATTTTGAGCATCTAATAAGAACCATTATAGAAATGATTAATGAAAATCGAAATATCATGAAAATACATAGTAAAGAATAAAAGAAATGTTATATGAAAACTGAATGAAAGGATGAAGAGCAGTATTTAAAGCCGAGTATAAGCAAACAAGTTATGAAGATATAAAAATGACTGCTGAACGATGTATGAATTTTATATGTATGCAAGAAGAGAAGAAATATATATATTCGATTAAGAAAATATTTCAAATTTTAATACCAAAAACATAGTCGATTAAATAATAGCTCCTTACTCGACTGAATTTTTAAGTAACAGATAGCTTATGAAAAATACTTGAGTAAGAGAACATTAATAGTGGATTGGAAAGGATTTTTTTAAAACACATAATTGACTAGTTTTGAAAAGCTCACTGAGCATTGCTAGATTGGAAACATAAGCTCAGGTTTCAATATTTGATTTTCTTAAAAAGCTTACTCGAGTGGTGAAGAAATAATACTCGATTATATAGAGTACCATACTCAATTATAGCTTTAAGAGACATAGCTTTTATAGGAACATACCCGAGTAGGTTTGCTTTAAATATTTTCAAAAAGGCTGTTTCATACATAGCTGATTTTAAAAGAGATTTTCGCATACTAATATAAGAGCATACTTGGCTATTTTGATATATATATATATATATATATATCTATGAGGAGCTGATGTTCTCCAATTTAAGAAAAATATTTTCATAAGCTTCACACTCCTTGATTAACATAAACCACGCTTGGATATTTTAAAGACATAAAAATATATATGAGCATGAAGTTCTTCAATTTGGATTTATATAAAATGTTTTGGAAATCATCAATAAACCAAATTTACGAAAATATATTTTTCAAAAATATTTTCTCTATAAATCAAAATACAAATTTCTTAATATAGAGAAATAATCTTAGAAGAAAAAAATAGTTCTCTCACACTATCTGACTAGACAATTAAGAACCCAACTTGGCAAAAACATGTGCCATTCTATTACCCTCACAATATATGTGTTGAATATTGGTTTCCTAACTCTTAGCTAGATGATCAAGAATAATCTAGATGTAATGACCCCTATAAAGCCAAAAAGGTGAGAACAATTTTGTAAAGCCAAAACCACCATGGTTAAATCTTTAATTGCCATCACCAACCTTAGATATCAATTGAAAACCTTCTAGGGACACCTATGTAATATTCCAAATTTTCTAAAGGGCTCAAGAGTAATTTTAACTTGGGCCATAAGTGAAATTATTAAAAGATTAGAGACTTAAGTATAATTTTTACAATTATCAGTACCAAATCGATTGTATGGAATGCCTTAAAACGTAGATGTATAAGGAAATTTATATGATATTGACAAGCATCCCAAGATAGGATTTATGGTATTAAAAAAAATTAGAATTAAGACAGTTTTCGGTACAGTTTCGATTCAAGCTGAAAAATTGAATCATCGTAAAAGACTTTCGGGAAGTTAGCAGAACCCTGAGGGGGCTCTGATTTTTCGTGAGGATCAACTATGAAGTAGTTTTGGGATGAAACAAAGGTCTGGTGAGGGCGCAAGGATTAAATTGTCCTTATTGAGTAAGTCGTGAGTTATTAATTTTGGATTTTAGTATCGTAATGCAAATTAATTTAATATTTGAAGGTGAAATTGCAACTAGAGAATTTTTCAAATGAAATAAGTGGAAATTTGGAATTTAAATGTGTAATTTTCCCATATATATAGAGATATGTTATATATATGTATATACATATGCGTGAAGCAGTAGGCTAGAAATTGTGCAAATTGGAAGCACAAAGGCAATCGTGGGCAGCATGATTTGAGGAAACAATTTGTAAGAATCACGGAGTAGGTAAGGTAGGAAGATTTGAGAGATTGATTAATTAAATGTGATGTGTAATATATATATATATATATATATGTACGTAGTTGTTTGCATGCGTAGAGGCCATGCCTCTGCAAAATCTCATGGTCATACCTCTACGAATTTTTTTGCAAGTAGGTGCATAGGGTGATGGCTTGGATGCATAGGGTGATGGGTAAGGTAGTGAGAAGAGGCGGTGCTTCGATTATAAAAAGGGAAGGGAGAAGAGAAGGGGAGAAAGCAATGGTGAGAAAGAAAGCAGAGAGTTGCAGTGAGTGAGAGAGGGAGTGGCCAGTAGCAGAGGCGGTCGAGCAGCAAGAGGCGGCAGGTGGTGTTCTTGGCAAGTGGCAGAGGTAGCCAAATTCAGCCATGGCAGCATCGGAGCTGTCGTTGCAACAGTTGGGTAGGGCAGCTGGACGGAGCAGGCGCAATAGCGGTGGCCGATAGCGGCCACGACGGAGGGTGTGGGCAGCGGATAGCGAGGCCGTATTTGTCGGTGGTGGCAACTGGTAGAAAGGTGGCCGATGGAGTAGGTGGATGGGTGAGGCCCTATTTGAGCAGGAAGGAGAAGCAGGGGAGGAGAAGAAGGAAGAAAAAGAGAAGAAAGAAAAAAATTAAAAAATAAAAGAAAAGAAAAAAGAAAGGAAAGGAAAATAGAAAAAGGAAAAGGAAAAATGTGAAAAAATAGGAAAAAAAATCTTTGAAAATTCTAGAAATTAATTTGGGGCTAGAGGAGTATGTTTGAAGCTAAAAAATTACTCGGGCACACGTTTTGAGGAAGTTTGAGAGGCTAAGTTAATGTGAGTAAAATTTCTTAGAAATTTCAAAAAATCAGGAAAGTTATTTGATGAATTTTATAAAGAAATATTTGAGAAAATATTTAGTTTGAATTTATTGAGAAAAAATAGAAAGAAATAGAGAAAAATTATGAGAAAATTAAGAAAAATAAAATATTGATATCTTTGAATAAATATGATGGTCAGGGAACGTTGAGGTTCCAAATTGAGTTTGTTAGAAGTTTGACACGAGAATCGAGATATTCTAAGATACGTTCAAGGTAAGTGGTTCAACCTAAAAACCCAATTTCATGCAAATGTTTAGTTATCATGTTGTTATGTCTTGGTATGTCATGCATCACGTAGAGTGCATTTACATTTTCTGATAATGAAATATGCATATGTGCATGATGAAATTTTCGATCATACGTCACATGGGTTTGGGATTAGGGACTAGCGTCGTTGCTTTGCTAAGGGTACACCCATACACCTCTGTCTAGCAGGGAGACTGTAAAAATGGTGAGTAACAGTTGGGCGTGGTCAACCCAAATATAGAGTAATGATGATATGTGCATTACATATATACATGTGCATTAAATGATGTACCCTTACTTAGATGATTCAGCATCTAACATGGGCTTTACCCTTAGAATATTCAATCGTTCTAGATGAAGATTGTAGAAGAAACGAGGATGAAAGAAGTATGCTATGACACTTAGCTAAAGTGCATGATGTAATGGTTATGCGTTCATATAGCCTATGTATTTAAAGTTCTTCTACTTTGAATTTTGAATGTTTTGAAGAGTGATGATGTATAACCTTTTTATTGGTTAATGTTAAAGTTAAGGTTCGATTCTACCTTCCGCATTTGATGTTTATGATGATTCTCTTTCGAGATAGATGTATAAAAATTTTGGGATGGATACGAGAAATGATATAGTTTAGCATTAGTTTTAAAAGGAAAAAAATTTATTATCCCAGAATTGTCTTAAGTTATAACGCGCCCGAGAAAGTGGGGTGTTACAACCTGTGCCTCAATACATCATCAACATAATCCACCAATAATGATAACGTAGTAACAAGCTTGTTGAGGTGATTATGAAGTACCTGACCACTCTCGGTACTTGTCCATTGGAATGCAACACCCCATCTGCATTTAACAAAGTAATGCTATCAAGGTTACCATTTTCAATAACTTGATGCCAACACATGAGCGTTAGATTGCATCTCCTAAGAAACCTTAACAATTATTATGTTTTACTTAGCATACACAACAACTAACACCCAACTTCATATGTGTGTTGAATGAATTAATTGGTTCTTATTTTCGAAGGCTCCATGGAAAATTAAGAATGCTAATAGAAGATCGGTCTAGGACAAAATGAACTAGCTCCCATCCATGTATGCATTAACCATTCATTATTGTATCTTGGCAACAACAATTGGTGCCATCTGTGGGAACTCGTACGAAAAGCCAACAAATCAATCTGTAATAGCCCAAACTAGGAGTACTACTAATCAATAGCAGCAAGATGGAATAAAGGTACAGTCACAAGGGCCACAAGGGGGTTCCTTCCTAGGGGCAATAGTGGGCATAGCCTCAAGGCCTTCCCCAAGGCCCATTGAGGGCTCCCCCTAAGGGTAACAAAGGGGAGGGGGGGGGGAACCTCAAGTCCAATCAAGTGCTCACCCCCAAGGCCTGTTGGAAGTCCCTCCTCAGGGTCAGCTGGGGGCATAGCCACACAACCAACTAGGTGCTCACCCCTAGGGCCCGTTAGGAATTTATCCCTAGGGCCAACTGGGGGCACAACCAGCCAAGTGCTCACTCCCAAGGCTCGTTGGGAGTTCATCCCCAGGGCCAACATGGGGCACAACCTTAGGATTAGCCTAGACTTCACTCCCAAGGCCAGCTAGGATTCTACTCCTAAGGCCAACTGAGAATTTACCTCTAGAACTCCCGGGACGCTTGTCCCACGGAATTTGTAGACCCATATGGGTAGACTTTTTCAATGGTACCATGGGCCGAATATGAAGCTTTGTGATGTCAACATGAGGAAGGAATGCAAGCGCTATGAGAAGTCACTAGCTTATTGCAAAATATAGCCCGCAAATTACATTGCCATCAACTCTAAAGAAATTGGTGTCTGGTTCAGTTCCTAGTCTAGAGGCACAAGAAGGAAGTTTAGAGACCATACTGGAACCCCAATGAACTTGGTCACATCCCACTCCTTCTCAAAGAACAAGAGAATAGGATTATTTTGTTTCCCGAATGTAGGATAGGGAAAGAAAATGAGTGTTGAAGAAACACAAAGGCTAAAAAGATCTTCAGAAAAGAAAATACTTTAAGACTGTTGAAAGTACGTCCATTGACGAGGAGCAAACTCTATTAGAAGATTATGATCTAATTATACGCGGTGGAAACAAAATCTGATTTTACGGGCATCACGTTTTTCAAAACATACAGTTTAAAATCAAAGACATAAACAAAAAGTTACCTCAAGACAAAAACAAAATTCATTGTAGATAACACGCCTTATAATCTCCCATGTGTGAAATGTGGAGTCGGTTCGCCTGAAATTACCAAGACTCCAAAAGACTTTAAAAGAAAAAAGGCGTAGAAATTTTCTCTAAAATTTTCGTCTAATTTGGATACAACTGATTACGTTGTTGTGTTAGATTCAAGAGCTTAATGTCCTACTTATAGGCAAACCGTAGAAACCCTAAGCGCAGTTGGATCGGGCTTAATGTGCTAGCAAAAAGTCCGATCCAACTTCATAATTAAATAATTAACCCATTAATCATTTAATTATCCTTATTTATCTATTAAATAATTACACCATTATTTAGTAATTCCATAATTACTAATTTTTCCTTTTTTGATCTTTAAAATGATTTCTTATTGGGTAGGACTTTCTAGGTTCATAATTAAATTGGCAATGAGAATTAATCAATTATCAATTCTATTAAATCATGAGTGACATCTAGCAATATGTCATGGTTACCCAATTTAAGGTGAAACGGGTAATGCGAACCTTACACTATGATGCCATGTAATACGGTCCCTCTATTATCCTTTATCCTGACAAGATATGAGATCAACAGGTCAAATCTCTTAATCTTGTCATATAACCAAATCCAAAATCAATCTTGATTAATATGAGACAACCTTTATGAAATATACATTCTATCGTCATATTACCTCGACCAAGGATTTATCGTAAAGTGATTACCGGATCGCATAGGATACCCTCATAAATCTCAAGGTGATAGATTCCATTTTTAATGCACACATATCTCATGCATCACTGAACTAGGCACATAGATACATATGAACATTCCTAATTAGAACAACCATATAGTATTTCTAATAACCTAATCCACTAATGTACATATATCCATGTTATCTCAAGTCTAAGGACTAGTTGCACATCTGTAGTTAACATTGAATCATTGACCCGTGAGATAAAACCCATGTGATTCAATGTTAACAATCTCATTCAGTGAATTCGTTCCTATAATGAGAAACCACTCATCTTCCTTCCATATCTCATACAGAATGACACGAAACTCACCAACCTTATCTTTTAGTATTTCATACTGAATAAGGAGGAAGATGATGTGCAAGCCTTTGTGAGTTTCTAATATCCGGGTTAAGAACTCTATGGCCAAGAACATGTTTATAGTATAATGAACTATGGATTATTCGTTATGCATATTCTTAACACGTAAGAATGATATCCACTCCTTATTATACTAAAAGATATATATATATATGTTTAATTTAAACTATATTGCAATTTAAATAAAACATAAACTTGCCATTAAATAGAATTTAAAGAGTAACAAGATCAAGCCCCATTATCTCACTAGAATTGGTCTTAAGGGCTTATATCTAACAAGCTCTACCAGGAGGCTTTATGAAAAAGATCAGTGAAATTATGGGGCAATCGGTATTTAGTGATCATGAAACGGTGGATATGGAAAGAATGATCGAAAAAGTCTTAAGAGTAGAAGAAGTTACTACCCACTTTAGAAGACTAGTCTAGGAAGAGAATTCATTTTTCCCCAACCATCATGGAGAAGCCTTTATGGAAAAAGTTAAAGATGCACCAAATGAATGCATACTCAAGCAAAGGTGATCCTCGCAGTCATATTTAAAACTATGAGTCCCTTATGATACTACATGGTTGGGAAGATGAAATTATGTGCCGAGCCTTCCCTTTGACTTTGACAGACCACACTCAAACATGGTATAACAGCTTGCCTCAAAACTCCATATCCAATTTCAAACAGTTGAGATTTGAGTTTACAAAGGCATTCATTATCAATAGTCAAAGGAAAAAGGATGCAACATATCTTCTTAGTATTAAAAAAAGTAGTAAGGAAACCTTGTGCCAATATGTTAACAGATTCCACAATACAACATTAGAGGTGCGAGATTTGCATGTATTGGTAGCTGTGATGACTATGTTGCATGGAACCTGGTCTACATCACTATAAAAATCCTTAGCTAAAGAAGCACCAATTACTTTGCCAAATTTGTTTGTTAGGGAAAATAAATATATCTTGCAATCAGAAGTAATACAAGCAATAGGAAGAAACAAAGAAAGAGACCAGAAAAGAAAAGAAAAAGACTCTAACAGAGAAAAGGCCAAAAGACACAATGATACCCTTCGACTTCAATTTACAGAATATACTTTGCTCAAATTGTTATGCTCCAATATCTTAGTAGTCATCAAAGAAACGAGCCTCATTAAATTCCCTAAGAGGGCTGACAAGCATATGTGGAGAATACGGAATGCCTTTTACAAATTCCATAGTACTAAAGTCCACTCCACTGACAAATGCCAAGACTTGAAAATTCAGATAGAGACTCTAGTCTGGGATGGGGAACTGGTAGAATTTGTGGACACAAGAGCCTAAGGGAAAGAACATACTAATTGTCATGTGGATCAAGGGCATAATTTAAGGCAATGAAAGCAATGAAGGAACAAAAGTTTCTTTTGATAGATTCAAGAAACATGTTTCATTACGCAAAAGATGGAAAGGAATCCACATAACCCACCTCAAGAAAATATCATAAGCAAGATTAAATGTATGTACGTCATGCATGAATAAAATAACTTTTGTCTTGTGGTAGTTCCCTTTTTGTATTTTGTTCTTTAGGAACAACAAACGCATTCAAAAAGGGTAAAAACTCTAGTAGACAAACGAAGCCTAAAATCGAAGCATAACGACACGAGAACGGTTCAAGAGCTGAAGTGTAATAATGTTAAAATGATTCAAGAGCAGAAGCACAAAGGCTCGAGAATGGTCCAAAATCAAAGTGTGAAGGTGCGAGAATGGCCCAAAAGTTAAAGCATAAAAGACCAAGAATGGTTTAAAAGTCAAAGTGCAAAGGCGCAAGAACAGTCTAAAAACCAAAGTCCAAAAACCAAAGCACAAAGGCAAGAGAACGATCTAAAAATTAAAGCACAAAGGCATGAGAATGGCCCAAAAATCGAAGTGTAAAGGTGTGATAATGGTTCAAGAGCCAAAGAGCAAAGGCGTGAGAAGGGTCTAAAAATCAAAGCGCGAATATACTAGAATGATCTAGAAATCGAAGTGCAAAGGCATGAGAAAGGATTGAAAATTGAAGCTCGAAGGCGTGAGAACAATCCAAAAACTGAAGCAGGAAAGCATAAAAATGGTCTAGAAATCAAGGCATGAGAATGGTCTAGAAATTAAAGTGTGAATGCACTAGAATGGTCCAAAAATTGATGTGCAAAGGCGCAAAAATGGTTCAAGAAATCAAAGAAAAAAATCACAAGAATGATAAATTGAAAACCTAGCATCCAAGGTATAGAATGCGTGAAATCGAATTACAGGTAAAAAATGCTAAAAGTAAAAAAATGATCTAGGATAACTCAAAATCAAAGGCGATAGACGCACAAGAACGATCAAGCACAGCCTAAAGTTGAAAAGTGAAAAACGTATAAGACCAGATTAAGATAAAAAATGCAAAAGTGCAAGTTCATTATCAAAGAACTTAAAAGTATGGGAGCAAACATAACGACTATCCCACATTCATAAAGGACTAAAGAGAAGGCATGACTCCTCGTCAAAGCCAAAAGATCTGGGAGCAGTGATGCAATCTCCTTCAATGGAAAACCCTATGATGGAACTAATCGCCCATTACAGACTAGGGAGCCACATTATGTAAGGTCCCTACTTCATCCCAACCCCACCTATACCATCACCTAAATGCAATCTGGTAATTTACCTAGGACTAAAAGTTGAGAGACGCTCCACCTAATCTCCTTTCATCTTTAATGGTTTGGCCCTAAGAGCTCCTCCCTAAAAGTCCACAAGGGTAATTGGCTATAGTAAACTAAACTTGGATTCCACATAGTGATAGGTTCAACAACAATGACAGGCGAATAACCAAGTGTGAGTTATTAACTCTAGCCTCAATTAGCACGCTCATCATGATTACAAGATCCTTGTCACTTCCTGATTCAAACCTAGCCTTCCCTACATTGAAATTGGGGAGCTGACGATAATCTTAAGAAGGATTTTATTCGAGATGATTGACTTCTATACAACGATTTATCTATAGAACCGAGGTATGGTGATACTAAACACCGTCCTTCCATCTTAGACCTGACCTATATGGTTGGTAAATCATAGGAGAGCATGTATAGATCACAAATTATAAGAGCTCACTGAAGTGGGGAATGCATGAGAATCTTTTAAGGCTCATTACCTAAGAAACTTGAGTCTTGAAACAATTAATGCAAAAGAAGCAAGGGTATGCCATAACGCAGTTTATTCTTCCAATTTGAGAAACTTGAATGAAAGAGTGGGGAGTAATTGGTGTGTCATGAGAAAAAGCACGGAAAAATAAATTAATAAACAAATCAACCTAGCTTAACCAGGACGACCCAACGATAGAAGGCGACAGGAGATCCGAGGCAAGTGGTTGACATGGCTCACATGTTGGCAAAGGGGACCGCAAAAGGTCTCCACAAAAGGCAACCCCATAGCTAAGCCATAGCAGTCGCTAGGGGGTAGCACCCACGACCTGGCCAGGGTGCTTGTGGGTGGCAAAGCCCACGGCCCAGTTAGGTAATCGTGAGGGGGGAAACCCCCGTGGCCTGGCTAGGCGGCTGCGGGGGGTCGACCTACAACCCAACTACGTGGGCAGCTGTGGGGCCCTATGCGTGTATGTTGGATACCCAGTTCATGTTGGAAATGTATGCCCTAAAGACACGTTTTGTTTAATTTATGGTAATGATGTTTCTTTTAGTCAGTTTATGGCACATATATTATTTGCATTTAATTGTTGGAAAAGTGTCCATGCTATTAAGTAAGTGATTCATGTGATGGGTCGTTCTTCACAATTAGGCATGAATCATGGGTACTTAATAAGCAAGAAAATATTACTCTTGATCTTTTGATAGAACTGGGCATTCTATCATGATAAGATCATTGTGCAATAGATCCTAATGGAGGATGGCTTGCCTTAGCCAGTAAACAGTCCGTTTACTCTAATTGTACAAGCACATTTGGAATGCGTAGAGTGGACCTGTGATAGAAGCTAATGACAAAGTACTAATTATCACGGAGCTAGTCTATCACTGCTACTACGTGGACGAGTACTCTAATACTTGAGTATTAGTTGGTGGTCTAGTGAACCTAGAGTTATATTCTTAGATTCACTGTAGGTGAGGTCTATCAAAGATCAATAACCTTTTGAGTTGGGAGTATGGTTTCTAATTAGCTAAGACAGACTAATACAAGATAGTTTTTGTGATTCACCCCCTTGTGATTGTCCAAGAATAATCAAATAATCCAGGGCCCTGGGAACGTGACTTAAGAGTGTGTGCTTCTGGGTAGCTCCCAGTGATAAGCAAGTACATTCGAGTAGTCACGGATTATTGGACTAGTGATCTAAGGATGGTAGAAATCATTTAGAGAGGTGTTAGTACATTATTCCTTTCTAAATGATGGGTGTTACGCAGAGGGGTATTTTCGTCATTGATATTTTACTCTTGTGTTTAGTTTTGATGATGAAAAATTTCAAATGTATTTTTTTTCTCAATCAAAGCATATGGTTTGGAAACAAAAATCAATTTCAAAGTGCTTTGTTAAAATGATCTATGATCTTTTATATTAGTTGGAGATTAGCATTAACAAGTTTTAAGATCTAAAAAGAATCTCCTTGAAATCGTTGGTCAAAATAATTCTAAAGTAAAAGACCAACTAGAACATGTTTTTGAAAGTATGTTCATTTTAGAAAACTATCTCCTAGTATTTTGATATCTAATATCTCTTAGTAATGAAATGGTTTTGATGAATGTCTATATGAAAATCAATTTCTACTATGTGGATTATATGAATGAGAAAATGAATTTTTAGTATATAAGTTTTGAAGCAAGATATGAAAACTTATAGAAGAAATATTGAGTATGGATGAAAGATTGATTTGTTAAGAATAATTTGTTTCAAATCATACTTTTGATAATCTCAACTTGCTTTAAAGATAATCAAAATGAGTTTTTAAAAGAATCGAATAAGGATGTATTGAAAATTCAAGATTTTCTATAGAATAGTCGACTATCAGGATCATTCTGTTGACTATGCTTCAAAATAGTCGACTATTTTTGATGTTCTGTCGACTATTTAAGCATCTGTCGACTATTTTAGCATATGTCGACTATCGAGTAAAAATAGTCGACTATGCCTTCTGATCTGTCGACTATTTTTGTTCATAAGTTTCAAAAATTTCTTCATATCTCAGCATCTGTCGACTATTGGAATGTGTCTGTCGACTATTGAAATTTTGTGTTATAAAATAGTCGACTATTCGTTTTGTCTGTCGACTATTTCTTGCTTTAGTTGTAAAAATAGTCAACTATATATTTCTTCTGTCGACTATTTCTTTTTGCAGAAAGCTCCAACGGCTATTTTTTCAAATCCCAACGGCTCCAAACGGCTATATTTCTCTTCAACTTCGTGGGACACTTATATATACATGTCATAGATGATCAAAAGAAGGCTAATGGACGGGAACGAATTGAATTGAGCTTACATTTTACACTCATTTCTATTTACATTCACTGTGCTTCAATTTTCTCTCTTCAAGGCTGTGATCTTAATTTGTTTACATTCATTTAAGCCTTGTATCATTTTTGAGAGACATTGTAACTAAGAGATTCATCTCTTAGATTCTCTCCAATTATATATTTCTTGTTTTCCTAGCTTGTATAGCTAGAGGGCCCATTTGAGTGGGAGGTTTTGTAATTCCTAGTCTCGAACTAGAGGACCTACTTGGTTTAAGTAGGGGGTTTTAGTGGATGGTTTGAAAAATCCTTAGTGAGAAGCTAAGGTAGTGGATTAGGCTTGGGTTAAGCCGAACCACTATAAATCTTGGTGTTCTTGTGTGCTTGTGTTCTTTAAATCATCTTTATCTTTCCAAGCATTCCTTAATTCCTCACTTGATTCACATTTGTCATTTTATATGCTTCACGTTTTTAAATCATTAAAACTTCAACCTGTATTAAAAAGTTTTTCAAGTTCTATCAATCAAGTTTTTAAAATAACCAATTCACCCCCCCTCTTGGTGTGTGCCATAGCATATCCCGTTCTAACAATTGGTATCAGAGCCTAACTCCCTATTTCAAGGTTTAACAACCTGAGGAGAGATCCATGGCTCTCAAGGAAGGTTATCCTACTAATGTGGCACCTTATTTTGATGGCTCATTTTATGATTTTTGGAGAAAAAGAATCTGTATTTACTTGCAATCCATTGATTTTAATCTGTGGTATATTGTAGATAAAGGATTCGTTTCAAAACCAAAATGCATTTGGAGTGAAGATGATAAAAATCATTTTGTTTTAAATATCAAAGCCATGAAAATTTTGCATCAAGCTTTGCATGAAAATATTTATGCAAAAATTTCTAAGTGCACTAATGCCAAAGATATTTTGAGTACTCTTGATTCATTATATCTTTCTAACAAATGTTGTGAGCAAGTTGATGAAAATTCACAGGTAGAAAATTCATTGAATCATCAACAAATAGAGGAGAAAGGAACTTCCCGTGCCTCTAGTGAAGAAAGCTCAAACATGTGTTTCATGGTAAATGAAGAAGAGGAGGTAACCTCTACTTCTACTCTTGTTAATGATATTGATCATGAGTCTAGTTCTTCGTATGCTTATAATGATAACAGTGAGAATGATTTTTCAAATGAAGAGTTATTGAATGCTTTGAATGATTTATATGAAAATTTTGAAAAGCTATGTTTGAAAAATAAAACTGTTCAAAAGAAATTAGATTTATTGTCAAAAGAATTGGAAGTTTTAAAATCTAAGAATGAATATTTGATTACTTCCAATAAAGAATTTTCAAAGGAAAGTGTTCTGGAAGAATTTGAATTAAAATCCTCAAATAGTGCATTAATTGAAAAATCTAGTTTAAAAGAGGAGATTACTAATTCATATGATCATGACAAAGGTATTGAAATCTTTCATAGTTCAAGGGCAAAAGTTAAAAGCTCACATTTACACACCTATTGTGAAATTAAATGCTTTTATTGTTGCAAAATAGGCCACATGGCATTTTATTGTCCTTTTAAAAGGAAATCATCCAGTGGTCCTAATTTGAAATGGATTCCTAAGGGAACTAAGGTGTCTACTGTCTCCAATATTAAACCCCAAGGATCCAAGCATGTTTTGATACCTAAAAACTGTTATTTTAAGAGAAATGTGCATAAGGATAAGAAGCAAACAATTGTCATAAAAAGGAAACAAAAATTCTCTGCTTCACATCCTAGCTATTGGTATCAATTTCGAAACAAAGGCTTTGAAAGAAATAGTCCACGTAAGTGTAAACAAATTTGGGTTCCTAAGAATGAGCTTTATGCTAACATTGGTGAACCCAAGGTGGTTTGGGCACCAAAAGCTTGTGGATGAGTTACTTTTGCAGGTTGCTTGTCATCCAAATATATCTCAAAGAAAATTTTTTATGGGTGAGTCAAGCATGAAAGAAAAGGGGATGAAAAGAGATTCAACCCCAAAAGATGTACTGTCATCCAAGAGTAAGATTTTATTAATTAAAATCTTAGTGGTACATTTCTATCCCTAAATTCTCTATGTTTAATAATTTTGATGATTTTGAATTATAAGTGTGCCATTATGATTTTTGTTGAAAATTTCTATTCATAATGTCAAATATATTGGTTTCTCAAAATTAAGGGATATTTATAGTGTTTTGATATAGGCAGTGACTAAGGGGGAGAATAAAATTTGTTTCCCTAAATTTTTGTGCTAGAAAATATTGTCTTGATAAATGGTCTTAAGCACAACCTAATTAGCATATGTTAATCGTGTGACAAAAGACATTAAATATGCTTTAATGCTTAATCATGTGAAGTATCTTGTCTCAAAATGAAGGAAATAGGTAGAAATTGTACTTAGAGTTATCCAGTATAGAAAAATCCCCAGTATCCTCTATTTCTCAAAACTTGGTTATCATAAGAGAGTAGGTCATGTGAGCATAAATGTTGTTGACTATCTATCCCACGTGATCTTGTTGAAAGATTGTCTGAGCTTAAATATTGAAAAGACCACAGTTGTGGTGCATGAATGAAAGGCAAATAAATAAATATATTATTTAAGCCTAACAATAGAGTCACAATCTCTAGGTCTCTAACTTCATTTTATTTAGATATTTTTGGTCCTATGAGAACTCTAAACTTAGGTGAAAAATAATATGTGCTAGTTATTATGAATGATTACTCTAGGTTCACTTAATAATATTTCATATATCTAAGAGTGAAACATTTAGCCCATTTGAAATATTTTCAAAAGATAAAAGTATGTGTATTTCAAAAATCAGAAAGTGAACATGGGGATATTTTGAAATGAACAATTCAAGCACTATTGTGATGAAAATGGTATTGGTCATAATTTTCTAGTGCTAGAACAAAATGAGGTAGTTGAAAAGAAAAATAGATCTTTACAAAAAATGGCTAGAATTGTGCTATGTGACAAAATTCCTTTTTAGTCTAAGCCATTAACACCTCATGCTACATATTGAATGGGATTTTTATAAAGCCTATCTTAAAGAAAACCCCTATGAGTTATAAACCAAATATTCCATATTTTCATGTTTTTTGCAGTACATGTTTTATTCTTAACAATGGTAAAAACTCTTTAGAAAAGATTTGATGAAAGAATTTTCTTAAGATATTCTACTCAAAGTAAAGCATATAGAGTATTTAATAATATGACTCTAAAAATAGAAGAATCTATTCTAGTTACAGTTAATTATGTGAGGGTTGAAGTTCCAAAACCCAAGGAAAGTGGTGATAAGGAATTAGGATAAAGATTTGAAAAATTCTCATTAGATCATTAGAATCAAATCTATCAAATGATAATAAGCTTAATTGCTTAATGAAGAAAATGTAGCTCATGAAAAGAGAAAATCATCATTTCTAAGAGAAAATGTGTGCAAGATAATGAGATCATAGAAAATGTTTCTAGAAAAATTAGAATAAGATCTTCTCATTAGAAATAAGTGTTAATATGATGTCTTTATATCTCAAGAAAGCCAAAAAGCATTAAGAAAGCCTTGAATGATGAAAATTGGTTTATGGCTATGCAAGAAGGGATAAATAAATTTGAAAGAAGTGATGTATGTGATTGGTTCCAAGACCTAAAGATCACCCAACCATATGAACCAAATGATTGTTTAGAATCAAAATGGATAAAAGAAGAATTGAGCTAGATTAGTAGCTTAAGGGTATAGTCAAAAAAAAAAAAAAAAAAGAAAAGATCATGATGAAACTTAGGCTCCCGTAGCAAGTCTAGAATCCACAAGAATGTTTTAAGAGTCCAAATCTATGGACATCATGTTTTGGTTCTACAAATAAATCCCTATGGAATCAATTTGTCAATCTAATGCAAAGAGAACTTAAGATATAAAGAAGATGAAGGGATCTATATGTCTAAGCAAAAAAAAAAAAAATACATCTTCTTAAGAAATTTAATATTTCCAGCCTCTCAAAAGAATAGTTCATCAAGCCTAGATAAATATGTGAAATGCCAAATGGTGGGAAATAAGCTATATAGAAATATGATTGGACCATTGCTATATTTTATAGCTAATAGGATGAACATTGTGTTTAGTGTTTGCCTATATGCTAGATTTCAATCCAATCCTAAGAAATCCCATCTTGGAGGCAAAATAGCTAGAAAGAACACTAGTGACTCATACAATTTATAAGAAATTTTCTAGTGTCATTGTTTAGAAGGAAGTGAATTTCCATTCCATTCTCTTTCACTAAAAGTGAATATGTAGTTGCTCAAATCCTATGGATGGAAGAAAAAGACTATGGCATAAATCCCCACAATATTCCAAATCAAATGTGCCAATACAAATGCTATAGCCCTATCAAACATTCTAGATTTCATGACTCAATATATGAAAATTAATCATCTATTCATAAGGGCTCTTGCTCAAAAAGAAAATATCAATTGGTATCATTGATAATCAAAATCTAGATAAATCCCAGTCAATCGTTGAGTTCAAGTGCTTTTGTATAAAGAAGTTTAGATCCTTCATGTCTCTCATATCTATCATTGGTTAAATCAAAGGACTATGCCATCAAGCTCTTAGATGTTTTAAAAAGTTTATTAACGGCATATAGTATTCATGTCTTGAATCATTTATAATGCTATTTTTCTTGTATGAAATAGCTTGATTATCTTTGTGTGACAAATGAATACTTGAGTATAAAATCATGCTTT
Organism: Diospyros lotus; assembly: GCF_014633365.1. Taxonomy (NCBI): domain Eukaryota; kingdom Viridiplantae; phylum Streptophyta; class Magnoliopsida; order Ericales; family Ebenaceae; genus Diospyros; species Diospyros lotus. The sequence continues at coordinate 7,972,953 of NC_068348.1, forward strand.
ATTTGCTAAAGGATCATCTTGCTTCTTGAAGTTATCTATATGTAATGATCCTATGTGATTACAAGTATGGCTAATATTATCAAAAGACAAATGTATGTTCTTAAAGCCTATCCTTAATATGTCTTGCATTAAATTTGCCATAACTTGTTTAGATTTATGTTTTTGGATTACCACTTATTCTTTGAATATATATGTGAGTGCATGTGGTTCATTCCTCAAATTTATGATCATTGTTATATTTTACTCTTGTGAAAATCATTTGAATTGAGACAAATTACTATTCTATTTTTATATGAAAAATGTCTTTATATCTTAAAACCTCCCGTATAAGTTTAAGGGGGAGTCTTTTTCAAAGAGAGTCTTTCTATTTGCTCGAAATGATTTATTTCACTCCTATATTGATCATTTAATGTATATGCCTCTTATATGATGAATGGCTATGCATTTGATCTAGTGCTTTGATTGTTTAAATATGAGTGATTTCTTTGAAAGATATAGATTGGCTCTGATATGATCATAAGTTCTCAAAATGGTATGAAATTTTTTTTGCATCTCATGAAAAAGTTTATATATATATATATATGACGTGCTCAAAAATTATGTTTGATATTAATAATGTCATCTTAAGGGGGAGCTATCTCTAGTTCTTAAAACTATCTTTACTTGATTATGATTCATTTCTATTGAAAAGATTTTAGTTTAAGGGGGAGATTATTTATTTTAAGATTTGTGAAATCGTTTGAAATATTTTTATTTAAATATGAAGTTTTTCAAACAATCGTTGGGGGAGAGTTTAGAAGGGGGAGAGAGATTATCTTTTGATTCCAGGAAGAGTCCATTTTTTCAAAAGACTTACTTTTTTGATTTATGACAAAAAGGGGGAGAGATATATGTTGAAATTGATTTTAAGTTTTGTCATCATCAAAAAGGGGGAGAGTGATATTTTACTCTTGTGTTTAGTTTTGATGATGAAAAATTTCAAATGTATTTTTTTTCTCAATCAAAGCATATGGTTTGGAAACAAAAATCAATTTCAAAGTGCTTTGTTAAAATGATCTATGATCTTTTATATTAGTTGGAGATTAGCATTAACAAGTTTTAAGATCTAAAAAGAATCTCCTTGAAATCGTTGGTCAAAATAATTCTAAAGTAAAAGACCAACTAGAACATGTTTTTGAAAGTATGTTCATTTTAGAAAACTATCTCCTAGTATTTTGATATCTAATATCTCTTAGTAATGAAATGGTTTTGATGAATGTCTATATGAAAATCAATTTCTACTATGTGGATTATATGAATGAGAAAATGAATTTTTAGTATATAAGTTTTGAAGCAAGATATGAAAACTTATAGAAGAAATATTGAGTATGGATGAAAGATTGATTTGTTAAGAATAATTTGTTTCAAATCATACTTTTGATAATCTCAACTTGCTTTAAAGATAATCAAAATGAGTTTTTAAAAGAATCGAATAAGGATGTATTGAAAATTCAAGATTTTCTATAGAATAGTCGACTATCAGGATCATTCTGTTGACTATGCTTCAAAATAGTCGACTATTTTTGATGTTCTGTCGACTATTTAAGCATCTGTCGACTATTTTAGCATCTGTCGACTATCGAGTAAAAATAGTCGACTATTTTTGTTCATAAGTTTCAAAAATTTCTTCATATCTCAGCATCTGTCGACTATTGGAATGTGTCTGTCGACTATTGAAATTTTGTGTTATAAAATAGTCGACTATTCGTTTTGTCTGTCGACTATTTCTTGCTTTAGTTTTAAAAATAGTCAACTATATATTTCTTCTGTCGACTATTTCTTTTTGCAGAAAGCTCCAACGGCTATTTTTTCAAATCCCAACGGCTCCAAACGGCTATATTTCTCTTCAACTTCGTGGGACACTTATATATACATGTCATAGATGATCAAGAGAAGGCTAATGGACGGGAACGAATTGAATTGAGCTTACATTTTACACTCGTTTCTATTTACATTCACTGTGCTTCAATTTTCTCTCTTCAAGGCTGTGATCTTAATTTGTTTACATTCATTTAAGCCTTGTATCATTTTTGAGAGACATTGTAACTAAGAGATTCATCTCTTAGATTCTCTCCAACTATATATTTCTTGTTTTCCTAGCTTGTATAGCTAGAGGGCCCATTTGAGTGGGAGGTTTTGTAATTCCTAGTCTCGAACTAGAGGACCTACTTGGTTTAAGTAGGGGGTTTTAGTGGATGGTTTGAAAAATCCTTAGTGGGGAGCTAAGGTAGTGGATTAGGTTTGGGTTAAGCCGAACCACTATAAATCTTGGTGTTCTTGTGTGCTTATGTTCTTTAAATCATCTTTATCTTTCCAAGCATTCCTTAATTCCTCACTTGATTCACATTTGTCATTTTATATGCTTCACGTTTTTAAATCATTAAAACTTCAACCTGTATTAAAAAGTTTTTCAAGTTCTATCAATCAAGTTTTTAAAATAACCAATTCACCCCCCTCTTGGTGTGTGCCATAGCATCTCCCGTTCTAACAGTCATTACACTAGTAGGTCAAAGACATTGCATATGCAAAATTATTCGTGGGGTCAGTGTTACCATATGGTGATAGTTGGAACACTTAGAATGACAAAATATAGCTACTAGGTAGCAGGGATATTTTGGTCATTTTAGTAGCCGTGAATAATTTGTCTTTTGGTCCCCGGGGTAGCTCGATATAACTCATGTATTATTTTATACATTTGGCTTGTTGGGTGAATTATATTGAGAGAGAATTATTTTATTCAGAATGGTCCATAATTAATTGGGCTAGAATAAAATAATAGTTCATTAGTTTTTTAATTAATTAATTGGGCTAACCCAATTAGAAAATTAATTAAATAAACTTGGCCCACTAGGGTTTGGCCCACTAGGGTTTTAACCCTAGGGTTCTCCCTATATATATTCTCTCCTTGGTTGTTTTTCATCTAAGGGTTTTTTTTTTACTCTTCTTCACCAAAAGAGAGGCCACGAGTTTGAGTCATACCTTTGGAAGATCAAGAGAACGTTCAAGTTCTGATGCGAAGGAGCCGAAGGATTGCAAGACAACCGTCATCTCCACCACGAGAAGAAGCTCCCGCCCATCCTCCTCCTATCGCTTCATTCCGTCCGATAATCCGAAGGAAAAGTAAGTTTCCTAGATTCTAATCAATACGAGGAAAGTTTTTATTTAAAATCGCTTCCGTTGCATGCTATGTATCCTCGTGATGATCCTTCAGTTCAGTGGTTGTGGGTAGAGGAAGTGCCCACGGGCCCTATGCAAGCTTGCCCATGACCCTACAACCTAATGGCACACCCTTATGACCTCAGATGGCCATGCAATGCACACTGTGCCCCTAAGAGGCCCGCGACCTCAGTTGGCCTAGCAGCACACCCGACTACCACAAAGGCCCATGGCCAACTGCCCAAGCGACACACCCCAGAAGGCCCACAACCTCAGCTGGTCACCCAACATACCCCTGTTGCCCCAAGAGGCTCGAGGCTTTACCTTATCACATGACACACCCCCATGGCCCCAAGAGGCCCATAGCCTTAGCCAGTCATGCGACGTACCCTTGTGGCCTCAGCTAGTCACACGTCACACCCTCGGAGCCTCAAAAGTGGCCTCCTCACCTAGTGAGGTAATACTGTCGGCAAAGCATTTCCCTGAATATTGCGGTAGGGAGGGGATCCTACACAATGCGTAAACTAGATAACTTTGATATTTAAAAATCCTTCCAAGAAAAAGACAAACAATCATCCATAAATAATGCTATCTCGAAAGGGCAGACAAATGTCATCTATAAGAATTCTAATCCTAGTTAGGTTAGAAAAAATCAAGATAGACGTAATCTATAAGAGTCCTAATCCTGAACTATTTGGAGTTACTACATGCTCTTCTATAAATAGATAAACACTAATTCCAAATTCTACTCTACAGTTTTTATCATCTTTAGTGTTTGACTTAACCATCAAAGTGTTTGCACGGGGACCTCCTTGCGCCCTCTAATTGTTGTCTTCCTTGGAGACTCAGGCAGCTAAACAACAGAGTTTCTCATCAAATAAATTCATTATTGTATATTGGTAACAATAGTTTTAATTTAATTTTTAACTTAAGTAAAAAACAATAAAACACAAAAACCTTCAATGTCATGTCATAAATACAAAAATCTTTGCGTAAATAATCTAAATCGTAAAAAATCTAAGGGTAATTTACACTTTCACCTTCTTTCTCTTCACCTCCTCATTTCATTAGGTTTTGGGCCCATTCGATTAGACATAACACATGGAAAATGCTATTGATACCTCTTGAGGCTACACTATATATGTAAAATGACAAAAATACCCCTCATCTAAAGCGATGAAGCGACATGAGGCGGTGAGGTGCAAGGGATATTTTTGACAAATATATATTTTTTTATCTTAGTAGTCAAAATCAATTTTATTGTATTTTCAAATGTAAACCAATTATGGATCTTTGGTCAATAAAAAAATTGGTTTGAATTGGCTTAAATAGCAAAATTTTCGATTATCTACAGATTTTACTTTAGGGGTGGCTAATTAAGAAACTGACAAATCCTTAAATTTTTAATCTTAAACTGTAAAATCAAAACCAAAATGTTATATGGATTAAATTAAGCTTAATTTTCGATGAACCCAAAATTTTGTTTTGGGCTTTCTCCCTCTACTTTTTTTTAATATTTTAAAAGCGGACGAAACTACAAAACGTATAGTTTTCTTCATAAAAAACTTAAAAATTGATATCCTTATATAGTAATTTACATTTTTTTGTCACGTTTGTTCATAAATATTAACTAATACTATATCCATGATGAATAAATATATAAGATACTAGTGGATTTTGTCATAAATAATAGTCAGTATTGTAACAAATAATAAATGCGGGATCAGCTAAAGAGGGATTCAATTTCTTTTTGGAGCATCTGGTACGGGAGAAAATTTTAAATTTTTAAAATTTATGATTCTTAAAAATGTTCTTGAAAATCTTTGATTTTTAGAATTTATATAATTCTATATTTGGTTAAATTTAAACATTCTCATAAATATTGGGTATTCTTTTTGAAAACCTTACATTCTTATGTTTGGTTTAAATGCAACATTCATGAGAATCCATATTTTTTTTTTCTAAAATTACCCTTATTTGATTTTTTATTTAAAATTGATAAATTCTTTTTAGTATATAAAATATTGGGACTCACAACCTTTTAGGAAGTTAAAAAATATTATTTTTTTACACATTATGTATATATGTGTGTATATATGTATACACATTTTATATATTTGTATAATATATATATATATATATTTGTAAGAAATAAGTTATGATAAAGATAATCGTGAAAGAGTTATGAGATTATAAGAGGGCAATGGGTGTTTTAGACTTTTTATTTGTTAAAAACTTTCCAAGTCCATAGAAATCCAAAATTCTCAACCCCCATGGAAATCTTTTTGTGAAAATTTTGATTAAAAATAAATTATGAAAATGTTATTTTTTAAGATTCTTTCTTAAAAAAGTTGTGCCAAACATGGAAATGTGCATTCCCAACCTAATATTTTCAGAAATCTGAAAACTTCTTGATGTGGCACCAACTGAAATTACTAGAATACCCCTACGCGCTGATAGTCTCACCTGCCACTTGGATCACCTGAGAGACCGACACGTGGCAAGTCAACACCTCGGAGCGGAGCCCGGGAAATCCGGGCCGAACCACAAGACCCGTTCCAACTTGACCGGGATTCTCGGGAGTCGTGCCCGCTCATCTCGGGTACCCCAAAACGGGTTCGCCTATAAAAGACAAGGACTCTCGCCAGGTATATACAAGCTCTACAGCTCTCTCATTTACTTCTACTTGCATTTACTTTACTGATTTGAGAGTCGGAGTCCACCCCGGGGGATCCTAGCCCCGGCCCTCCATTGTCTTGCAGGTTCTACAATCGAGGTCCGATATCACCAAGTCCGAGGTACCATTCCCGAGGTCCAGTCGCAGAGGTGGCACGTGGTGGTCAGTCCCAAATACCATCATCATTTGGCGCCCACCGTGGGGCCGACGTCCAAACTCGCTAACCTCTTCATTCCCTACCTCGCGCTTCGGACTTCAACTCCTCACCTCGGACCTCGGTCTTTCCACGAGTGACAAACGACTTTCGCTCCTTGTCATAACTAACTACATGGCTCCCCGAAGAGACGTGACTCGTAGCCAGGTCAGAGCCAATCTAGAAGCCCCGCAGCAAGGGGAGAATCCACCACCTCCAGCCAATCCAATGCCGGAGGACCGACTCACTAGGTTGGAAAACCAGGTCCAACAGCTAACTGAGTTGTTGACTGGTTATCTACACCAGATTGAACAGCATCATTTGCATGTGTCCTCTCAGCGGGCGGAGCATCAGTCACCTCCTCCTGCTCAGGAGCCTCGTCAATCCCACCAGACGGGCCAGGAAATCCACTCATCTGAGGCGGCAGGATCCACTTCTGCCCCCTCGCGAGAAAGAGGGATTTCGCAGGAGAGGCGATTGTGTTTCCTAGAGAAGCAAGTCCAGGAACTCAAGAAGGGAAAGGAAGAGTTGCTCCACCTCGGCTCTAACCAACCTTTGAGTAAGGGCATCATGGCGGAGGTTCCACCGGAAAGGTTTCGTATCCCCTCCATCAAGCTCTATGACGGAAGCACAGATCCCTATGATCACGTCGAGCTTTTCTCCTCTCACATGCTAGTGTAATTGGGGTCGGACGCGATGTGGTGCCGGGCATTTTCGGCTACTTTGGGAGGACATGCCCGGACCTGGTACTCCTGTCTTCCCCATCGTTCCATCAACTGCTGGGAAGAGCTGAAGACCTGTTTCTTAGCCCACTACGCTCCTTTGAAGCGCCACCGAAAGTCTTCCATGGCTCTGGTAAGCATCAAGCAAAACCAGGGTGAATCCCTAAGGGATTTAGTGGCGAGGTTCAACGAGGAGGCATTGAGTATCAACCAGCGGATCGCAATGGTGGCTCTTCAGAATGGCTTGAGAGTTGGGCCATTTGCTCAGTCCTTGGCCAAGACTCCACCTCGTACTTTCACAAAGGCCTTGGCCCGGGCTAATAAGTACATTAATACTGAAGAGGTGATGAAGGTGAAGCGGGCGGAACAACCTGAAAGGAAGGAAAGAGAAAAGGAGAAGAAAAAGCCAGTGGTGGAGCAGAAGACGAACTATCGCCTCTCCCGAGCTCCAGATCGCCCGGGTTTCGGGGGTGCACGTGAAAGCCCGATGAGTTATACTCCTCTCAACGCCAGTCGAGCCGAGATTCTACTGGCATTGGAGGATAAGGATTATTTGCGGCGTCCTCCACAGCTGAGGTCTCCACCCAACACTCGAAGTAAAAGGAAGTATTGCCGATTCCACCGCGACCATGGTCATGTTACAGAGGACTGCATCCAGTTAAAAGAAGAGATTCAAGAGCTTATCAACCGGGGTTACCTTCGAGATTTCGTTGGCCAAGAAGGCGTGAGTTCGGGTAGAGTTGAGTCCAAGTCGGATAATAGGAGAAGGTCTCCTACACGGGATCGCTTTCGAGAGCGAAGTTGGACACCGTCCCGGAGAGAAAGAAAACAGCCCGCTGGGGATGGATGAGCTCCGGAACCTGTTGCAAATTCGGAAAGCTGCGTGTAATCAGCGCATTGCTAGGTACTATAACCGATGAGTCCACGCTAGGAGTTTCATGCCTTGAGATCTTATATTGTGACGGTCCGACGTGAGTCATCCTCGAGACGCGAATAAACTAACTCCAAATTGGGATGGATCATACCGGGTGGTAGAATCCTTAAGTCCGAGAGGCATATCGACTAGAAGACATGGAACGCAAGTCCTTGAAGCATACCTGGAATGTCCAAAACTTAAGGAAGTTTTTTCAATGAGGAAGGGAATTCCTCGAACCTCTTTGTACTCTTTTTTACGACTAATGGCAAGACTTCAGATTCTCTCCATCTAATAGCAATCTCACAAAGGCCAACACTTCGCCAAAGAAAAATCCAAGGGTCACGAGCCCTATGCTGTCCCCAAAGGTGGACTAATGGCCACGAAAGAACTCTAGTCTAACACCCTCCTCCTTGAGGGAGTGGCTAAAATCCAAGGGTCACGAGCCCTAAGCCGTCCCCAAAGGTAGACTAATGGTCACGGAAGAACTCTAGCCTAACACCCTCATCCGTGAGGGAGTGGCTAAAATCCAAGGGTCACGAGCCCTAGCCCGTCCCCAAAGGTGGACTAATGGCCACGGAAGAACTTTAGCCTAACACCCTCCTCCTTGAGGGAGTGGCTAAAATCCAAGGGTCACGAGCCCTAGGCCGTCCCCAAAGGTGGACTAATGGCCACGGAAGAACTCTAGCCTAACACCCTCCTCCGTGAGGGAGTGGCTAAAATCCAAGGGTCATGAGCCCTAGGCCGTCCCCAAAGGTGGACTAATGGCCACGGAAGAACTCTAGCCTAACACCCTCCTCCATGAGGGAGTGGTTAAAATCCAAGGGTCACGAGCCCTAGGCCGTCCCCAAATGTGGACTAATGGCCACGGAAGAACTCTAGCCTAACACCCTCCTCCGTGAGGGAGTGGCTAAAATCTAAGGGTCACAAGCCTTAGGCCGTCCCCAAAGGTGGACTAAGGGCCAAGGAAAAATTCTAGCTTAACACCCTTCTCTGCGAGAGAGTGGCTAATATTCAAGGGTCAAGAGCCCTAGGCTATCCCCAAGACGAAGGTGGACTAATGGCCGGAAGAAACTCAACACCCTCCTTCGCGTGAGAGTGGCTACAATCCAAGGGTCAAGAGCCCTAGGCTGTCCCCAAGACGAAGGTGGACTAGTGGCCGAAAGAAACTCAACACCCTCATTCGCGTGGGAGTGGCGACAATCCAAGGATCAAGAGTCTTGGACCGTTCTCGAATTAAAAAAATGTAAAAGGTCAGGGAAGAAAAACCACAACCGAGCACAAGCTAAAAGAAGCTCAATAGGCGCGGTTTAGCTTGGAAAAATCTCGAGTCACGCCTGCGAAAAAGAAGAGCCAAGGAAACGGGTTAGTCAAGTTGAACCTTGTTTTAAAGATTATTTTGTTATCATTAACAAAGGAAAAGCCCAAGGGTCGGCCATGGCTAACCCAAGACGATAATTAAAATATATATATATATATGTATATATATAATAAAATAATAATAATAATAAATAATAAAAAGAAAAAAGAGGCAAAAGTCTCAAGGGTCGGCCATGGCCGACCCAAGGACGCCCCTGTACCTATATATATATATATTATATGTATAGAAATTAGATATTAATATATTAAAAAAAAAAAGCAGAAAGAAGAAGCAGGAGGGGGGTCGGCCATGGTCGACCTCAGCCCTGGCCGACCTCGGCCAGGCCGAGCCAAGCGCTCAGCCTCGCCAAGATCTGGCGAGGCCGAGCTCAACCAGCTCGGCCATGGTCGAGGAAGCTCGGCCTCACCAAGGCGAGGCCGAGCACGGCCGACCTCGGCCAGGCAGAGGCGCCTGGCCGAGGGAAAGTTTAATTTAAAAAAAAACAAAAAAACAAATAAAAACAAAGAGGGAGCATAATGCAAAAAAAAAATAAATAAATAACAAATAAGGAAAAATAAAAGCAAAGGAGAATGGTAAAAGCAAAGGAGAATGGGAAAGACTAACATCAAGGAGATGAATGCTTGAAATAATAATTGTGGGGTCGGGCCTTAGGGCTTATATAGAGGGGACCCAAGGGGGGAAAAAAATTCAAAATGACAATGTTTCCCTCCAAACGAATTCTTCCCTCCAACCAAAACCCATCCATATAATTTCAGGGTAATAAATGAGGTTCTTAAGCATTAATCTCGACTTTAAAAACACTCTCGTGCGTCTTGGGAAAAATCAACAGTCAAGTAACCTACTCCTCGACCCAGCATGATTTTCAGCTCGGCTCAAGGAGTGGGGGGCAAGTGATGTGGCACCAACTGAAATTACTAGAATACCCCTACGCGCTGATAGTCTCACCTGCCACTTGGATCACCTGAGAGACCGACACGTGGCAAGTCAACACCCCGGAGCAGAGCCCGGGAAATCCGGGCCGAACCACAAGACCCGTTCCAACTTGACCGAGATTCTCGGGAGTCGTGCCCGCTCATCTCGGGTAACCCAAAACGGGTTCGCCTATAAAAGACAAGGACTCTCGCCAGGTATATACAAACTCTACAGCTCTCTCATTTACTTCTACTTGCATTTACTTTACTGATTTGAGCGTCGGAGTCCACCCCGGGGGATCCTAGCCCTGGCCTTCCATTGTCTTGTAGGTTCTACAATGAAGGTCCGACATCACCAAGTCCGAGGTACCATTCCCGAGGTCCAGTCGTAGAGGTGGCACGTGGTGGTCGGTCCCAATTACAATCATCACTTCTCCTGTACCAAACGTCTCATTTAGGTAAAGTTGAACATTTTATTAAATCTTTTAATATTTTTAATAAATTATAATCACTTATAAGAAAATATAAAATGTATTTTCAAAATTTAAGAAATTATTTCCAATTTCACCAACCAAAATTGGCTGCAAAGTTCAATACTGCGTTTCCAAAAGTTGTTAGGAATAAATTTTTTTGTTTTTATGAATGAAAAATACTTTTACAACAATAATTCTGAATGATTCAAAACTCATTCTACTCCTCCTCCAGAGTAAACAATAAAAAATAATTTTTTTTACTATAATTGCAAAACACTTGTTTTTAGAGATCAAGTAAAAAAAAAAAAGGTTATTTTTTTCATTTAAAATAAATTTTCTGCCCGAATAGGCCATAGTTACATTTTTTGTGCTATGTAATTACATTGTGGCATTATTCGGGTTGAAAATCTTAACCCCTCCAGCTTATTCTATTCGATGAGTATTTTCTTGATATCCAAACCTTTCTCATGGTAAGATTTTGACAAATACGTTACCTTATAGCATCTATTGTCATCCTTAAACTTCACAAGATTTAGGCTGTGTTCTCTTTGTTGTTTTTAGATTATTTTTAGTTTTTAGTTTTATAAATTAATGAAAATGCATTTACTTTGTCATTTTTAAAAACAAGAAAAATTTTTATAAAGGAAACTAAAAACAACAAAATGTTATTTTGATTGTTTTCAACCAAAACAATCTCTAAATTCAAAACATGAAAAACACAATTCATTTTTCATGTTTTAACTCTAAAAAAGAAAAGTGCAAAAAAGAAAAGGAGAAAAAGAAGAAAAATTTATTCTTAAATTTTAAAAATAAAATTATATATTTATTTAAAATTTAAAAAATATAGTATATCTATATTATGATTAAAAATATAAGATAATATATAATATATTATTAAGTATATTTCACATATTATGTATAATAATATTTAATATAAATTATAACTAGATGTCAATAATTTATTAATCAAATTTAATATTTTATTTTAATAGTAAAATTTTATTAAAAAGAATTAATTTTAACATTTAATAATAAAATTTATTGAATAAAATAATATAAAATAATTTTTCTCAAAATTCTAAAGTAAATGCATTTTCTAATTTTCTATTTTAAGAAATAATTTTTTAAAATAATAAAAAGAACATGTTTTTAATTTTTTAAAAACAGACTATCAAAACAAAAAATTAAAAATAAATTCAAAACTTAAAACTAAAAATTTAAAACACAAAGAGAACACATCCTTAGCTTTTCAACTAAATTCTTACTCCTTGGCCAACCAATAATAATAGAATAAATGATTTTCCATCCAATTCATAAAATTTAAAATTTAGGATAAATTATACACACTATCTCTTAGGCTTAACTAAATTATATCAATCATTTTTGTATTTTTAAAACTGACAAAAACCTGCCTCAACTTAATAGATTATAAGAATCAACAATTTTAACCCTATAGTTAAATTATTTTTTCTCTTCTCTCTCTTACACAAGTGACGATCGATGGACTCATCTTTGTTTATCTTTCTCTTTTTTCTCTTTCTCGACTCAAAACCTATTTGGGTTCCCCATCAAACCCAGATTTCTAGTTGCAAGATTAGGTTGAAGGGTTGAAAGAAAATGCAATCTTTCTTTCTCATCTTTTCTCTTTCTCAATTAAAAACCCATCTGGGTTTCGTATGATGTGCCATACATTATGGTATCAAAAGAACCAAGCCTATGACAAATTCAAAAGTCGAAGAGGTTGCACAAATGCCCAAAAAAAGGCCCAAGAAGAAGCCTTAAATGGGTCTAGGAGATTTCTCAGATAGAAGAGGTCCTTCAGAGACCTTTTAAAATCATACCTTGTACATGTAACCTGCCTTTGAAATTGATGCCTTAAACAATAGAACAAATGATCTCAAAAGGTACAAATACTCTTTCATGCATTAGGTTTAATCTTTATAAATAGGTGGTGACCTCCACTTTTCAGGTATGCGAAAAATACTACACAAAACGCACGACTTTCTATTTTGATTTCTGTAAAACTGGCTTAGTTTTCTGATCGTCTTTTGTTTTACAAGTTTCTTGAAAATTGAAAACTCTTCCACAACTTTAAATTTATTGTTGTATCTCGATAACAATAAGATGTGGATACTCTCCCATCTGTGAGCTTCTATTTCTATAAATAGGGGGTGACCCCCATTGTAGGCGCCCATAACTAGGGACCCACAAAAAGATGACATATATATGCCAAAACTCATTAAAAGCATTACACATCATCCTTGATATTGACAATGGAAGCAACACTCATACATTCTTACTCATGGACATATACATTAAGGTCCACATACTCGCAAATGTAACTTAATATTACACACCACAATAGGGTTTGTAACCCATCATATCCCCTTAGGAGTATAACTTAAAACATAAACAAGCATAACTTAATAATACACATCACAACCCCCCCCAAAGACCTTTGATTGAGACAGCTCTGTACACACTTTTACCCCACAGCTCCAACTTCACTTGCCTCGCCCTCTACTTTAACCTTACATTTACCTAGAATAATGCAAGTAAATATGAGCCACAAGGCCCAGCAAGTATAACTAGAAGAAAGCGAGCATAAGAGTCAAGGGTATCAAGAGCCAAAAGAGTCATGAATGCCATTTAAGGTACTTTCACATGATAATATGATGGAACATGCATCCATACTCATATGCAATCTTTTAAAACCATAATCATGGGACCAAAGTCCAAAACCATGGGACCGAAGTCCAACTCTGAGCTCAAAACTTTCTCTGTGGATATATCTTGCAGACTCGTCCGTTGTGCATATCATGAGGCCTTTACATATTTTTAAAAACCATTTCCATGCACATGCTTCATGCATCACCATAACATGCATATTTGTAATAACTTCTCATATATAACTGACATATGCGATTAATGAAGCAAAATGCACAACATAGCAACATTCATGCAAGACAACATCAAACCCTTGCATGACCTCAATAAAGTATCATTCCCAATTAAAGATAGGGTGATACAAAACCCTATTTGAGACTCAATAAGTATAAATGTAAATCATGGAATAATTTACTAGTAAAAGGGGAAATAACTTGCAATTTAGAAAACTAAGAAATAAGAGCTTGCATGAAAAGGAATTGAACTTGCAACATCAAGGATAGAGATTGGAACTTGCAATTTAGGAGATTAAGGACTGAGAACTTGTCAATTAAAAACATGAACTTGAGAAAATAGAAATTGACTTGTAAAATAGGAAAAGAACTTGCAAGACAGGAATAAGAACTCACTTATTGATAAAAAGACTGAGATCTTGTCTCTTAAGTGAAACAAAGAGGAAAGAGAATTTGTCTTAAATATTGTCTTAATTCTTGCAGCATATCAAGGTTGCTTATGCCACAACCCAAACTCACACGAGCAGAATTTCCTTTAATTTCTCAAAAATTCTCCCAAACTTTCCCAAAACCTTCCCCCCAAATCCCCCATCTTACTCAATATCATAGCTTATTTATAGGCCAAGAGAAAGAAGCAATGTAGGGGTTAATGTGAGCGTTAAAAAATCATTTTTTGATGGCAAAAAGGGGTTGGGCGCGTGGCTGGGGGTGGCAGCTGCGTGGCCGCACATGGGCTCACCACCACGCGTATGCGGCCCTCGTGGCCGTGAGCCTGCGCGCGCATGGCCCCCGCGGGGCCGCGCGCGGGCGCTTGGAAATGGCGCCTGGCTTGCTGGGAATAAAAATTCCCAGATTTTTCCTTTGTTCCAACCAAGGTTCGATCCCCCGCCCCCCACTTGCTCACTCAACCACTTGCTCTAGCACCTCCCTTGCTCTCTAAATGCGCAACTTAATTTTTAAGGTAATTCCAGTTTCCAAACTTACACTTTAACCCCACTAATTTCTGAATTTAACCCAAATCAATTTATTTTAAATCTCTCCTTATTTCCCAAATATTTTCAAACAAAATAATTAATTCAAAACACCATAAATAAATATTTTCTCTGAAATTTTTAAATATTCAATAATAATCTCAAATACCAGAATTAATTCATGACACCCAAAATTAATTAATTCACAAATAAACGGGTCGTTACACCCATTCTCCAAGTATGCAAAAAATACTACACAAAACGCATGACTTTCTCTTTTGATTTCCACATAAGTGACTTAGCCTTCTTACCATATTCTGTTTTATAAGTCTCCCAAAAATTGAAGACTCTCCCGCAACTATAAATTTATTGTTGTATCTTAGCAACAACACCATCAAACCTAGATTTCTGGTCAATGAACCAAGTTGAAGGGATGAAAAAGAGTTCAATGGTGAATTGTGAATTTGGTAAAAGACAATGAAGAAAATGTAGCCAATAAGTCTCTCTCTCTCTCTCTATTACTGCCTAACTATAGCAACTGAATTTATTTATCATGGGAACAATCAGAGTAAAGTTCCTTAAGAAACCTGAAAGGGTTGCTGAGGTCAATAGAGACTAATATCCCGATCAAAGGACTGAGATGACAAAGGATTGAGGGTCCCTAGAGGGTCTTAGGAGTCTTCAGGGGAAATTGGTCATGGGAGTCTTCAAGTATTGGCCTCGTGAAGGGTTCATAAAGTCTTCGGGATACAATCTTCAAGGTCTTCAGGGATATCTGTGTCATAGAGAAAGTTAGAAGGCACGCAATGATCTTTCCCATACAGGCCCTTCGATGCCTAAGTTAGATACTAATATCAGGAAAATGGGATATAAATGTATGTAAATATGTATATATATGTATGTAGTGTTCCTAATTTAGGTCTTTAGTAGAGTAGGCTCCCAATGGGTCAAGGCATAATCTTAAGTCTTTGGGATAAAGAGAACATCCGAGAAAAGATCTAGAAAAAGAGTTCTCAAAAAGATCCATAGTACCTTCTAAGAAGTTCGAGAGATTTGAAAATGTCCAAAGGAATTCGTCTACCTTGGAGCAGGAGGTTATTTATAAACACTTAGTGGTGCCCACAAACGAGAGTCTCAAGACTCTTTGAAGAGAATGCATCGGGTAAGGCGCTCCAATAGTTATCCTTTAGGTGGGTCCGAAGACTTTTTAGAGCCACCAAGTGAATTAGACCCGAAAGACTCTAGGGGAGTCTTTAAGCTATGTAATACTAAAGCTTGACTGTCCCAGAGACTCTCTAAGAGACTATTATCCATTAGACTTTTTGAGATCATCCAAATCTTATGCGAAATATATCTTAGAACTTGGAATTTTTAGAATTTTTTAACACACCCCACAACACACAGACACTCTCTCCATATATCTTGGTTTATGGGTTGTACAAACTCAAATTTAGTGTTAGTCGAACCTAGACAAACCCAAAATTCAAGGTTCCTGCGTTTGACGAATCCAAATGCTAGAAATCTAAGTTTGGTAGGGTTCTTTTGAACCCATATTCAAAGAAAGTGTGCAGTTATGGTCATCGACATCTCAATCGCAAATCACTTATAATTTTTTAATTTTTTTTCTTATTTTTCTATAATAATAATAATAATAATAATAATAATAATAATAATAGAGACATGGGTATTCTGAAAATTTAAAAGAAAATTAACATATATTTATTATAGACAAGGGACTAAATGATTTAATGTTTATAAAACTCAAGGGATGTCTGAACACAAGAGTGGCTAATACACTTTAATTAAATCTCAAGAGTGATATCTAAAATTTAAAGAGTAAAATTTAAAATTTAGGATGGTCGTGTCCTGTAGGAATAGGGTCAATACCCTAACACTGACCCATCACGCAACACAACACAGTAACCGCGACCACCTCTACGTTTTAGTTAGGCGAAGAGTTCTGACGACTTTCTTCCAGACTTCAATTGTTCACCACAAGCAACCATATTATATATATATATATATATATATATTATGTTCATGAAATTTGAAATTATCGTCCTTGCACAATTTTTCGTTGTTCGTGCTCTTAATTTTAAGAGATGAGATAAATTACACGTAGAGATTTTATCTCACTGCATAAGACAAAAAATCAAACCTAAAAGTACCGACATAAATCTTACATAAATCTTAATTTATTGCGACCTAATTAGTTGAGCTCTGCTTTATAAATATTATATTCATCAAACTTACTCAGAAATGGCGCGGAGTTTATTGCGTAGGAGACAACAGCGGTTGTGATGATGTATAACTAGAAACTTACGGCAACAGTTCTTTAATTGCTTGCGTGAAGTATTAGGGTTAGAGACTTGCAAGTTCATGGGTACACACTTTTGGTTAGCCAGAAATGGATGAGTTAATGATCTGCCAAATTTATATTTATATTTTTATATTTTGTTATGTGATTATTTAAAATTTTTATTATTTTAATTACATTCTTATATTTATATTTTTGAGTTAATTTAACTTTTTTATTTTAATTTTTTTTATGTGACCATCTAAACATTTTATAATTTCAATTACACCCAGGTATTTGGATTTTCAAATTCTAAGTTAATTTAACAATATTTTGATTTATTAAAAAAATAAAGTGAGATGAATCAATATAGAGGTTAAAATATAAATATATGGGTGTAATCGAAATAATAAAAAAAATTAAATAATTATACTAAAAAAATATAAAAATAAAAGAACAAAAATATAAATTTGACATTTAAGTCAAGACTGATCCTTAATTCGTACCAATATAAGATTCGGCTTCCCAATACAAATGTACAATTTGAGGATTAGTTGTGTGTAAAGAAGAGTCAATATATATATATATATATATATATAATCTATCGGTTTGAACTTCAATTTTGTCTTGGAAGTTGATTTTGGTAATTTTGTCGCTTTATTTGAGTGGTTAGTTTTTGCTCGACTAAACTGAGATTTTAGAGAATTATTCTAATAATTGAGATTAAGATTTTGCACTATACAGGGGCGGAGCCACGTGAGGGGCCAGATTTGTTTTTTAAAATTTATTTTTTACAATAATATACTATTAGAAATAAAAAAATTATATTATATTTTACTAATAGAAATAAAAAAAAAAAGTAAGTATTGAAGAAAACAAATATATAATGACCCAATAGTAACCATTATAGTATTTTTTACAATTTGCTCATAATTTTATTTTTTTACAATGATGATGCAAATAAACCTAAGTATTGAAAAAAATTGTGAAGTAAAAAAAGTAAGTATAGAGAAAATTTATATTGAAGAAAATGAACAAATTAGTAAAGCAAGTATTGAGCAAACTGATATTACACAATTTCTTATAGATCTCAGGCTATAAACTATAATAATAAATTACAATATTAATTTTTTTATATCAAATTAGAAAAGTTTACTTGCAAACGGGTCTATGTTAACTTCGAAATCAAGACGATTCATTTTAGCTTGATTTAATGAATTAGTAATTAGTTAAAATATAGTATAAGCAAAGATATAGTATTTTTCTTATACTATTATCTTTATAAAACAAATAATGGTGAATAAAGAGATAGTGATTCTTTTGTGAAAGAAGGGTTCAATATTTTTTTTTTTTAAAAAAAGATAGACTTTAAGTTTATGTTGAAGATGTTAATAGTGCACACAATTAAACTCGAAATAACTGTGAAATCTTAATGAATCAAGAATAAAATATTGTGATAGTTTTCTTTAGGCACCTAGAACAAATACTGTGTGATTATCGAATTCGTTTGAATGCATCAATTGATTGTGTTCGACTTCTTCTACGATAAGAACTAACCTTTCATGGTCATGACGAGTCTAAAAATTCAAATAATCAAAGTAACTTTTTTGAACAATTATAATTTTTAGCATGAAAAGTCGTAAGGAACAATTGTAATTTTTTTATTTTAATATTATCATTATTATTTTATTTTTAAAATTATATTTTTTATATTTAAGTTCGCTCCTATTGAATCAAAATCCTGACTCCACCGCTGACACTATAAATTTGTATAGTGAAGATCTGTTCATTCAGATTAGATTACGTAACATTATCAATTTTTTTGTCAATTAGGTGAGATTATTCTAATATCTTTTTGGGTTCTTTAATTTATATTGTGAGATTCTAAAGAGTTATTATTTAGTTATTGTGAGGTCAACTTATGCCTAACTTCTTGTATCTGTTCATTATTGATAGTAATTTTTTTTTTAATGTTTATTTTGTGGTTTTTCCCTCTACATTAAGGGTTTGTCATGTTAAATTTTTAGGTTTTTTTTGTGAGTGATTATTTGGTTCTATATATTTTACTCTATTTGATATTATCATTATATAAGTATCCAATTAAATTGTCACAATTGCAAAGAGTTTTATTTTTAAATTATTTAATAAAACCACTTAGCATTTGATTACCTCTCAAGGTGGTTCCATTTACGGTCTTGGTGGTTTTCACTTTGGAGTGATATTAAAAATTGAATTTTGACCAACATAAGCAATAAGATCACTAGATGCAAAAATGTTTATTAATTGTGTGTTCGAGTGGGCAATTAAATAAAAATAGGTGCTTAACGATGGTGTTTACAAAGAGTCACCAATTTGGAGTTAATTTGAGTTGGATGGTGAGATGCACAATGAGCCTAGGTCTAAGTGGTCGAAAGCTTTTGAAAGAACTAATAGACGCCTAAGAGGCAAGAGTGAATTGAATTTTAAATTTTTTTTCTTGATTTAAAAGGATTTAAAAAAAATAGTTTGGATTTTTACAAAGTAATACTTCAAATAAATTCTTGACAGAAACTAATAACTATAAAATAGATTTAATACAAGAAATCTTATCCTTTTCAAGATCTAGAAAACCTTTGCTCAAGAATAAAAAACTGATTTCAAATTGTTGAAAATAATTCTTGATGTAAAAGGAAAAACAATGCTGAAATGAAAGAAATAATGCAATGCAACACACAACAAAATTATAGTAATTCAGTCAACAAACCTATTCCACTCCCTTGCATTCTGATCAAGGATTTAACAATTCACTTAATTTGTTCAAACTCAGGTATTACCTCAGTTTTTTATAGGTGTAGCTGTAACTTTCGCTTTTAACTAGCTCAGTAATAATCAATACAAAAGTTTTTCAAGGTTCAACCGAAATCACTTCCTTTTCACAGGATCAGGCGTAACATCTTCTTTTAATAGGCTTAGCAGTAACCAATATAATTGGTTTTTAAAGGTTAAACTAAAATCACTACCTTTTACAAGATTAGGCATAACTTCTTGTCTTTTTAAAAGATCAAGCGCAACCTCTTACCTTTTAGGGATCAGACGTAACCACAATAAGATATAAGAGGATTACAAATTGAAACACTTGAAAAACTCTTACAAAGATAGAGTACAAATGACAATATTTGCTTCTCACAAAGAAAAGAGAGATAGAAAGAATTGAAAGGAGATGAGGGCTCGAGCTGAAAACCAATTACGGGGGGATCTATGCAAGGATTTAAGGGTTTTAAAAATATTTTTGTAATGACCGAAAATTTCCATACCAAATAAATTCTTTTATTCCTACATAATATTCTAATACCAATCTACTTTCACAATAGCGGGAATGCAAATAACCGTTAATACATACCTTAGGGTAGCACTATACTAAAACATATCGATAACCATAATAAAACATGAAACCAGCACCCCTATCTCCAACACACCCTCAAGATCTCTTCGATTGGGAGAGCCCTGTACACATCGATAATGGTAAGGATCTGATACCACTAAACTTTATCTTGAACTTTCTCTTCCTTAATCTGGAATAATGCAAGCAAATCTAAGCTATAAGGCCTAGTAAGTATAACTGAAATAAATGGAACATGAGACTTATAGGTAACGAGAAACAATAAAGGTCATGAATAACATTTATGGCACTCATACCACAACTCTTTACCACTCTTCATGATAACATGATGTAAAATGCAATCATGCTCATATGCAATCTTTTCTTAAAACATAACCATGGGACCGAAGTCCAAAACTCTAGGATCGAAGTCCATATCATAAACCTGAGACCGAAGTCCATCTATGAGTAGAAGATTTCTCTGTGGATATATCCTGCGGACTCGTCTGTTGCGCGCATTAAGTACCATATTCTTTTCAAAAATCATTTCATGAGTATGCATATGCATAATGACCCCAATTCTCAATGCATCTAACTCTAATGCTTAGCATGCATCATGCCACAAATAAGATTATAACTAGACATAATATGCATAGGACTCATACAAGAATCACAAAACATAGAGCAAGATGGCAAACTCGTAATCAATCCATTTGCAAGATGTTACAATACCTTGCATAAATCTGACCCTAGCCAATAAGCATCATTCCCAAGGAAGCGGAGCGATACAAAGCCCCGTGACGGACGTAATCAACAACTTTAAGTAATCATTTACTTAACCTATTTCATCGATAATAGACCCATCAATAACACATAAATTATATAATGGTTGTCACGCGAATTTACATTATTAATGTGTGGAACCGAGTCACGGTAAATGGGATAGAAAATACGAGAAACCAGGAAGACTTGCGTAGGAACTAAAGAATATAAAGAGAGGGTTAGGAACTTACATTTAAACGATTGATTCTCGTCTTTTTTTGCCTTATTGCTGTAAAATAATGAAATCGCAACTTCAAAATAACAAGACTTAACCGTTTAAAAATTATAATTAAAACATACCATACTTCTAATGATTTTATCCACTTACCTAATCACTTAAACATCGATTAAATAGAATTTTCTCCTCGATTTTCTTACTGCCGCTGCGCCTCTTCTTCCCATTTCTTCTCCTGCTTTCTCTCAATTTTCCCTTATTATTTATAGTGTCCCTCAACCCACAAATTGCACCCCCAAGTCTATTGTTTCATGCCCAGATTTGCTTTGTAATCATTACTTGCACCAGCCTTTTCTTACTTGCCATACATTCCCTGGTTTCTTTCCCCATTTACCTAGCTGAAATTTACTTAAAATTGGAGAGGCTGGAGTTTCACCCTTAATTAAATTGAATTGAAAGATGAAATCCACACCATTTTCAATCCACGTTGCTGCTTCCCATTTTCACCATATAATAATATAATATTAACCCTTTTCAATATATAATATAACCTATTTTCCCTTGTTATATAATATATATATTTATACACCATTATATATATATATATACGTGTGTAACACCGCAACCTCTTGATTTCCCAAATACCTTCACTTCCCTTGGTTTATTATTTTATTATTTTTATATACTACTTACTATATAATAAATATTGTTATAATATTTTATTCACCTTAAACACTTAATCATAATTTAGACACCAAAAATTTTATAAAATTATCATAATTGAAATATCACGTATTTTACAATTCCACACGTATCCACAAATAAAATAATTAATCCTCTTAATTGCCTAATTCGCTCCTTGGCATTTCATTTCACAAAATTGCTAATTGACGAGCCATGACATCTTTTTTTTTAAAAAAAAATCCTCAAATGTTCAATAATCATCTTAGATACTGAAATTAATAATTATTATCTATCTATAAAATTTCGGGATGCTACAATTTTCAAAATCGAAACAAACATCAAAGCAGTGCAAAGTGGAAGAAAGATCAATCTACTATGTGTAGGATTGATTAGATCGGATGATAAGAAGAAAGATCCAAAAGGTGGGGAACATAAATCAGGAGGAAAGAATTCCAAAGACAATGAGTTGTGTCCCCGATGTGACAAGGTATACCCAGGAGAGACAATGTTTCCTAAGACATGTCAACTGTTTTACATGCGACGGAAATGGACACAAGGAAAAGGACTGTCCTAAGAATAAAGAGGCACCTTCAATCGGGAATCGAATAGGGATTGCATGTTTTACATGCCATCAACTCGGTCATTACGCGGGCAAATGTTCATAGGAAATACTTCTACTGTTGCCAAGTCACGAGGTAGTGCCTGACATGGCTCCCATATTTCTTCATGTTGCTCCACCACGCGGGTAAAGTCCTCATAATGGAAACGAAGATTCATATCCTGCATCAAAATTCTGGTGAGCTGCCTCCACACTTTGTTCATGTACTTTCTCACAAAAAGTACTTGCTTCTCTAAAAGGCCCCATAAATCCTTGTGAACAGTCGACTAGAACACGTGATCTACTTGCCATAGAAAGCTCACAACATGCTCCTCCTCGCGCTACCCTCTTCCCATTGCGGAGAGTAGCTATTGTTCCCAATAATACCCTAGTATATCTAGTTTCAAGGTCACACCCAAGTCCAGTTTTGGTAAACTAGAGCTTGTTCCTGTAGAGTCCCTATGGGGTGTTGTATTATCTGCATACAAAACCAAGAGTTAGGTCAGTATCAATTAATCATTTCTTCATCTAAAAGCGCAACTCTAGGATATACACATTCCAAGCAAACCTAAATATCTCCCTAGTCTATATTGGAGACATACCACTCATGGTCATGTTCTAACTATTTAAAGTAGGGTTCCTAATTAACACCCATAAGGGTCCATGAGACACGACCCTAACTCTTCCCTACATTCCTATGTGTATAGAAAAGCATTCTAACCCTTGCTTTGATACCACAAATGTGGGTCCAAAATTATCCTCAATTTTGCTTATACAAGCTCTGATACCAGCAACAGAGACCAAACACTTAATTACAAATCACTTCATTATAATCACACATGAGGGTTCAATCACCCATACAACTCCCAAAGGACAACAAATTTTGGATATACAATTTACAAATGTTCTTTACCTTCAAGAATCCAACCTCCATGGATCTGTTAGGTCAGGATTGCCCTATACACATATCTACTTGCAAAGCTCAAGCTACAGTGACTTGCTCTCACCCATGATGCTAGTATAGGTGCTCTAGAGCTAATCAGATTGGGCAAATTGTACACTGACATTTGTAATCATATTTATTATTGAATAAAGAGTTATTTAATTTTACAAGAAGTCGTTTTATTAGTTTCTTGTTATTAATGTAATGATTAGATGAAACTAGATAGAAGTCCATATGATGTATACTGTGATTAATCTATAAAGATGTGAGATGATGCATAATAGTTTTTAGACATCATTAAATGTCCCAAGTCGTAGCAATGTTAAGAATGGACATTGACAATTGTGGTAAGACTTGTATGTGCTATGTGCTATGTTTTTGCTATGTGATAACAATGGGTGTCTTACACCCATAGGCATGGGAATGCCTAGACAAGTACATAGGTGACCAATGTTGGAGAATGTGTCACTGGATATGACTCGCCATGAGAATCCATTTTGGTTATATGTTGATAGTATTCTCATACGAGATGAGTGTAACTAATCCTTGGACTTAAGGATGTCACGGTCATCTCATAAGAACATCGGTATACTTTGACATAGCTTCGATAGGCTTAGACAAAGGCTGCATGTGGGCGATCGTTGGGTATATTGTGAGGCTTATGGAGATGGGTGCATAACCAAGATGAGACTCGTCTATCCCTTGATAGAGGATGATGTATCTAAGGCGCTTTCGATGGATATTCACTTTAAATTCATGGCCATGGTGAAAGAGACCAATAAGGAGTTATTGATTTACTTTTAATTAAGTGAGGATATCCAGAAGACCGAAGAAAAACTTATGCGATCATAATCAAGCAACACGTCGCCAGACTTGAGATCACAAAAGATACATTGATGAGAGGATCGAATTACATGGTAACCATGCTCGTGAAAGGTTGTTTGCTGATTATGAATCCTTCTGAATAATTGGGTAGGTATGATGCCTTGCTAGAGGCCAATCTTGTCTTATGTGTTCCTACCGACACATTGTCAACATATTCGAAAGCCTAATGAGTCATACACAAAAGGTACGGTCCCTGGCTTAAACCAAGAGAGCGAACGTATGGTTGAGTGGGACACTTCAGCAAGAAATTGTGCCGTTGTAGGTTCTCACGGAAAAAGAACAAATAGACGCAATGATGAGGGGTTGTCATATAGGAAAGAGTTTCATAAAATGACAATTAATTGAATTAGAAAGGAGTTTCTAATTTAATAATTTGGGTATAATTTAATACTTGGGCTAGATAAAGTATTTGGGACAAATATTAAATTAAATATTATATTTGTGCTAAATTAGATTTGGGATAAATATTAAATTAAATATTTGGGCTTGAATTAGATTTGGGCCAAATATTTTATTTGGGCCACTTAATTATATTTCTAGTTGGATTAGGATAAACCCACTTAAGATTCTAGTTGAACTAGGATAAATGGGCCGGCCCATGTCCATTAGGGTTTAGGAAACCCTAGGAGGTTTGATCCTCTATAAATACCTCTTTAAGGGTTGCCCAAATTAAGGTTTTATTTTATGGTTTTCAAGAGTTGAAAAATCATTCTTTTTTCGTCCATACACAAGCCACGATAAGAGAAGAAGCTAACACTCATATTCCGCTCTACTCGCTAAAGGACGCGTGCAACATATCACAAGTTAGAGGTTGGACGCTTGGACGACTCAAATCCGCAAATGACCCAAAAAATCTAAAGGTTAGATTTATTTTATTTTGTATGTGAATGTTATAATTTCGACATTGATCCAATCGTCGGGATCCTGATAAGGTTCAAAAATTTTTAAACTACGCTGCTTGCCCCGTTGCGATCTTGCTTTACTTTCACATGACTCTCCTAATACCAGGAATGATGTGAAACAAGAATGAGCCACAAGGCCCAGCAACCATAATATATAATGGCATGAAGTAACAAGAGCCATCAAAAGATAGGAATACACAATAGCATAAGTCCGCAATAGATGTAAAACATGATGTCACTAGTCAACAATGAATAGAGATACACCATAGCACAACTTAACAATAGATAGACTCATCAATGAGGAGCAATGCAATATTACACCATCAATATTATTGCATACACCCATGCCACATACCATCACATTATGAAAACTTGGCCCCACATAGGCCTCTAAAATCATATGGTTTCTCATGAACATAACATATATTATTGCATTATGATCCCGTTATTAATAAATAATAGCCCTTACATTAACCAATAATGCCACTAAGGCCCTTGCTATCCAATAGTAATCTCCCATATACAATAGTGACCAAAATCATTATCTTACAATTATGAGAAACATACTAAGAGAAATGGATAACTAATTTGTGCATTACTCGGTACACGTGTTACTTTCTAGGTTCACAACCATGTAGCAATTGGGGCATGTCAACTCTCGACGTCAGTCGATTCCATCGACCTACTAAGAAGATCTCTCCAAATCCCCAAAGCACCCCAAAGGATCCTAAGTATCCACTAGGCAGGACTCATAGGAGTCGGTAACTATAACATATCCGATAAGGCATGTGGTATAGGTAGCTTATCAGATCCCATCTAACATTGGAACTCTTTCTAATCTCATGCTCACCCTGACTAGGGGATTTCCAACCACTACTACTAATACAGATTACATATGATGTATGCCTCCATCCCATCGAGGTCAATGGATCCCATCAGTGAACATTTGTCTTCATACATCACTGTACAAAGACCATACAATGAGTATTCACATCTTTTACATCGAATGGTTTCGCTTAACGATAAATCCTTGATACCGGTGCACAAGACACTATGTCACCTTTAGTCCAAGGACTAGATACACAGTCAAGAGCCAACGACATATCATTAATCCCGAAGCCATGTGATCTGTCATAGGCGTCACATTCAGCGAATGTTCTACCAACATACACTCACATGTCTACTATATGTGTCCCATGCAATGTAGCCTGTGACTCACCACACCATTCCCATTAGCATCTCATGCTAAAAATGGTAGTAGCCCATGTGTTATTCCACTAATCGGTATATCATATTCCTCTCTTGATAAATCTAAGGACCGAAAATACCTTTAAGAAATCCTGAATTAGAGATCCATGTCACACAATCTCAACTCCATGAGAGTAGGACCTCTATCAGGAAGTGTAAGAACTCATTCATAAAGACGAGAGGGATAGGTATGATTGAAAATATGACCTTATTACTAATATCAAGAATAAATCAAGAGTGTCATTTGCATACATCTTATGTAATGTAAGTCTAGCATCTAGGGCACTATCACTAACAAGAATAAGTAAAATGTAAGCACTCATTCACTCTTTTTCTATTAAAGATGTAAGCTTGAAGAAACTCATTGGCTCAACTCAGTTAGAAGAATTCAAGAACGATAGCCTTAAGCTTCAACTTTATCTCCTTCTATAGTTGTTGTCAAAAGAATGGAAATCTGCAAGGATGACTTTTTTTTTTTCCATAAAATAATCATTAAAATATTCAAATATTAGGCTTAATTATTTATGAAATATTTAGAGCCTTTTTAGAGCCTAAATAGTCCAATTTTCGCCTTAAAAGCATGTGCAATGGCTATAAAATTTGAGTTCAATAGCCATTCACTCGACTAACTCAGACTCTCACTCTACTAATGAAAGTCTATACTCGATTATATAAGCTTCATACTTGAGTATATTTTGTCAACACTCTATTATACTTCAGATACTCGAGTAAGCTCTTTAGCAACTTGATTTAACTTGAAATACAGAGAGCTTGCATATCAGACTCTAGTATCACTCACTAATAGTCAATTATCCATCAACATACACTTGATTGCTCTCAAAAATACTTGATTAAAACCTTATAAGCAATCATACTTGACTAAGGAACCAATATACTCGACTAATGCAACAATATACTTGATTATGCACAACTCTTAGTCGATTACAAAACTAAATCATTCAGCTACCACTTTAATCAATTGATTAATTTTGATATAGTCGAAACCTTGCAATAAACACTTAATCACCAAGAGCATTCACTCAAGAGACATTTAAATATACTGAATTATCAATCAAACAAAATATATTGTCTTGAATAACATCAAAACAATTTTCTCCTTGATAACAACAACTAAATGAGAAACATAAATCATTAATATAAGAAGCACAAGTTTCTCATCAACATCTAAATATCATAAACATTGAGCTTAAATACAAAACTCAATATTCTTAACATAAAAATAATATAAACCTTAAGCTTAAATAAACAGAAGTGTTGTTTGTGAAAGTTAGATAAAACAAATTTTCCAATCACATTCACTTTTTTACATAAAAACCTTTAGAGGAGCCAAGATAATGAGAAATTCTCATCACATGGAATTTCATTGAAATCTTAGAAGATGATAAGTTGAGACCACTGATTGATACTCAACTTTAGAAAAAAATCATTTCAAGAAAGAGATAATTCTATTTAGCACAACATAAAGGTACAACATGCACAGACACATTTACTTTGTGATACATACTCACATGAAACATACATAAATCAAGTATCACCTGACTAAAAAATAACACATAAAACATTGCAAGAATATTACTCAACAAAGCACCTCATCATCACTAAGATATGTTGACGTTCGGAATGTTGGAAATGTATGCCCTAAAGACACGTTTTGTTTAATTTATGGTAATGATGTTTCTTTTATTCAGTTTATGGCACATATATTATTTGCATTTAATTGTTGGAAAGGTGTCCATGCTATTAAGTAAGTGATTCATGTGATGGGTCGTTCTTCACAGTTAGGCATGAATCATGGGTACTTAATAAGCAAGAAAATATAACTCTTGATCTTTTGATAGAACTAGGCATTCTATCATGATAAGATCATTGTGCAATAGATCCTAATGGAGGATGGCTTGCCTTAGCCAGTAAACAGTCCGTTTACTCTAATTGTACAAGTGCATTTGGAATGCGTAGAGTGGACCTGTGATAGAAGCTAATGACAAAGTACTAATTATCATGGAGCTAGTCTATCACTGCTACTACGTGGACGAGTACTCTAATACTTGAGTATTAGTTGGTGGTCTAGTGAACCTGGAGCTATATTCTTAGATTCATTGTAGGTGAGGTCTATCAAAGATCAATATCCTTTTGAGTTGGGAGTATGGTTTCTAATTAGCTAAGACAGACTAATACAAGATAGTTTCTGTGATTCACCCCCTTGTGATTGTCCAAGAATAATCGAATAATCCAGGGCCCTGGGAATGTAACTTAAGAGTGTGTGCTTCTGGGTAGCTCCCAGTGATAAGCAAGTACATTCGAGTAGTCACGGATTATTGGACTAGTGATCTAAGGATGGTAGAAGTCATTTAGAAAGGTGTTAGTACATTATTCCTTTCTAAATGATGGGTGTTACGCAGAGGGGTATTTTCGTCATTACACTAGTAGGTCAAAGACATGGCATATGCAAAATTATTCGTGGGGTCAGTGTTACCATATGGTGATAGTTGGAACACTTAGAATGACAAAATATAGCTACTAGGTAGCAGGAATATTTTGGTCATTTTAGTAGCCGTGAATAATTTGTCTTTTGGTCCTCGGGGTAGCTCGATGTAACTCATGTATTTTTTAATACATTTGGCTTGTTGGATGAATTACATTGAGAGAGAATTATTTTATTCAGAATGGTCCATTGGGCTAGAATAAAATAATAGTTCATTAGGGTTTTTAATTAATTAATTGGGCTAACCCAATTAGAAAATTAATTAAAAGATCTTGGCCCATTAGGGTTTGGCCCACTAGGGTTTTAACCCTAGGGTTCTCCCTATATATATCTCTCTTTAGTTGTTTTTTCATCTAAGTCGTTTTTCATTCTTCTTCACCGAAGAGAGGCCACGAGTTCGAGTCATACTCCGGAAGATCGAAAGGGTGCGTTTGAGTTCTGATGCGACGGAGCCGAAGGCTAGCAGGACAGCCGTCGTCTCCACAACGCGAAGAAGCTCCCATCGCTCCATTCCGTCCGGTAATCCGTCGCAAAAGTAAGTCTCCTAGATTCTTATCAATACGAGGAACGTTTTTTTGATTTTAAAACGCTTCCGTTGCATGCTTTGCTTCCTCGTTCATGATCCTTCATGGAATTGGTCGACGATGATTCGTTGGCCCGCACTGGTGTGGTGGATTTGAGAGGGAGAAAATGGGATGTTTGGTTTTACTTGTTGACCCGCCGGCCCATCCCTGCAAGGTACTCCGATGCCCAAGTTAGTGAGTGAGTAAGTATGCAAGGTATTCGTGAGTGGAGAAAAACACACCTTGGCTCCCAAAAGAGCTGGCTGATATATAGGAGGATATGCAGGAGCCTGCACTGTACGTATACAGATGATGGGATGGAATAGCCGGCAACGGTGGGAACGTCCATGCAGCAGCAAGGCGCTGACGAGACCCTCATTAATGTGGATGGTATCCATCATTAATGAGGATGGGATCTGAGGTGAACGCACGGAAACCCAAACGCGGCTGTAATGATGTTGTCGCAAAGGGGTCAGGATGGGATTGGCATGGGCTGGTCAAATGGATTGAAAAAATAGGCTTGAATGGTCCAACTGGGGCGGCCCCTGACCTACTGATATTCGGTGGCATGCGTCCCTCCCGTTATGCGAGCTGATCGTTGAGACAACGAACTACAAGGGTTGCTGGGAGCTCGCTCGAAACGTAGCTGGGAGTTCACCCGAATAGGTTGATAAGTTTGAGGCATTATCGGGAGCTCGCTTGGCCCTACCATACCTTCCTGGGCTCTAATAACGTGTGAGTTTGCTTCAATGAGCTCAGCTCGAGGTTTACTAGATCTTTTACGATTGGGCCAGCTCACTGAATTAAGCCCAGCCCATAAGGAGTAGAGTAGGGAATACCCGTAATATTAAGCCCCCCAGCTCGCGATGCGATCTTCGGACTGGGAGCTGACACGTGCCAGCCATGTAATGACCCGTTCCGGGTATTAGTGAAGTGTATGAACTCGAACTAATTAATTTATTTGGATAATAATCTTAGAGAATTAACTGTGATATTACATGTGGTTGTTAAAGGCAGTGGAAATACTGAAAAGTCAAAGGGGTGACTTGAGTGGTAATGGGACTCGCAAGTATACAAGGTATGTGTGTGAATAATTTATGGAAATTTTATTATGGATTAAATTATATTTGGTTTGATTTTGTATCATATAAGGGTAGAAATGAGAATTTAATAAATGTGGGGGAGATGCTTGTCATATTGAGTAAGGAAGAGGGGTAATTAAGGGAATGTGGAGTATATATATATGTATATATGTGAGAGAAGGGCTTTGTTTTTCCCTAAGTGAAGAAGACAAATTGGAGAAGGGAGAGAGAGCCGAACGGGAGAAAGGGAGAGAAGAGCCAAGGTGAGTAGGTTCTTCCTCTTTCATTCTTTCTTGATTTTGAAGCCTCCAAGAGTAATTAATTAAGTTGAGATTGCTTCTCTTCCTCTTTTCTCTCCTATTTCTTTTATTTTGAGTGTAGGATCAAGTAAATTGGTGGGAAGATCATCTCAAGCAAGTCTTGCAAGGAGGAGGATTTCTAAAGGTAAGTTCTAAACTCTTTTTCTTCACTTTGATTCCCTTGTCTTTGGTATTTTTTCAAGAAAAGCTTGGTTTGGGAAGCTATATAGAAATGGTTGTAAATCTCTCAAACCCTTTGTTTGATTTTGTTGGTTTCATTTGGGTCTTGAAATAAAGGTTGTAGCACCCTTTAGGATGAGGGATAATGGTGGGATTGAAGTTTATTGGAGTATTGGAAGGTTTGGAATGGGTTTGAAGAGTGTTGGGGGTGTTTTATTCGTCATTTTTGGGTTCTGGAGGTTCAACAGTCAACTCTAGGGTGTTAGAAGTTGACTTTGCATGAAGGGTTCTTGGCTAGGTCAACTCTGGGCATGTGACAGTCGACTTTAACTAGAGAGTCGACTCCCGGGTGTCGAAAGTCAACTGCCATAGTAGATTGCACTGCGCACCCTATACTATTTTAGCTATAACTTTTTGTGTAGATATTCGATTGACAAAAAGTTTGAATTTTCATAAACTAGACTCGATAAGAATCGATTTGGTATATAATTTTTGGGTATTTGGACAAAAATTGGATGAGTTGAAGCCCGATGAACTAGAAACTACAAATTAAAATCTTCAATTCCAGTCCAATAATGCTTTGGTGTTTGGGGCATAACTATTTGTGGTATTGTCCAACTTGAAATCCATTTTTATACAACAAACTAAGCTTATTAATATTTGTTTTGGAATGTATCTCGGATCATTTGAATATGTTTTGAGGCCATAGCAATCCAGCCAATCTTGGTATGGAATATGGAGTTCTTCCGTTTGAGAAATTTTCTTTACCCCAATGTTTGAGAGATAAATAGTTTATTTTGGGACATCATTGGAGTATGATGAGATTCACTGATAGGTTAAATTATAATGCTTCTAGATGTAATTATTTATGAGAATAGAAAAGGTTTCTTGAGCATTGTTGATGCATTTTGTATTTGCTAGCCAAGTAGGGTTATTTCTGCCTACATTTCTTTGTGGAATGATGCTGAACCTTATCGGGGTAGGTTCTAGATGGTTTCTATTGAGGTGGTGTTATATTTTGATTTATTTATTATTACACATTGCATGGTGATGTATTGAGACATTGGGCTATAGGTTTGCATACATCTGGGATCATGTTTTGTGTTTAGTGGTGGCGTGAGCATTAGCATGACATGGTTGGCTTGTGAGTACCGACCTGTGTATTGTAGGTGAGCATGGACACATAGAGCATGTGTATGTGTGAGTTCTTATGTGGGCGTAGCATGGCCTAATGTTTGGCTTATGGGGGCCTTAACATCATGTTTATGCTGCATAAGCCATGCATTTCTTTATTTGTTGCATTTCATGTTGAGGATATGGGACTCTGGGGAATGATCTGGTGTATACCTCGGGAGTCTTTGGATGTGGAAGTTGTTTGGGCCCGGTGGGGAATGATCTGGTGTATACTCCATGGGTGTACTTTTAAACTTCGGGGAATGATTTGGTGTATACCTCGGAAGTCTATAGTAGCCTATATTGGGTTACAACGAGTTTGTATGCTAGACTTGGGGGCCAATGTGTGTCTCATCTTATGTGGACCCCAAGGACTATGTGTGTGCATTGATGCATTTACGTTATGATTTGGCATCGTGGTACATGGCATGGTTTGATATGCGATACATATCATGGGTGGGTATATTTATGGGCGAGTCAGCTATCAGCCCTGTTATAATTTTTTTTATATATACACTTGCTGAGTCTTGTAACTCACTCTTACTTTACTTATTCCAGGTATGCGTGGAAAAGCAGTTGAGGGTGGGACCAAGCTTAGTTCTCCCCATGTTAGATGTTGTGTACAGAGGCACCCTAACTGGAAAATTCTTGGACGTTTTGTCTTGTTTTGAGTCCAGGAATCATATTGTCTTGTTATGCTAGATATGGTGTTTTTTTGTGTGCGGGCATGTGTGCCCTAATGTTGTCATCAAAGAATGTATACTATAAGATTTTTTCTTCTATTGTGTATATTAATGAAAATCTCTTCTGAAATGTTTTGTTGAAGTTTGCATCTGTATCCTTTCCGTGAGGGCATCCTCTTGAAACTCCTGTGTTTACAGGACTTTCGGGAGTAGGTCCTTACAAGCCATTCCGGCTGTTAATATATCTTTCAGCTTCCCGTCCAATCATTTCATAATGCGTCGTTTCATGCAGCACGTCTTGTCTGCGGTGCATTTAATGCCCACGTTTCCCATAACCGCTCAATCACGATGTCCGTAGGCCCCACGCTTTTGCACACCGCCATTGGATCTAGGGAAGCTCGTCGGTCTCTTCATCCAACGGTGGAGTGCCCTAAACTACAAAAGGGAGAAGGGTTACCTTGCTCCTTCTTTACCGCATTATTTCAAAAATACTCCCTGCTTCTGCAATCTCTTTCCTCTCAAATCCAAGACTCCATTGCCGTCGGTTTCGAAGTTTCTTTGCCCTCGCTTCTCAACTGGTTCCCATCCCTGACTCTTGCAGCAACTGATTCAAGAATAATAAGTTTCTCGCATTCCTTTAATCTATCTCGTCTCTGCTCCCATTCTTTTCGTCGATTTCGTCCCCATGTCCCGTCTCTTGGCGATGGTTGTGTGTCTTATTGGACTAGCTTTTATTTATCTTAGGAGGTTGAATAGGCTTAGAAAGCCCAGCCCCCTTTTATTTCGTGTCATACCCTATTGCTAAGCGCACGACCTGATTGGTAGGGGGTGTCTCTAGGAGCTTTGGTTCAGCGCTCTGATGCATTTTTTCTTTTTCTTCTGTTTTTTTTTAGATGTCTACATTAGGCCAGAAGCATCGCGACCACAGGGTAGAGGACGATGACACCTCTAGTTCTTCGGAGCACAAAGAAATGATGATGCCGTGGACTGCTCAAAATGTGGCTTTATCTGATTCAAAGGTCGTTGAGAGAGTGTCTCAGCGTACTTCCCCTGTATTAACCCATCGAGCTGCCGAGGAGCGTGCAACTCGCGAGATCTTCAAGCGTTATCCTTCGAGGCTGACAGTCGGCGAGTTGACATCATACGCTTCCATGTACCGCCTCTCCTATGGCACTTGTCTGATAGTCCCTTCCCCTATTGACCACACAACTTTTCCTCCTATGGGATTCATTGCCATCAGCCCCCAACACTTAGAATTCGGTTTTAGGTTTCCACTCTAGCCCTTCCTCATAGATATTTTGAATGACCTTAAGCTCGCTCCTTTCCAACTGACTCCGAACTCATACGCCCAAATAACCTCCCTTGTCATTCTTTTCAAAAAGAACAAACTTCCTCTTCCTACCCCCAGAATACTGAGGTACCTTTATTCTTTCAAAAGTACCAAGGACGGGCTATACTATATGGTAGCTCGGATTGCAAGAAAGTCTTGCCTCAAGGGAAGGCCAAAGGCAGGTCCAATGTAGGGGACTATAAGTCCCAATTGTTCTACCTTTCCTGCTCCTCTTCGAGACCTTAAAAACTTCAGCTTTGTTCTTGCGTCGAGTGAATAGTTTTTTTTTTTTTTAGCCCGCACTTGTAACATCTATTCAGCTGTTCTTATTTTTGATTCACGAGTGTCTTTTTGATTTTACAGACGTCACCAGGGGGCAGCCTGAGCTACCATCTCCGAGGTGTAAGATCTTCAAACGGCCTCGGAAGCAAAGAGCGACGAAGACGATTGTGAGTTCTGCGACTCTCTGCTCTGCAATTACGAGCTTGCTCCTCCTTTCAGCATCAAGGAAATTAAGAAAAATGACATCAGAGTATGTGGCCGAAGGGAGATAAGGTCAGTCTTTGACGAGGCTGATTTTAACGGGAGCCCAGTCAGGGAGGGTAGACCTAATTGTGAAGTTACGGTTGCGACCTTACCAACATTATCGAAGGCGATGAGGCTCCAGCTTGAATGACCCGGTTCTTCCGCAATCTCGAGCGTACCTAAGGTCGTTCGTGCATCCTCTTCTCCTGTAAAAGTTCAAGGGGCAAGAGCTCGTACTGAAGCGGCCGGCTCGAGATGCAACCCCATCAGTCTAC
This sequence comes from Diospyros lotus, assembly GCF_014633365.1. Lineage (NCBI taxonomy): Eukaryota > Viridiplantae > Streptophyta > Magnoliopsida > Ericales > Ebenaceae > Diospyros > Diospyros lotus. The sequence continues at coordinate 8,007,813 of NC_068348.1, forward strand.
CTGGCCCTGGCCCCGTACTAACGATCGTGGCTTCCTCAAGGCCAGTTCTCGCAGGTACTTCCTCGCAGCCTGGGGCGCCCATAGCTTTCGTGAGTCGCAGGAAGTCCGTGGTTCACGAGGAGGCTCTCAGGAGCAAAAGAAAATCTCCTCCGACCTCGTAGCCCACTTAGCAGGCCAAGGCTGACAAAAGGAAGGAAACAAGCACCTCTGCAGAGTCAAGCGCATTTGATGTCATGGCCGGTGAGACGTACTTCGCCCCTCTCCTTGATAGCTTGGATTGGGTCCTTGGTAATTATGCCAAGAATTTGGACATGAGGGAAATGTCGGGTGAGGCGCTTGACGACTATGTTGCTCACCACGTCCTCCTAGTAAGGTTCTTTTTCTTCTCTCGTACTTCTCTATTTTATCTCTTTCGAGTGTGCTGACCTTTCAAATTTTGTAGGCTTCCTCGGGCGTCTTTAAGCAAAAGGAAGAAAGAGCTCGCGCCACGAAAGAAAAAGAGAAGCTCGAAGCTGCTGTCGAGGTACTGAAAAAAGATAAGAAGAAATTGGAGGAGAGCCTGGCCTTCGTGACCAGTGAGTCCAGAAAATATCGGGACCAAGTCGAAGGCTTGGAAGATCAGGTAAGGGAGGCCGAGCGAGCCAAGAAAGAGGCTGAAGATGAGTTGTATCGCCAGAAGCAGGTGCTTGACCTGGCTTGTTCCCAAGCCACCTCGAAGCTAAATAAGCCCGAAGCAGAGCTAGCTACAATGCAAGGCGAATTGAAGCAGGCCCGGTAGGAGGTTGAGCAGCTGAAAGTCGACGTCGAGGTCCGGGTCGCGAAGGAGCGTGAGGAGGTTGAGTCTGATGTCTGTAGCACGTTTCTTTTTACTTTGTGGAAAGCACATCTAGATCTCAACTTCTCGTTCTTCGGCGAGGAAGCGATGGAGGCAGTAAGGAAATATACCGTCGATGCTGCGAGCTCTCGAGTCGCTGCCACCCCATCCAAAGCCGATCGGACTATGGTCGATCTTTTCCCTAAGGGTGCTATCAATCCTGCTCCTCAAGATGCAGTAGCCCTGAGCTTAGACCCTCTAGGCCATTAGATTTCCTTTCCCTATTCTTGTACTTGGATTTTGGAAACAATATATTTTTCCTATTCAGTCGAATTTCTACTTCTTTGTTATTCTTTGTTGTGAACTGAAAGCTGAGCATAAGGATGAGTTTAGACTTTGTTAATTCGAGAACATCTTCAGCTCGCAATTGACAAATCTTATAAACAAGTGAACATATCATTAGTATATCCAGTAGGCCATGATCGTGAAATTAAATCTAAGCTGATATACAGTAGCTTGATGGTCTTGACTAAATTAAATTTTCGCCGTCAAGTTATACACCCAGGTAGATCATAATTTGATCCCAGCTAACGTACCATGACTTTTAAAGGCTTTAGCAAGGTCAAGATGAACACTCAGGTTGGTCACAATCCATGACTTTTGTTAAGAAGAGGGGACCCTAACTGGTTAATTATGACTTAGAAATTTCTGAGGTGGTGGCTTATTCAGCGCCAAACCATGACACTTCGGTCAAGATGAATGGGCTTTAGCTCATCGACCATGACCTAGGGTGAAGACTAAGATGAATGCTCAGAAAAGTCACAAACCATGGTACGTTGGCCAGGTTGAATGGGCCTTAGCTCGCAAACCGTAGCCTTTTAACCCCCAGATTATTTTTCTGACTCTTATTCTTAACAACCAAAGTGTGGGTGTGAAAAGATTTAGCAAAGATGAAAGACATATTAATATCGTTCAAACAGAATTTGCCTCTCGGTTTAATTTAAAGAAGTATTAACAAAGGCGAGACGTCAATTAATAGCTAAAAATATGAGAAAGAGGAAATGTTTCCTTATAAAAAATACGGTCTCAGATGTTCTACGTTCCAAGCTCATGGGAGAGCTGCTCTGTCCATGTCGGCCAAGTGATATGCTTTGTTGTCGAGGTTTTCCTTCACAGTATAGAGGCCTTCCTAGCTTGGGCCTAATGTCCCCTTGCTACTCTTACGAGCTCCGGGGAGAATAAGGCGCAGGATGAGGTTGCCAACATTGTAGCATCAGATTCGAATCATCCAATTATAGTATCTCCCCACGCGCTGTTGGTAAGTTGCAACTCTCAAACAAGCTATCTCCCTTGCTTCTTCAAGCAGATCGAGATTTGTGGCCAGTAGTCGGTCATTATTCTCTAGGTCGAAAGTAGCTCTTCGTTGGCTCGTTACTTCATTTTCTACTGGGATCATTACCTCATATCCATATACCATAGAAAATGGGGTTTCCCTCGTGGTTGTACGAGCTATAGTTCGGTAGGCCCAGAGCACAGTTTGTAGTTCGTCCACCCAAACCCCCTTTCTGGATTCCAACTTGGTCTTTAATATTTACTTGATTATTTTGTTGACAGCTTCGACTTCACTGTTGGCTTGTGGGTGGTCCATGGTTGTGAAACTCTTCTTGATCCCTAGTAACTCGCAAAATTAAACGAACTGCTCGCTGGTAAATTGGGTTCCGTTGTTCGTGACTATCTATTGAGGGACTCCAAACCTGCAGATGATGTTGTTCCATATGAACGTTTCTACCTTTGCGGTAGATATTTGTGCAAGCTCCATCGCCTTTGCCCACTTGGTGAAGTAATCTATAGCCACAATAGCATGCTTATACCCGCCGCGAGGTATTGGAAGTGGCCCGATCAGGTCGATGCCCCATATGGCGAAAGGCCAAGGGCTACTCATTTGTTAAAGATAGGCAGGGGGAGCTCGTGTTACTTTCGCAAACCTTTAACATGCATCGCATTTCCTCACCAAGTCTGTAACGTCTCGCTTCATAGTAGGCTAGTAAAAACCCTGGTGAAATACCTTCTGAGCCAAGGATGCCCCCCCAGCATGATTACCGCAGTGGTCGGCATGGATTTCAGTGAGAACCACTTGGCAATCAGGCTCGTCGATGCATCTAAGTAATGGGACTGAGAACCCTTGCTTGTACAAAACATCATCATAAATACAATATCTGGCCTCCCGAGCTCGAGTACACCATGCTTCTAGCTTGTCACTTGGCAACTTCCCTTCTTGCAAATAGTTAATGATCGGTCTCATCCATGAACCTGGCCTTAGCTCAACTACCAACGTCTTAGTTTTCCCTTCCGTGCTTGGTGTCGCTAGAAACTCTATGGGGATGGCCCCAATGAGTCTGCATCTCCAACTGACGCTAAGCGAGCTAGGGCATCGGTGTGAGAGTTCTGGCTTCGCGGGGCTTGATTTACTTTGCACTCCTTGAAGAGGCGAAGTATTTCCTGGACTTTCTGTAGGTACGCTACCATCTTTGGTCATTTTTTCCTGATACTCCCCTTATATCTGACAGACTACGAGTTGGGAATCACTAAAAATTGTTAATCGCTCTGCCTTGACTTCTCTCGCCAAGCGCAGACTAGCTAGCAGTGCTTTGTACTCAGCTTCATTATTGGTCGCTCTGAACCCAAACCTTAGTGCATAGGGAATCTTGTGTCCTTTCGGGCTTATTAAGAGTACGCCAGCTCCGGACCCATGCTTGCTAGAAGAACCATCAATGAACAACTCCCAGATTGGGGAGAGTGAGGGAGCGGGCTCTTCCACTGGTCGTATGAATTTTGCGACGAAGTTCGCCAGCACTTGTCCCTTTATGGTTGTCCTTGGCTTGTATTCTATGTTGAATTGGGCAAGCTCAATAACCCAATTGAGTAGATGGCCAGATGAGTCAGGCTTCTGTAAGATCTGCTTTAGTGGATGTTTGGTCAACACACCAATCTGATGAGCTTGGAAATAGAGGCGTAGCTTTCTGGACGCGACCACCAGGAAAAAAACGAGCTTCTCTATGGGGGAGTACCTTGTTTTGGCATCGAGTAGTCTGTGGCTCACGTAGTATACCAAGTACTGCACCTAGTCTTCTTCTTGCACTAGTGCGGCACTAATAGCATATTCAGACACTCCCAGGTAGACGATCAATTCTTCCCCTTACTTTAGCTTTGACATGAGGGGAGCCCGTCCCATATATTCCTTCAGCTATTGAAAAACGTTCTCACACTCCTCTGTCCACACGAAGCTTTTTGCTTGCTTCAAAACATTAAAGAATGGGATGGACTTATCAAATGATTTGGAGACAAACCTGCTGAGGGCAGCGATCTGGCCATTAAGGCTTTGCACTTCCTTAGTCTTGGTGGGCGACTGCATGTCCAGTAGAGCTCGAATTTTCTCGGGGTTGGCCTCTATCCCCTTTTCATTCACCATGAATCCCAAAAACTTTCTAGAAGCCATGCTAAACGAGCATTTGAGTGGATTCAATTTCATTTGGTACTTTCTCAAAGCCTGGAATGCTTCCCCTAGGTCGCTGATGTGGTCGGCGATCCGTCTGGACTTCACCAGCATATCATCAACGTATACCTCCATGGTTTTTCCAATCAGATCTCCGAACATCACGTTGACTAGTCGTTGGTACGTCGCTCCTGCATTCCTTAGTCCAAAGGGCATCACCTTGTAGCAGTACAGTCCCCGATCAGTCATAAACGATGTATGCTCTTCCTCGTCGGGGTCCATAGGGATCTGATTGTACCCCGAATAGGCATTCATGTATCTCAGAAGCTGGTGGCCAGCCATTGCATCCACGAGCTGGTCAATCCTAGACAGAGGGAAACTGTCTTTTAGGCAGGCTTTGTTCAGGTCTATGAAGTCAATGCAAGTCCTCCACTTTTCATTCTTCTTCTTTACCAGGACTAGGTACGCCACCCAGGTCAGGTAATGGGCTTCCCTGATAAATCTACTAGCCAAAATCTTGTCTACCTCTTCTTTCAGGGCCGTATAACGCTCAGCTGTCATTGGTCTCCTCTTCTAACGAATCGACTTATAGTTGGGATTGATATTGAGTCGATGTTGCATTATATTTGGGTCTATTCCCACCATATCTTCGTGGTTCCATGTGAACACATTCAAATTTGCTTTAAGGAAATCAGTCAGTTGGGATTTTACCTCGAGGGAGAGACTTTTGCCCACCTGGAGGCGCCTTTCAGCATCGTGATTACTGACTACAACATCTTCCAGTTCGTCTGCTGGGCTAGCAGCTTGGTCGCAATCCACGTCGCACGGGTCCAGATCGTGATTGACTCCTCGGCTACTAGTGACTCAGGCTTCCCTTCTAGAGACCATATTTACCTTTTTTCCTTTGAGTCCTATTTTCAGTGCCTCCTCGTAGCAGTGTCTTACCGAATAATGTTTGCCCTTCACACATTTGGTCCCATTTGGGGTTGGAAACTTGATGGCCAGGGCCTTGGTTGAGACAACTAGGTCCAAGTCATTCACGACAGGCCTCCCCATGATGATGTTGTATGTGGAAGGACTATCAATGATAAGGAAATCCGCCATTGCCGTGGCCTGGAGGTCTGATTCCCTAACCGTTAACGGGAGTCTTATACATCCTTTCGGGATTACTGCGTCGCCAGTGAATCCGTATAGCGGCTCTGGAGAGGCTGTCAGCTGGTCTGGCCCTAGTCCCATCTAGTTAAAACATCCCCTGTACATGATGTTTACTGAGCTACCCATGTCCACCATGACCCTTCGCACCTCTATGTTACCAATAAAGCTCGGACCACGAGGGCATCGTTGTGCGGCCAGTGCATGCCCCTGGAATCATTCTTGGTGAAAGAGATATCACCTGAAGCCATTTTGGCTTTCTTAGAGGGTCCTTCTTGGCTGCCATCCCCAATGAACAGAAGGTGATTGGCTTCTCAAACGTACCATTCGTGTGATTTGTTAGAAGTCCCTGCAATATAAGACCCTATGTGAATGGTAAAGATGGTTTTCACTGTAGGTGTTTGGTCCGGCTCGGGAGCTTGGTGAGGACTTGGTTGGGTTGGCTATTCGGACTGTTGATCTCTCGGACGCACCACATAGTTACGCAGGTGACCCCTCCTGATTAGTTCTTCGATCGCGTCCTTTAGTGCCCAACACTCAGATGTGGTGTGCCCTGCCTCATTGTGATAGGCACAAAACTTACTCTTGCTTCTGTATTTGTCGGGAGTCCTTAGGGGGCTGGGTTTTCCAAAGTCTTCCTTGTTGCGCTCCGTGGCAAAGATCCTGTCTTAGGAGTCAGATAGGAGATTATAACTTTCATACCGACCTTGGCGTGTAGGTCATTCGGCTCCCTGCCCATATCTTACCTTCTTAGTAGTCTGATCGCCGGGACTCCGTCCGCGACCTTCTTTGTGGGTGTCTTCATCACCTCTCTTCTTATTTTGGCTTGTGTGCTTTCCCTATTTTTTCTGGTCGCTTGGTTTTTTTAAGCTGAAAGCTTCCTCCCATCGGACCTCCTTTGCAGCTCGCTCATAGAACTCGTCGAGGTCTCTTACTAGGGACTTGTAAATGCTTTCGTAGAGCTTCCCATCCTTCCAAAGCCTGGCAGAGATCGCGGTCAGAATACTCTCGTCGGAAGGGTTGTCCCCATTGTACTGAGGGATATAGGGGACCTTAAATCTGCGGGGAAGAGGCTCTAGCTCGATTTCTCTAGAAAATGGGGTCTTCTCTTCATGGCCTTCCCTCCGGCTATGTGCCCTATGCCTCGCCTCTAGTTGCTAGATCCTCAGCAGTAGTTCCCCCATTGTGGGGTCCTGGTTTGCAGACCGCCTGGTGAGGGGTTGTTTTTCCCCTGCGATGTCTTGCTCTCAGGGGTGACGATTCCGCGGGGAGGTCGCCCTCTATTCTCACAATCAGGGGAGTAGCGATGGGTAGCGTGACTAATGCTGACCCCGACCGAGGAATTCCCATGGTGCGGATTCCCACGTCATCGACTTCCTTCATGAACACTTTCATATCGATCTCTACAAGGGCTCGCATTGGCCCTTTGTTTGGCGAGGTGCACCTCTAGCTCCTTATCGTGGCATCGCCTTTCTTTCATCCTTCGAGAGTGTAGGTTAGAGGAGCGAACCGATCCATCTCGCCGCGTGTCCCTTCCGGCTCCTCTTTCCTTTGGACGAGGCCTTCCACCTAGAGGTTGAGAAGCCCCCGCTTGCGCTTGTGCTGTTTGGACTTGTGTTTGGGTCAATGCCTTAACCGCATTAGCGAGCTGCATGACAGTATTCTCTAATGTTTCTTGACGTTGCTGCTAGGTCTGCGTCACATTTGCACCAGGGGTAGGAGCCACGGGCAGATAAGAACACCATACGGGGACTCTAGGGATAGATCCAGCCAGAGGAGGCATGGGAGCGGACGCCACAACTCCCCCAACTTATGGAATTTTCGGCAGACAGTTAACATGGTTCACAGGTTGGTTGGTTATTACTTCGGAACCTCTTGTATTTCTTCTTTTCGGCATTAATGTTGACCAAAGCAGGCCCTCCTTCTAGGGTCAAAATGTCGACATTCGAAATTGGTCGATGATGATTCGTTAGCCCTCACTGGTGTGGTGGATCCGAGAGGGAGAAAATGGGATGTTTGGTTTGACTTGTTGACCTGCTGGCTCATCCCTATAAGGTACTTCGATGCCCAAGTCAGTGAGCGAGTAAGTATGCAAGGTATTCGTCAGTGGGAAAAAACACACCTTGGCTCTCAAAAGAGCTGGCTGATATATAGGAGGATATACCCTCCTGCCTACACTGTACGTATGCAGATGATGGGATGGAATAGCTGGCGTCGATGGGAAAGTCCATGCAGCAGCAAGGCACCGACAAGACCCTCATTAATGTGGATGGGATTTGTCATTAATGAGGATGGGATCTAAGGTAAACGCACGAAAACCCAAACGCGGCTGTAATGATGTTGTCTCAAAGTGGCCAGGATGGGACCGGCATGGGCTGGTCAAATAGGCCAAAAAATGGGCCTGAATGGTCCAACTGAGGCAGTCCCTGACCTACTGATATTCCGTGGCATGCGTCCCTCCCGTTATGCGAGTTGATCGGTGAGCCAACGAACTACAAGGGTCGTTGGGAGCTTGCTCGAAACGTAGCTGGGAGTTCACCCGAATAGGTTGATAAGTTAAAGGCATTATGGGGAGCTCGTTTGGCCCTGCCATATGAGCCTAGGCTCCAATAGCGTGTGAGCTCGCTTCAATGAGCTCAGCTCAAGGTCTACTGAACCTTTTACGATTGGACCGGCCCATTGAATTAAGTCCAGCCCATAAGGAGTGGAGCGGGGAATACCTGTAACAGATACTCTAGCTTGATCATTATTATAACTGATTTAAATATCAAGACAAGAGCATACATAAGATAAAATAGAACATATCAAGATGCTCTAACTCTAGCATCATGATTTTTCAACGCAAGAGCACACATGAGTTTAGAAAAGCATATATGAAATTTATTTTAAAAGCTCAATATACATATATCAATAATGCATACTTTGAGTAATTTGAAAGATAGAAACTTTATAGATCTATTACTCAAATGCATTTATCCTAAACATGAGCAATATTAGAAAGTATTGTGCTTGGAACACATATAGCATTTAAATTTATTTAAGAAATGTTCTAACTATATCTAAATGTTTCAATATAGCATCACTTAAATGCATCTTTTCAAGTGATTAATCATCACTTCGACTATCAGCCTAAGAAGATGAACTTTCAACAGCTTAACCAAATGCAGCATGAAATCAACAATCCTATAGATACTTGAATGATTTTCTTATCAAGCAACATGCACTCAATATGAAAAATTCTTCAAGAGATCTTTATAAGATTTTGAGAACTTTAGGAAATTATGCTCTTGAATTAAAGTTTAGAATCACTTCCCTAAGCAAGTATATATATAAATATATATATAACTTTACTCTAGAGCAAGAAAGATAGATATTAAAGCATCATCTTAAAGCACACTACTTTTAGACTTGAGAAATGCTTCCACATAATTTGAGTGCTTAAGATATTCCTCAACCTTAAGCTTACTTTAAGTCTCTTTAGGATATATGACATTTATCTATTACATTAATACATTAGGATACTTAAGATATATCCCATGAAATCCTAGAACAAGAAACTTAATAACATATTAAGCACATAAGTAAGAGCAAGATTCATCACAAATATACTAAGGTTGTTAACACAACCTTATCATAAAAAATAAGATAATATAAATTCTATGAATTAAAGCTCAAGTATCCTTACTTGAGTATATGATCTTTTACTCAAAAGACATAATGTTGACTTGATGTTTAACGCTTAATCATCAGACAACACATAAAGAATACATTACTATAAAGCTTGAGTAATGTTGTCATATACATCACTTAACATATAAAATATCACGAGCCTCCACAAAGCACTCATGAAATATCTTTAGGATGACCCCAAAGAGAAGCATATACAAACATATCAATGAAGCATATGGTTAGAGCAATTATAGAACATACAAATAAATCATACTATCAAGGCTCCTTGATCTAGGCAACCTCTTAACAAGATAAACATATTTAAAAGATAAACCTATTAAGGTTCCTTGACTTTATGCATATTGTAATACCCGAAAATCTTGTAAGTTATAGCTGTTAAATAAATGAAATATCTTCCAAAAATTTAAGGGTCTCGGGATGCATATGTAATTTTTGAAAAAGAAATTTGATAAAAGTAATAATGGCAACCCAAATCCCAAGGGACACTTGGGCCATGAGATGTAAATAATGATGGTGTCCAAATCCCAAGGGACACTTGGCACCATAAGGTGAAAGTAATGATGACGGCCCAAATCTCGCGGGACACATGGTGCCGTAGGATAAAAGCAATGATGGTGGCTCAAATCCTAATGACACCTGGTGTAAAACTATTCATCGAGAGGTTTGATATGTCATGATTAGACCCAAATATCTAGGGCCACCTGTCACAAAGGGAGAAAAGTCATGATTAGGGTGTAAATCTCAAGGTTAGGTGTCACAATCAGATTGAGCCAAGTGGCAGAATCTTATTAGTTTAAAGCTTCCATATAAGCATGCATTAGGCTTGGATTTTGGACACTAAATCAAAGGGGTAGGTAGCTAATGAAAGAGTGGAAATTCTGTTTGAAAGAAAGGAGGAAACTCTGCTCGAGTTGAAGGCAAAATTAGGCTGCTAGAAGTTACGAATCCGTCTCTAAGTTCGTGCATAATAGTCACCAAAAATGCGAGGTAAGTTCCATTTCTCTCCTTATTCATGTAAAGAGTCGATAGAAGAGTCTGTAGGTTCAAACAGTGGTCGAATCAGAGTTAAAATGAAAGAGTTATGCCATTTTTAATTTTTTGGTAGCGGAAGTCTGTGGCGGCGCGTGCGCCACACATGCCAGCAGGGCTGCACGTCTAAGCGCGTGGTAGCCCCTTGTGGCCGCCCATGTGGGCGCGTGAGGACCCCTCTGGTCTTGAAATTTTTCATGATCTCTCATATTTTTATTGGATACCTACCTATCAAAAATATTTTAGGTTTGATTACCAAAAAGTCTTGATTTTTACAGAAATAACTCACTTGGAGCAACGTCCAACCCTTAAATTGCCTAACCAAGAAGTGAGAAGCTGTGGTGAGTGGTTTATGTATGTCTTTGGTAGATATTGATCATGTTTGCATACATTTGTGCAAGGCTTGTGGTTGCATCTCACTTTCCCTTATGTTTCATGCATATCTTCCTTATGTTCATTTGCTTTGCTTCATTTCGATTATGGCGAGTTCAGGGGACTGACATGTACGGTCGTGGATCGTGAAATGGGATTGGTGTGATGGACATGTCAGTGCGGGGGTGATTGCAACACCCTAGCATGGGGTTCCACAGAGGGGGAGAAACTGCATAACGTCTCATTTTCTGCATTTTCACGCACTTATTTCTTTCACTCCACAAACCATCTCACTTAGATATAACTATCTGTAATACCTCAAATTTTTAAACTCAAATAAGAGGTGATAACTAAGGTTATTAGGTTCTAATACTTGAAGAAATAGGTAGAAATAGGTCATTTCAAAGGATTATAGAAGCCTGGAGACAAAGGTTCGGTTTCTGAACCAGTGGCAAAATCGTAAATATTGAAGTTGGGTAAAAGTGTAATTTATCTAAATTTTTGGGGTGCTAAGTGTAATTTATCCATTTTTCAGGGACCAAAAAGTGCAATTTAAAAATGGCCTGAGGACAATTTGCAAAGGTCTAAGTGCAATTACGTGAAAGTTCAGGCTGAAGCGTCGTTTGTTGAAACCTTAAAATATCACTTCAAAATATATTGGATTTTAAACTCAAATCAAATGTAGCTTTGAATCGTTTTGAAGTCCAAGTCCAAGTCTTTGTCAAAGTAAGTCTTATCCAAGTCTTTGTTAAAGTAAGTCTTCTCCAAGTCTTCTTTTAAGTCTTTGCCAAGTCTTTTCCAAGTATTTTCTAAGTATTCTCCAAGTCTTTTGCTTAGTCTCCAAGCTAGAGACATGTGGCAAGCTTCCATTGGTTATTTGGAAGAAAAGATAAGATCACATGATGGCTCATAATGACCCCTTGAGGTGGCATCGCGTGATTGGCCATAAAAACTACTTAGTCTCCAAGTTTGATAAAGTCTCCAAACCTTATCTTCAAGGACACATGGCAAGCAACCATTGGACTACTTGGAAGCTAAGTTAAGGACTCATGATGACCCTTGAGGTGGCGATATGTGGTTGGTTAGAAAAGTCTATAAATAGGGGCTTATGTTAATCACAAATCATTTCAAACATTCTAGAGGAGAATCTCTTCCAAATTGAGGGAAACAAAGGGGAGGGTCTTGTTCTTGAGAAAAATGAGAGAATCTTGTTAAAAAAGAAGGAAGAAAATCGGTGGAGAATCGAGGGGGAACGGTCCTAGCCTGAGTTTTTGAGTCTTTCTCAAAGTTTGTGTCAAGCAGTCAGGAAACCCATTCCCGTAGACAGTGAACAATGTCCCAACAAGGTAAACCTTAAAGGTGAGTGGTTCTTATGCATGCTTCTTGCTTCCTCTTGATCACTGTTGGTTTCATTTGTGGATGGTTTGTTGCTTACACCTTATGTTCCCTTTGTTTCGAGCATATCTTTTCTACTTTGTTGCATCGAGTTTGACCATGACAACTTTCGTGCGTGGCTTGTGATCATATTCCTTCTGCTTTGTCATACATCTTGTCATTTGGCGGTTGTGGCTAGTTGGTGACTTGTCATGTGTGAACTACTACGGGGGCCTGTGTAAGGGGGCTACCTCGAGCTTGTGTAAGAGAGCCAAGGGGTTCATACATGGCAAGTAAGGAAGATATCTTGTGCCTGTGTAAGGGAGCTGAGAGGTTACATCTCATGTTATATTGCTTTTGAGCAAATCTTGCCTATTTTATATGCATCTCGGTATTTATATTTGCGGCTAGTTGTTGGAATATCACAGGGGATCTCGTGCTTTTACGGTGAGCCATGATCTTGGGAGATTTGGTTCTTATTTCTGCATGTCTCCTGGAAAAGCTACATATTACTCTTGCATGCATAGTTTCTTTCCCTATACCACTCACTTAAATGTTATTATCTAACTCGGGTGTTTCATACCCCTGGGACATTTAACATCCTAGGTATCTCAGCGTGTTAGGTACCCGAAGATAAGCAAGAGAAAAGGGCCACGAAGAGGCTGAAGTTTAGTTTAACTTCCAATTACTCATGTACTATGGGTCTTATGTAATCTTTGGGTTTGTTTTGAGAGTTGTGCATCGTTGTTGTATAAACAGGGGTTACGTAGGGTTCGGATTTACTTACTATGCTGGTAAAGTTGTAAGTCGTGATTGCTATGTATTGTGATTGTGGTAAGAGATATTTGATGTTTTTTGAAGTCACGCATTATGGTGTACTCATATTAGAGGTTTTATTATTGGAAATTCTTTTTATCTAGTTTTAGCAAGCTATCAGGTTCAATCATTCGTTTTCGTTGGTAAGGATTTCCATAACGCCCGTCGTGATGTCTTCTTAACTATATTTCAAGTTATTGTGTATCTGGAAAAATGAGGCGTTACACTATCTAACTTGAGTGTTCATAGTCCTAGGATATTTGATGTCCCAGGTAGATCTGACTTTCTAGGTATCCCGAGCTCAAGTTCAGGAAAAGGCAAGAAGATGGCAGATGTTTAAACTTTGCACTATTAGTTTTCAATATTGTGTGCAAGCTGTAGATTTGAATGTTGTATTATAAATAGCAGTTGGGTCGCTTAAATTAAAGTATGTACCAGACTTGTATTTTGTGGTTGTATTATAAGTTTGTACACAATTTATATTAAACTCATAGGAATCCTAACACTTTAGGTTCGATCCTAACTTCTGTATTTCAGGATTCCTTTAACACCCAAATATGTTTATGATCTCTCATGTTTAAAGAAGCAGGGGTGTTACACATATTTAAGGAAACCTCCATATATCTTATCAAGATAAAGCTTAACATATTCTTATGCAAAGCATATTAACTTATGATAATTAACTTAACATAGGAAGACATTAAAATTTTGGCATATAAATGCAATATCATCAAAACACTCAAGAACATAAACTCAACAGCTTTGTATTTGCAAGAAAGAACACCAATAAGACTACCTTGAGATTGACTAAGAGCACCCTTCAATACTTAAGTCTGTCACTTATTTTGGATTTATATATATATATATATATATGATTCTTTTTTTGTGAGAATGAAACATATACTTGAGAGTAGGTTTCTTAGTACTATTTATGAACTCATGATAGTATCTTTTAGGGGGAAAATCATATTCTTGATGGTGTGTGAGGTAAGCATGTCCATGGGTTGCATTTAGTCTAGACCTAACTTAGTTTAGGTCCACAAAAGCCAATCTATTTATATAAAGGTTTGTTTGGTACAAATTCGTAAGGCTCGACCTTTAACCAATCTAGATCTAGATTGGCCTAATAGATGAAACGAGTTCTTCAAAGTGGTTAGGACTCCACAACCCATACTCATTTTTTATAATGTTTTCCATTGGCTAAAAACACATTCATGCCCCTGAACTTTTCCCGTTTAACTAATTGTGCCCTTGAAGTTAAATGGGGACCTATTGTGCCCCTCAAGTTTCAATTTTGTAGCCATCATGCACCTCATTGTCTAGTTAGCCCCGCACATGAAATCATGCATGGTTGAGGAAGGTGAGAGATGAAATGGGTCTCTCCAACAGCCAATTTTTCCCTCACATAATTTCTTAATTTTCAATCTACCTATCTTCTTCATCTCACTACCTTTACTTTCGCTGCCTTTTTGTGTGTGTCTATATATATATATATATATATGTAACATATATATATTGTATTAATATATTTTTTTAATAATTGTGTATAATTTATCAACGATAAAATAATTGTATATAATTTATTAATATACTAGCATATATCCGTGCCTAAAGGCACGGTGTAAATAATATTAAGATTAAAATATTGTTATAATTTATATGTATTATGTCAAAATTTATGAAGAACTTGTAATAATTTTGCTTGTATTAAACGCTCTACAAAACTCAAATAAGAAACAAACATATAAGATTTATAATGTTCACTAATATTGTGAAAAACAGAAATTAAAGTTATTGTATACTTGTTAACGTTCTATAATAAAAAAAATTATTAAATCTATATAATAAAGTATATCAGTAAGTGCTCGACAATTTGAAGAAATTCAATTGAAAATTAAATATTAAACAATACATACCAGCCATCATAGCCACAGCCATCAACCGAGAGGGGGTGGAACCCCGGTTCGAGGTCGGGAACCCTTGTGTTCCCGAACGTTGGGTTCCCCGACCATGCGTGGTAAGGAACTCTTTGATTTTTATATTATTTTAATTTAAAAAAGATTTTATTGTGCTTAAAATAAAAAATAGAATTAAAAAAATAAAATAGAATTAAAAAAATAAGTGAATTCTTTTTGAATATTTGCATCTTTAAGTAACTCAATAGGATATATTAACTAATTTCATATTTCTTTAAGTATTAAAGATTCAACACCTAAAAATAAAAATATTAAATTTCGAATTAAACTTCATACTTTGATATCATTATTTGAATAAAGTTTTACACTAAAAATAGCATTTTATTATCAATGATTTAAAAAAGAGGTTTTTATTTTTTTTAGAATTGAATCATCCATGTTAAATTCTAAATGTTAAATTCTTATACATTAAAACTTACAATGTTAGAGTCTTTTTATTTAAAAAATTTCAAAAATTAAGTATTAAAACTTATATGATATTTCAAAAACTTACACGGTTGATATTTAGAATACTTAAAAATTAAGTATTAAATACTTTAAAAAAATTAAAAATATCAAAGATTCAACACCTAATACTTTGATATCATTATTTGAATAAACTTTTACACAAAAAAGAGCATTTGATCATCAATGATTTAAAAAATAGATTTTTATTTCTTTTAGAATTGAATCATTCATGTCAAATTCTTATACATTAAAACTTACACTGTTGGTATTTTTTTATTTAAAACTTACATGATATTTCAAAAAATTTCAAAAACCTACATTGTTGATATTTAGAATACTTAAAAATTAAGTATTAAATGCTTTTAAAAAATTAAAAATTGAAAAAGAGTCCCCGACCTTGGTATAAAAAAATTACACTTTTGTGTTTTTTTTTTAAATTTCAAATACAAATAAGTATTGATATTTAGAAATTAAAAAAATTGTATATTAATTTTAAAAAAAATACATTTTTAAAAAATTAAAAATTTTAAAAAAATTTGGAGTCCTTGACCACCGTTGGTTAGGGGCTCCAAGAGTCCCCGATCGCCACTGGTCGGGGACCCTTGGAGCCGCCGACCATTGTTGGTAAGGGCCTTCAAGGGCCCCTAACAGTGACCGGTTGGGGGCTTGCAGGTTAGGGGTTCCTTGAACCCCCCATCATAGCCAATCGCGCGAGTGTATATATCTATATATATATATGTGCCTGTGGAGCCCCTGATTGTCACTGGTTGGGGGCTTCAAGGGTCCCCGACTATAACACCCAGTAATCCTAGTGTTATGAGAATGAGAAAGGAAGTAAGAAAACTTCCAAAAATGCCCTTGAGAAGGTGATAGATCCTTGAAAATATTGTGCCCTATGAGAGTGGCATTTTGGTAATTCGGATAGTAAAGTCCAATAAAAGGGTATTTTAGTGAATTGAAAATAATTCCTATGTGGAAATTAGGTGTGTAAGTGAATTAAATCCCAATTTTGTATTTATGTGGAGATATATGGGGTTAATAAATTCACAAAGAATATTTTGGGAATTTTGGAATTTATTCCATAGAGAAATTTAATTATGAAAAATAGGGAAAATGGAGAATATGAAATTATTGGAGGAAATAACTATGTTTTCCCTAAATGAGTGAATAAATGTTGTAATGCCACATGGATGAATGAGATGAGAACTTAAGAGCCAAGGTTGGTGTCTTGGAGTGACACATGGCTTAATGTGGTCCAAGTTAAAAGAGGGAATTAAATAAATGCAAAAAGAAATGATATTGGTCATTCTTGCATTAATGAGAGACATGATTATCTGGATTAAGGAAAATCCAAAAGAAAATGAGAAATTAGTCACCATTAATGCTTGATAAAAATGGTGATATAAATAAATGGAAAATGAAGGATTTATGTCTTTCAAAGTAGTCTCTCCTGTGATGGGGTGGAAATAGTCTCATTAATTTAAATGGGAAAGAAATGAAAAATTGGAAGGATGAGATTGATTCTTGAAATTGGAAATTATCTAAGGGCCACCATTTAGTCTTGAAAGTTGGCAAGGATTGCCAACATATTAATGATTTAATTTAAAGACTAATTTGGATGGCTAAGATTAATTCTTGGAAAGGCACATGGATTGTGTTTCCTTTTGAGGGTGGAGATTAAGTCTTGTAAAGGCAAAATAATCCAATTGTTGAAATTTAAAGAGAGGAAATGGCATGGATTGTGTTTGCTTGTGTGGTTGGGATTTTCTCTCAAAAAGCAAATGGAAATCAAGGGCTAAGATGAAGTCTTGAAAGTGAGATATCAAGACAAGAGTAGTATAAAAAGGAATAGAGTGCTTTACTCTCAAATTTTTGCCATTTGAAGAGTCTTGAAGGAAGAAAGAAGAGAGATAGGAAGAAGTCTCTCATGGAAGAAATAAATGAAGAAGGAAGGAAAGAATGGAGATGAAAGGAGGAATGCAAAGGTAAGATTTCTACCTTATACTATTAGAGAAAATTCCTTTTATCATTCTTGTTTGGTGGCTTAGCTACCTTATTTTTTTAAGAGGTTTCTTGAGAAAGAGCAAAGGTTGAAGGCAATGAAGCTAGGAGATTCTTGAAGCTTCAAAGAAAAGAATGAGGTAAGGGATAGCCCCATGGGGTGGTGGCTTTGCAAGTTGTAAGTATGTATTTAAACTTTGAGTATGTGCATTAGCATGTTGTTTGTGCTCAAGAACCTATGGCCATAAGGTTGTGTGGGGTAGGGTAGTTTAAAGCCTCAAACCAAGGTGGTTGTGAGGATGTGGAAGCCCTAACCATGTTGCATACATGCATTTGGCATCACATATTATGTTTTTGTTCATACTTATGTTCATTGCACCCTTATTGAGGTTTGTGGCTCATGAGGTTTTATCCTCCCCCTGTAGGTTGTTCTTATGTCAAAAGAGAAAAGGAAGAGTTGCAAGCATGTTGGTTGGAAGCTCATGGTGTTTAATTATTTTGTTGTAAATTTATGGCTTAAAGAAGCCTAGGCATGTGATTATTTCATTTGTGATCTTATGGCTTGGGAAAGCCTATTTGTTGTATTTGATCATGTGTAGTATTTATATTTGGAGGTTGTTATGTGAGCAACAATAGGTTGTGTAAAGCTCATGTGTGAAATGGAAGAAAAATTTGATGTATGTTGTGTAATCATCAAAGAGGTGGTGTAAGCCTTATTTATGGGAAAATGGAGGCAAATGGTATATTTGTGAGTTGTATTTAGTGTATGTATATTTCTGGAAAATATGGGTTTTAAAGCCCAAAGGAAAAAAAAAAAAAAGTTGTAGTAGGTGGCAGCAGCCCCGCGCGCGAGCAAGAGCACGGCCGCGCGCGGCATGATCGGCCAGCGCACCCGGGGCCCCCAGCGCGCTAGTAGGCCCGTCGACCTTTTTTTTCAAAAATTTGAATTTTTTAGGGGATTTTGGGGAAATTCTTAATTGTTTTGGATGCTGGAGGAATTTTCAAATTAAAGGGATTTTTCGGGCATTTTGGAGAATAATGCCAAAATTTTGGAAAATTGAAAATTTTGCAATTTTCCTCCAAAATTGGTAATCGATCAATGGATTGATTGAAATGGTGATTTTATGGAGCCCGGTAAAATTCTTGGGTGGAAAAGAATTAAATATAAATAAGAAAATGGCGATTGAGCATCTTCATGAGATTTTTTTTTTACCAAATGTAGTGTGGTTAAAGCCCAATTCAACTAGTGAATCCTGGGGTTAAGGGAAGGGAAGGACGAGTCTAGTTCCCACGTAGGGCGTTTAGTCTTGAAACATGGTCTGCCCTTCACCAAAGGCCGGGCAAATGGACAATTCGGGTAATTGTTCACGAGTGGCACCCATAAGTAAGAACGGGGCTTCACGGTTTGGTATCATAGCGATGGTCAAAGCATCAAGTGGAAGATGCTTGGAGAAATGTGGTTGAAGGTTGATGTAAAGACCTTGGTAGTGGGACCACATGTAACAGGGGACCCTAGGAGTTGGGTCGGGGCATTGAGGCTTGTGGCAGTGCGAATGATGTCCTTGGATATTCCTATTATAGGGATAGGAAAATATCATGGGTCGAGATTATATTCGTAAAAGGTATGCGGGTCGAGCAAAGAAGAGTCAAATGCCCAAGTGTGGGTATTGGTATCGAGAACCCGAATGTGGAAATTTGGGAGTAAATGAGGCATTCTAAGGTTGAGAGTTCGTTGTGATTGAAGTGTTGAGGCTCGTGTGGGGACACGAAACCGAATCATGACAAGAGCCATGAAAGGGCCTGGAGGGCTCGAGGTATAGCTAATCCGAGAAGGGTTTAGTGGAGTATCCCTATGTTGGGGACATGGTCAAGCATGTATAAGGGAATGGAGTTGTTCCCTTAGGGGTGGTGTGATAAGGGTTGTGTGCTTGAAATGGAGTGAGCTAAAGTGGAAATTAGCTCGAAACTCAAGGAATGAGTTATCGTCAGGTTGTGTGACGAGCTCTAGGAATGGAGTAAGCTAAAGTTGCTTGTAGAGAGACTCTAGGTGGAGCGAGGATGTGAAGCATATACCTGTCATGGCTAGGGTAGGCATGACGTCGGTAGCTCGCAGAAAGACACCGAGAGGAGTCGAGTGTGCGTTATGCATGAGGGATGCATATGGTGCCATGTGATTGTATCGCTATGGCAATCCCGGAGGGGACGTGCCTAGGGTATGAGTGGACCCTAGTTGGTTTCATGAGAAAACGGGATATGTCCTAAGAAAGGATGTGTGTGTGGCAAGTAGACCCTAGCGGGTGTTTATATGAGATGAAAAAAAAAAAAAATTCCTAGTGCATCGAGTTGGAATCCAGGGGAATCTAGATTGGGGATTAAGGAGTTGTGCATGAGTTGATATGCGTGTGGGAGCCATTGGATTTGAAGTCCTGGGGGTGAAAGGCCAAGTGGCCGTTCATGTGATTGATGGATGAGGGGCCAATTAAACTCTCATTATGACGCTTGGGGTCTGATGGGATGCCTAAGGTTGGGAAATGAGAGGTGAATAGACCCTCATTATGATGCCTGGGGCCGGGATGACGCCTAGGGTTACGAGACCCTTGATGGGAGACGCGGAGGTCACCCAATGAAGGGTATGAGCGGTGTGTGGGCCGAAGATAGTGAATTGTGGCAACAGGACATCCGTGGGCTATGCGCGCGCAAGAAATGCCAAGTGAGCAGGGGTATGGCGAGCAATGTGGAGGCCCCGAAATATTAGTTCCAAGTCATGGAAGCCCGAGTGAGGCGTGTGGGAAGGCCAGGCTGGGCGTAGTGACTAAATGCATTCATGAGTGTGCAAGGAGAGACGAGAGGTCTCAATTTACTTGGAGGGTAATGGTAGGTGCTCTATGGCTATGGGTATAGAGCTCGAGATAAGCTCAGCTAGTCGATCATGGAATGAGAGATCGTTGGCAGTCAAGCTCTAGGATGAGCTGGGTGGCGAAATGAATCATGATGGATTTGGATCCATTGTTTTGGAAAGTTGGAACTTTCCCATGTTGGTTGGAAGCCGTGAGGTATGATCTTGTGGGGTAAGATCATGAAAGCCTAAAAAATTGGAGTGGTTTGTGATTCTCATAGGTGGTAAGAGATGTAGAGTCTTGAGGAGCGAGACTCATGGAGTGAGTTTGGGGTTATCAAGACAAGGATAACCAAGTAAGATGGCTTTGGTAAGATAGAGGCGGAACCATCGTAGCTCGGGGAGGCTTTAAGTAGCCTTGATGCTATGGGTGCAAGGCTCGAGGTGATGGATCTGATGTTATGGACTGTGTGGTAGAGGACTAATGAGTTGGCTCGCGTTGAGGGCAAGTGGCCCATGGGCCTGAGCAATTTAGTGAACTGTAGGTGACGGTCAGATGCCGAAGAGCTGGAGCAGCACCTTAGGAAATTTGATCAGATGAGACCGAGAATCTCCTATAAGGGATAGGACATATAGAGTAGTCTTAAGGAGGAATCGCGAAATGCGGTAATGATCCGATAGATTGGTTGCCGAGTAGGAAGCCTGGTAAGGATAATGACTGCGAGCTTGGTGGGGTGATGCTACGGGGTGCGAAGCAGATTGATGTTAGACCAGAGCAATGCTATTGGAAACTATTGTTGGGCCAGTATAAGGGAGTAACATGGTAATAATGATTGGGTGTTGACTCTCCGAAGCACAGGGCAACACGATGGGGAACCAGTGTTGGGCCAGTGTATGGGAGTGACACGAGAATGATGACCAGGTGTTGGCTCGCCTAAAGCATAGGGTAACACAGTGATTATGCAAATGGTCAGGGGCTGTAGATCTGTGAGATGCACGGTAGGGGTGACGAAAGTTGTGGTTAGTTTCACAACTCAACTGCAAGTAATAAGCAGTGCTGAGGAGGTTTAGTGGATGTTAAGGTGTTGTAGCGTCTTGAGATGTTTGAGAAAGAAACTCGGAAAAAGAAATGGGTCTAGCATGGGAATAACGCTACAGTTGATACCTACCAATGACGGGTCTATTGCTAGGGACCACTAGATGTAGATGGTTGGTTCACAGGAGAGACTGCAGCCCTCTATGTGGAGCAACTCGTCTGCGGTGGAGACGATTAAACGCCGAAGACCGGGGGTATGCTATAGGTTATGTTTGGGCCAGACCTAAATTTTCGTAAGGGTTGAAGTATAGTGGTAGTGCCTTTTGTTGTCATGGTAGCAGAAGGTTTGTGAATCGAAGTGGGTGATATCTTGTGGTGTGATAACAAGATGTGTGATGATGCTCCTTGTTAAAGGATGCTAACACAGTTGTGGTTAAATTGATTGCAGTTGATCGAGCAAATTGAGATGATGGACCCTGTGTGACCTTGTGATAGTGCAGGAAGATGGGTTGATTGGTGGGGTCGGTAAATGGCTCCAGGATGTTATGTAAGTGCCGTGAAGGGCAGGACTTATGAGTTGGAAGCCAACCATGACGTGGGAATGCTGAAGCGTGTGAAGGTTTCAAGTAAGGGGATCTCTAGTCCGGTGATGTGAGTTCTGGTAGGCTGAATGCGTGGCTAAGGCTTGGTTTAGAATTCGTGAAGACTTACAAATGCACAATCTGGTGTTAGTCCTAGTCGTGTCAATGAGAAAGGAGGAAGCATCCTCATGTGGCACTGGAGGGGTTTCTGGTAGATGACACAGGATCAGTTGCCAAGTGGTAGCACCTGATGGCAATAATAAGAGCGTGAGGCTCGAGGACTGTGATTCAAGGCCCTGTTGATTGACGTATATGCCTTTAATATGAAAATTCAGTGGGTCTTGGTGGTTAGACCAGGCGAATGTTGAGAAAGAAATCCAAGGTGATAAAAGATGGTTGGTTAGGGTAGAATTGTGCCGCTTGAAGGAGCATTACTCCGTAGCGAGGGCTATAGATGGTAGTGTTGAAATGTGGTCAGGGTAGAACTTGAGATGTTCCCCCAAGAGAAGTTGAGCATGGGGTAACAACACTGGATGAACTTCCTAAGGCACTATAACTTTATCATGAGAGATCATCTGGGGAAAAGCTAACGTAATGGTGAATGCCTGAGTAGGAAGATGAGTCCTACGACATTGGGTGGAAATGTGAATTCCACATGAATGGCAGGGGTGATTTCCAATGGGTGGAGTTATACCGAAGCGGTAGTTGATGATTGCAAGTACAATGCCTGGAGGAAGGTTGTGTTGGTTGTGAGCCGGGTGATCCGGCTAAAACTAATCAAGTTGGTTAAATGGAAGTTGAGGGAGAATTTAAGATGTCGCCAATGGGTAAAGAGAGCTCGAAGAAAGAGCTTATGGAATGAAATTGATTCCCAGGAATGTTGTGAGATGATGAGATCACTTGATGGCTTTGAGTGATACAGCTAGAGGGATGCCTTGAAGTGTGGGCAATTGAAGATATTTAACCTCGTATCTAATGTTAATGGTTGTTAAAGGAAATCGGCTAATGAAGCTGTTGTGGAATTAGAGCCCATGTGGTCGCTCACTGAGTGGTGTGAGCTGACTGTAGCAAAGTGTATAAGAAATCCGAGAGAAGCCAGAGTCTCTTGGGGATTTAGCTAGCTGCTATAAGTATAGAAAGTGATGTTAGGAAGGCAGCCTAAGAGTGGGGTCATGCTAGTTGCGATGACTAGTGAGATTCAAAGAGGAGCGAGTCTTTTGAGATGACATGGTGGTGTCATCGTCACTGTCAGGAGAAAGATGTTGTCAAGAAAGTCAAAGGTAACCATTGTGCATGGTAAGACTTCGAAGCCGGGTATGAATGGCCATGAAGGCTGGTGCCTGCGAAATTTGAAATGCAATGACCGTGGTGGGAAATTCATTGCTGTCATGGTGTTGTCCTTGCCGAGGAGGACAAGGGGAACCATTATGCATGGTCTAAGTCAGGTGTCTATTGGGGATTGAGAATGAACCTGATTTTGGGATGGATGAAAGTTTCGTGCCTCCAGAGTAAGAGGCTCTATTGAGAAATGGTGAGATTTGAAAAGTCTCAATGAAATCGAAGCTGAGTGAGTAAATTTGGCTAAAAGACAGCTACAAGAGTGGGGGTCTAACCATGTTAGCTTGTTGAGGTGCGGACCAAAGGCACGAGTCATCCTACAGGTGAAGAATTGAAGAGGGGTTTCTCAATGAAGAGTTCCCTGGTATGGGTATGAGACCCTACTAGCGTGTAATATCGGCCAGAAAGGGAGGCCAGAGTAGTCTGTGTGCTTATGCGAGAAACTCCTGGTTGGGAGAAGATTGTGGCCCGAGCATGGTTTAGCTCGAGGTGAGATTATAATGGTGCGTGCATTACCAAGATCGAGGTGAACTCAGGCAGTGCACGTATGGATTGAAATGAGAATAACCTGGCATGGTGTTGGGTATGTCGATTGTGCATAATTGTATCGATAAATGAGGGTTGGCTGGTCAAGGTAGAAGACCATGTATGAAATGGTCAAAGTTGGCTAGGTAGGACAAATGGTTGCTTCCCAAGTAGTAGTAGCATGGTTAGTTGATCGATAATAAAAGGTTGCCATGAGGATCGACTCAAACTATGCATGCTTCTAATAAATGGCGGTATGCCATGATAACTGGGTGTTAGAGTGTCTTGTGGGCACTTGAAGTGACATTGCGGTGGATGATCAGTGCTAAGACGTTACTAGTTAGACCAGCGTAAAATCGTGGCCATGTGTTATTGGCAGTAGGAAACGTTGCCGTGTGTGATCGGCGTGAAATCGTGGTAGACTAATCAGTGATGTAATGTTAGAGAGAGTTTGTTTGATAGATGGGAAAATAGGAAGTGGACTGCAAAGTGATGCTTCGAGGAGGAGAAAATCCATCCAAAGATGGATACAGTTGCAGTAAGTATGTCCAGTGACCAGTGGTGCGATTTGGCAGGAGGCCAAAGCGATATTCGGTTGGTAAATGTCCTCGAGAGTTGGGGGACCAAAAGCCTAAGCGAAACATCGAGGTGGGTATAGCCCGGGGTAAATGTGAGAAATGGATAGGCTATGAGATTCTCAAGCATGAGCATTTGGCATGAAGCCCGAGAATGTCATTGTCTTAGGCAGGAGAGTATGGTAAAGTGAATTTCGAGGACGAAATTCTTTTAAGGGGGGGTGGAATGTAACACCCAGTAATCCTAGTGTTATGAGAATGAGAAAGAAAGTAAGAAAACTTCCAAAAATGCCCTTGAGAAGGTGATAGATCCTTGAAAATATTGTGCCCTATGAGAGGGGCATTTTGGTAATTTGGATAGTGAAGTCCAATAAAAGGGTATTTTAGTGAATTGAAAATAATTCCTATGTGGAAATTAGGTGTGTAACTGAATTAAATCCCAATTTTGTATTTATGTGGAGATATATGGGGTTAATAAATTCACAAATGATATTTTGGGAATTTTGGAATTTATTCCATAGAGGAATTTAATTATGGAAAATAGGAAAAATAGAGAATATGAAATTATTGGAGGAAATAACCATGTTTTCCCTAAATTAGTGAATAAATGTGGTAATGCCACATGGATGAATGAGATGAGAACTTAAGAGCCAAGGTTGGTGTCTTGGAGTGACACATGGCTTAATGTGGTCCAAGTTAAAAGAGGGAATTAAATAAATGCAAAAAGAAATGATATTGGTCATTCTTGCATTAATGAGAGACATGATTATCTGGATTAAGGAAAATCCAAAAGAAAATGAGAAATTAGTCACCATTAATGCTTGATAAAAATGGTGATATAAATAAATGGAAAATGAAGGATTTATGTCTTTCAAAGTAGTCTCTCGTGTGATGGGGTGAAAATAGTCTCATTAATTTAAATGGGAAAGAAATGAAAAATTGGAAGGATGAGATTGATTCTTGAAATTGGAAATGATCTAAGGGTCACCATTTAGTCTTGAAAGTTGGCAAGGATTGCCAACATATTAATGATTTAATTTAAAGACTAATTTGGATGGCTAAGATTAATTCTTGGAAAGGCACATGGATTGTGTTTCCTTTTAAGGGTGGAGATTAAGTCTTGTAAAGGCAAAATAATCCAATTGTTGAAATTTAAAGAGAGGGAATGGCATGGATTGTGTTTCCTTTTGTGGTTGGGATTTTCTCTCAAAAAGCAAATGGAAATCAAGGGCTAAGATGAAGTCTTGAAAGTGAGATATCAAGACAAGAGTAGTATAAAAAGGAATAGAGTGCTTTAGTCTCAAATTTTTTCTATTTGAAGAGTCTTGAAGGAAGAAAGAAGAGAGATAGGAAGAAGTCTCTCATGGAAAAAATAAATGAAGAAGGAAGGAAAGAATGAAGATGAAAGAAAGAATGCAAAGGTAAGATTTCTACCTTATACTATTAGAGAAAATTCCTTTTATCATTCTTGTTTGGTGGCTTAGCTACCTTATTTTTTTAAGAGGTTTCTTGAGAAAGAGCAAAGGTTGAAGGCAATGAAGCTAGGAGATTCTTGAAGCTTCAAAGAAAAGAATGAGGTAAGGGATAGCCCCATGGGGTGGTGGCTTTGCAAGTTGTAAGTATGTATTTAAACTTTGAGTATGTGCATTGGCATGTTGTTTGTGCTCAAGAACCTATGGCCGTAAGGTTGTGTGGGGTAGGGTAGTTTAAAGCCTCAAACCAAGGTGGTTGTGAGGATGTGGAATCCCTAACCATGTTGCATACATGCATTTGGCATCACATATTATGTTTTTGTTCATACTTATGTTCATTGCACCCTTATTGAGGTTTGTGGCTCATGAGGTTTTATCCTCCCTTTGTAGGTTGTTCTTATGTCTAAAGAGAAAAGGAAGAGTTGCAAGCATGTTGGTTGGAAGCTCATGGTGTTTAATTATTTTGTTGTAAATTTATGGCTTAAAGAAGCCTAAGCATGTGATTATTTCATTTGTGACCTTATGGCATGGGAAAGCCTATTTGTTGTATTTGATCATGTGTAGTATTTATATTTGGAGGTTGTTATGTGAGCAACAATAGGTTGTGTAAGATCATGTGTTTGAAATGGAAGGAAAATTTGATGTATGTTGTGTAATCATCAAAGAGATGGTGTAAGCCTTATTTATGGGAAAATGGAGGCAAATGGTATATTTATGAGTTGTATTTAGTGTATGTATATTTCTGGAAAATATGGGTTTTAAAGCCCAAAGGAAAAAAAAAAAAGTTGCAGCAAGTGGCAGCAGCCCCGTGCGCGGGCAAGGCCGCATGGGCAAACCCGCGCGGCCAGCGTACCTTGGGGCCCCGCGTGCGCCAACAGGCCCGGCCAGCCTTTTTTTTCAAAAATTTGAATTTTTTAGGAGATTTTGGGGCAATTCTTTATTGATTTTCGGCCCTAGAGGAATTTTCAAATTAAATGGATTTTTCGGGCATTTTGGAGAATAATGCAAAAATTTTGAAAATTTGAAAATTTTGAGTTTTTCCTCCAAAATTGGTAATCAATCAATGGATTGATTGAAATGGTGATTTTATGGAGATCGGTAAAATTCTTGGGTGGAAAAGAATTAAATATAAATAAGAAAATGGTGATTGGGCATCTTCATGAGATTTTTTTTTAACCAAATGCGGTGTGGTTAAAGCCCAATTCAGCTAGTGAATCCTGGGGTTAAGGGAAGGGAAGGACAAGCCTAGTTTCCACCTAGGGCGTTTTGTCTTGAAACGTGGTCCGCCCTTCGCCAAAGGCCGGGTAGGTGGACAATTCGGGTAATTGTTCACGAGTGGCACCCGTAAATGGGAATGGGGCGTCACACCGACAGCCGTGGTCGAGGGGCTTGCGGGTCAGGGGTTTTTTGAAATCCCCATCGCCGCTGATGGGAGGCGATGGGTCGGCCGCTACCAGTGGTAAATTGATTGCATGAGTGTATATATCTATATATATATGTGCCTTTGTGTTTGGGGGCGATGGCGCCGGCTACGATGAGAGTAACAGGGCTGTGTATATATGTGTGAGTGTATATATATGTGCATAGGCTGGGTCGAGAGGGGGTTGCGACGAACGACAGAGGGGGGCAGCGATGACGGTGGGGTTGGACCAAGAGGAGGTGTAGCGAATTGCAGAGGGAGGGGCGACGACAGCTAGTGGGGCGACAAGAGGTGCCGGTGATAGCGTAGGTGGGTGGGTCTATGAGAAAAAGAGATAGTGAGTGGAGGAATAGGAGAGAGGGTGCAATAGACGAAGAGAGAGAGAGAGAGGTAGTGAATAGGCGGGAACATCCATTCATCTCAGCCAATCTCAACCGTTGATATAAATTTAAAATTCATCTCAACCATTGAAATATCTCTCTCATAAGTATAAATTTAATGGAGAGGCAGTAACGTATTATTTTTTTATTAATTTAGTAAATATTAAATATTAAAATTTAGTGTAACTTAATTAAATCTAGGCTAAAACACTTTAAAAAATATATCTTTTTAAAAAGAGAGAAATCAAAATTTAGTAATTGTAATAATAAAAAATAAAATATAATAATTAATTTATTATAAAATCTAAAATTTAAAAATCGTCAATATAATTTAGCCCTTTCAGTAGGAAAAATTTGGAATTTTTAATGGTGAGGGCTAATGGTAATTCATTTTGACTTCCAGTGATGCAAAACCACCATGAAATGCCATGAGAACTTAGATAGTGATATTTGACTTTACTTCTCGCCCACGTAAATTCAAGAAAAAGAAAACCTCCTTACACATTAATTTATTGCAATTAACAACTAACAGTTAATAAACTTTAAAATCCCTGAAAATTAACCTCAAACCCATCTAAATCCCTAATCTCACCCCACCTGCCAGCCACCTATCTCTAATCCAAGCATCGCTGCCACTCGCCGGCCACCCATCTCCTCACCACACCATCGCCGGCCACCATCTACTCACCACCACTGCCGACAACTCATCTGCTCAACGCGCGACCGCCGACCACCCTCCTTTCCTCTCATCTCCTCTCTCTCTCTCTCTCTGTCGCGAGGAGTCCGCATGTGTGGCTTTCGTAGACAAATCTATGTATATATGTGTGTGTATATAGATATATATATGTGTGTGTTTGAAAGGAAGATGGTTGCGTATGTGTGTGTGATGGTTGCGTTGTGTGTTTGGAAGGAAGGAATATATATATGTGCCTGTGTGAGAAAGATGGTTGCGTGTGTGTATGTGATGGCTACGCTGTGTGTTTGGAAGAAAGGAAGGTGGATGCACTGTGTGAGGAAGCACGAACGACAGTGATGGTGAAGTAGCTGTTGGCGAATATGGTTGTGGCGAAAGCAAGCGGTGAAGGCTGTGTGGTGGGGGACGACGGCTATTGAGTGGTTGCCTGTGGAGCGATAGGGGGGCAGTGATGGCGTGGGTGGGTGGGTGACTATGAGAGAGAGAAAGAGAGAGGGAGAGAAAGAGCGGCTGGGCAGAGATGGAATGTGAGAGGGAAAAAGGGAAGAGAAGGCAGCGAGTGGCTCTGTGTGCATGTGTTAGCAGGGGATGTGATGGTTTTAGGGGGGAAAATTATATCCTCAAAACTGATCTCAGCCATTGATGTTGTTGAAAATTCATCTCAACCATCCAAAAAATGTCTCCCTCACATTTGTGTTGAGACAATTCAAAAACAGACCTGCTTTATTATATAGATATATATTGTATTAATATAAATAAAATTTTGTCCAAGCATATGTATGCCACACATAGGATTCTAGGATTTGCGAGGTGTAATAGGTCCCAAATTAAAATAATTATAACTTTCATTTGAGAATCATGTTAAGAGTTATTGAGATTTGTGGCTCATAACGTTGTTATTGTATGTGTAGAAAAAAAAAACTAGGGTTTTAAGCTTTATCTAGTTTGTTTTTTGTAGCAATTGGAGTATTATTGATAATAGGTTTTAATGGATATTAATGTAGCCAAAGAGATAGGTACTTGAAGATTTGGGATGAAGATTATAGGTAAGTGTTTTTTCTAGAAAACAAACCAATAATCTGATCTCTTATTAAATTCACATAAGGAATATATATACAAGAAATCTTCCACAACTTAACTTTAATTTAGGCTTAGAAGATAAAGTATATCAACTGAATTTTAATTTTGTTGGAGTTATCTCTTGTAAACTGCCTCATCCTTAAATCTTGGAACCTTATCTCCTTATCACTTTAATCTTTCTAATCATTTCTTATCTCTAAACAACCTTATCACTTTATTCTTTATTCTTGGTATTCCTATTGTTGTACTTTTTGTATATTAGTTTTAATGATGAAAAACGTCTATTGGTTTAATCCCTAAGTCATGTGTCAAGTGTATGGTTTTCAACATACATCAATTTCAATATCATGTATTTCTTTGTGAAAATGAAAACCAAAAATATTTCAAGTATCAAGATTTCAAAACCCTATTTTTGACTAAGCCTAGAAGGTTAGCACCTTATAAGGAGACATATAAGAAAATGTTTTCTTTTTAGAAAACGAACTCCCGGTATTTTGATACCTAACATTCATAAGTGCTAAAATGATTTTTAATAATTTTTTCATTAAATAGAAAGTATATATTTTGAAGGTGGTATTATTGTTAAATCGTAAGTTTGTACTAAAACCCAAAATCTACTTTCTTATTGTTTTGGATTTTGATTTTCTGAGTATTTTTATTGAATGCAAATAGGGGGTACTTTGTTATTTACATTTATGTATTAAAGTAAATGGAGGTAAAATATAAATAAAAGAAAATGTGGACATTTACTTAAACTAAAGAAATGTAAATAAGCTGTAATGTATACATGCTGTGGATTGTGTTTTCAAGCAAATCATTCTGAATATCTATCATGTTCCTATGCATGTTTCGAAACCCCTTTGAAAAGGTTTTCAATGTTTTCAGTGTATGCTATTTCGAAACATCTATGTAATGTATGTGTTTTCAAATCAAGTTTTGGACTATGTTTCGAAACCTCATTTCCAGAGAGGTATGTTTTGAAACCTATATGCATCATGTTTCGAAACCTCATTTCTAGAGAGGTATGTTTCGAAACCTATTATGTCATGTTTTGAAACCTCTGACATTCTGTCAGCAGATCATTTGAAAACCGACATGCATGTGTGCTATATTTTTGTATGCTTCTCACATCATTTGTTTAATGCATTCCCTATGCTATGAGATTCAAATTTGAATTTGAATGTGAGTGCTTATAAAATATTCAAAGTGGGCATAAGACTTCAAAGTGGGCATAAGACTTTGTCTCCCACTATATGCTGTCTGTAAGTGCAAGTACAGCTGGAAAGGCTGTATGTTTCGAAACCTGTTGTCTATGTTTCAAAACCTATGTGTTAAATTGTGATGTTTCGAAACCTACTTTGTATGTTTCGAAACCTACTTTTCTGTCTTGTCTCTAACGGCTATAAACGGCTAGATTTCCATCTCTTGGTATAAATAGTAGGTATTTGAAGACAAGAAGAGATTGATAGAGATTGAAATAGAGTCAACAAGCAAGAACAAGTGAGCACACACTAGAGACACACACTCAAGCACAAGAGGTGATTAAAATGTTTGATTGAGCTTTCAAGAAGATCTACACACATCCTATTCTTGTGCATTACAAGTGTGAAGAGCAGAAGCAAGCTGAAATCTGAAGTATCATCCTCTAGCTCTCCTCACCTCAAGTTAAGAGGTTTGTACAACCATGTGGTAAGGCATTTATTACTCTTTGGGTTGTAAAGATAAATTTGATTATTTTGTAAATGTTGTAAAGGTTTGAGTTTAGCCTAAAACTCATTTGGTGTAAAGGTTTGAGTTGAGCCTAAAACTCATTGTGTCAAAGGTTTGAGTTTAACCTTAAAACTCACTTGGTGTAAGGTTTGAGTTAAGCCTGTAAAAACTCACTCGGTGCTAGGTTTGAGTTGAGCCTGTAAAAACTCACATTGTAAGGTTTTAGGGTAAACCGTGATAAAACCTTTGTTGTGGTGATCACTAGTAAAAGTGATTGGGATTGCAAAATCCTTCAAGTGGGTAAGCTTGAAGGTAGTGGAGTAGGCGAGTACCGAACCACTATATATCTTGTGTGCAATTGTTCTTTAACTTTTGCTTATCATTATTGCCTATTGCACATGTTATCATAAGATTTGTTATCAAAGGCTAAAATAGTTTTCTTGAGCATAAACTTATTCATATACATAGAAAACATATCTTTGATATACAAACATCTTTGGTATACTCTTCATTACATAAATCATCTTTTTCAAAGATCGTTATTTTGAACTACGAGGTAAAAGATTTCGAATCAAGCAAAACAGTGAAGTAGATTTCAAAACATTCATTTCATGTCTCGAAACTTGTAAAACAGTGAGCTATATTTCGAAACATTCATTTCATATCTCGAAACTTGTAAAATAGTGAGCTATATTTCGAAACATATATAGTAGGTTTCGAAACCTACTTAACAGAAAGGTTTATTTCAAAACATATAGCCTATATTTTGAAACCTAGTATTCTACCAACAATCAAAGTTTTAAATTATCGAAAATCTATACAAATCCCAATTCACCCCCCCTCTTAGGATATATTTTCCATCATTAGGAACCAACAATTCCAACATAAACCGTATCTTTTAACACTCCCCCTTAAGATGGAAAGTGATTGTCTTCCATTCCAATCTTGCTCATTAATTTTTGACACAGTGCTAGAAAGTCCTTTGTGAGTATGTTAGCAAGTTGATCACTGGTGGACATGAACGAGGTACAAATCAAGTTTCTATCAAGTTTTTCCTTTATGAAGTGTTTATTAGCTTCAACATGTTTTGTTCGATTATGCCGTACTTATTATCACAGTAGAGCCTTATAGTTTCCTTCCACTTGATCTTTTGGTCTTCCAAGATTATCTTGAGTCATAGCAACACACATATTTGTAGGACCATTGATCTGAACTTGGCTTCTACGCTTGATCGAGCTACAACGTTCTATTTCTTACTTCTCCAAGTTAAGAGATTACCTCCTAGAAATGTTTAATACCTGGATGTTAATATTTTGTCAACAACTGACCCTATATAGTCTGCATCAGTATAATCTTCAAGAGATAGCTTTTTCCCTTTCTTAAACAAGATTCCTTTTCCTACTGTCCCTTTTAAATATTGTAGAATCATGCGTACTGCTTGAGATGCAATTCTTTAGGATTATGAATGAACTAGCTCACCACACTCACTGCATAAGCTATGCTTGGCCTCATATGTCATATAAATAGGCTTCCCAACAAGCCTTTGATAGGAACTTTTATCCACTACAACATCTTCTGGAACATCTCAAGTTGGTGATTAGGCTCTTTGTGAACGGAAACACCGACTATTAGTGTATCAATGCAAGGGTTTAAGTGGTTTTCAAAAATATTTTTCGAAAACGCAAATAAGCCAACGAAAATAAACATCAAAATCACCTTGCAAGACCAATACAAACCATTCCATAAAAGGTTCAAAGATATACCTCATAGATGGTTTATAGGCCGATGTAGAGTTTGATAACCTCTTGGGCAGCAATCGTTGTGCCTACAATCTTCTTTCAAACAAAAATTTGATTAGACTAAATCGACCCCCAAAAGCACTGGTGGCCTAGTCAGTCTTCGCTCCAGTGAGTGGGTGAATCCTTCAACTCACTCTACGTGTTAGCCAGAGAGAGCGAAAGAGATTAGATTGGAAATTTGGGTTCAAATGGTTGGTCTCTCAAAGCTCAACAGTATCACTATTGAAATAATATTGCTACTCTAGCAATAGAGTGATAAACAGAGAAAATGGAAGAGAGTAATGGAGAAGGCGCAAGGGCTTTGGAAATAGAGAAAGAAAAAGAGAAAAGGTAAAAGAAAACGTTGCAACAAATCGTAAGGTCGAAGCTCTCTCTCGTTCTTCTTCCTTTTGGTTTATATATGGAACACATAAACCCTAAACGCCTAAATCGCACCCAATCGAACAAAATCAATTAGGAGAGAGATAGGGGACTAAGGGGCAATAAGAAGGACGCACACTGTTTTCCTCCCATTCGACCAAGTTTCCATAAATTGCATATAGGCTCGCCGTTAACACTTAATGACCCTTTCACCATCCCATGATGAAACCAAGGCCTCCGTTAACTCTTAATGACATGCTTGTCAATTCTTAACATTTTCTTCTTACTAATTTGATCATTAAACCCAATCCGTTAACTCTTAATGGTGACATCATTAACTCTTAATGACAATTTCAACTTTAATTGCTTAATCAACCACTACACCCAGATATACGTAAGACTTTCTAGGTTCACTACTAAGTGGCAATCAAGACATGTCAAACTCTTTGACGTTGACCAAACGTTTTAGCTTACAATGAGAATCTCTCCATCTCCTCGATGCATCCTAAAAAACCCTGAGTGACAACCAGCATTATGTCAGGGCAATCTTACTAGTAATGAAGTCTTACTTCAAAATAGAACCTATTTGGGCTTTCGATTCTCATGTACTATAATCCCTTTATCAATTATCATCCCGATCGAGTGAGATTCATGAAATGATCAAACTCACTAACTCAATGACTATGTCAAAATCAGTGAGGTGAGATTAAGATGACACATCAAAACTCTTTCTAACATTGGAATACTTTCCAATCAAGTGTACCCGGATCAGGGGTTTCTTCAATCAGAACCATCATTGATTGCATAGAATGTTCACCTCACATCGAAGGTCGATGGATCCCATTAGGAATCACCTACCTCCATATGCAACTATATAGGGACCACACAGTGCATCTCCCACTCGGTAATAGACGGTTCTTAACAACGACAAATCCTTGACACCGACATACAAGACAATTATGTTGCCTCTAATCTAAGGACCAGTACCATAATCGAAGCCTGTGATAGATTATAGATCCTCTCAACCATGTGATCTATCAAGTGCGTCACATTCAGTAGATGTTCCATTAGCATCTACTCACATGTATATTATATCCATGTCATGGATTATGGCATGCGACTCACAATCCTTTATCATTAGCATCTCATACTAATCAAAGGTAGTATTCATGTGCCAATCCATACTTGACTAATCATGGTCCCCTTTTGAGAAGTCTAAGGACTGAAAATTATCATTAAGATATCCTTAATACAAAGGCCCTTAGTCACATGTTCTTAACACTTGAGAATTACACCTTTAACAGGAAATCTAAGGACTTATTCATATATAATAATTGGAGAGTTATGAATGAATACATGACCTTAAAATATGAAGAACACATCTTATTATATATGAAAAAATTACATCATTAGTCCCATTATTACAATTGCTAGATATCATCTAAATCTAGCATTAGGGCACTAGTACTAACACTTTGGGTGTATTAGCAGCTTTACTCCTCAACTTACGAGCTTTAGTTAACAAGTCTAAGATGTATTTTTGTTGGGATATTAAGATTCTCTACTTAAAGTGTGCCACCACAATACCTAGAAAATACTTCAAACTGCCTAACTCCTTAATCTCAAATTCTTTGACCAAGCACCTTTTTTTAATTTTTCCATTCGTCCATATCATCTCCGATCACTATGATATCATCCACATATACTAGTAATGCAGTCACTCCCCTTAAGGCTGAATGGTTGACAAATAGAGTATGATCACCCTAACTTTGTTTATATCCTATACAAAGCATTGCCTTGGTGAATCACCCAAACTATGCTCTCAGAGACTACTTTAATCCATATAGTGTCTTCTTCAATCTGCACACCACATCTTCTCTTGTCTTTGATCCAAAATCAACTAGTACTTCCATATAGATCTCTTCCTCGAGGTTTCCATGTAAGAACATGTTCTTAACATCAAACTACTATAATTTCCAGCTTAAATTTTCAACCAAAGACAATATCACTCCACAATGTTCATTTTAGCCATTAGAGTAAATGTCTCAATATAATCCACCCCATATGTTTGTGTGTATCTCTTAGTACCTAATCTTGATTTGTATCTTTCTAATGACCCATCTAATTTATACTTTACTATTAATAACCATCTACATTCCACTAGATTCTTCCTCTTCACTAATCTCACCAACTCTCATGTTTGATTTTTCTCAAGTGCTTCCATCTCTACCTTCATAGCATCCTTCCAATTCTTATTACCCAATGCTTCTGATAAGGTCTTGGGAATGGAAATGGCATTTAAGTTAGTGAGGAAGCCGGCTCTATGTTTAGGAGAACAATTTGTATAAGACATGAACAAGTGTAGGGGATGTTTGGTACAAGTTCTTGTTCCTTTTTTGATTGCAATAGGAATGTCAAGGTTATTCGGAACGTCACTTAGATTAAATTCAATTTCATGATTAGGAATATTGGTTACCTCAATGGCATTAAGATTAGGACCTGATTTGGATGATTGAGCCTACATAGGTTTAGTGGCTGGTAGTTTTCTTCTTGAATACACTTGTAGTGAACAAGCTGATTCTGGTTGTTTCCCTTTTATCATTTCCTGTAACTCATTTTGAATTTATGACTTGGACTTGGGTGATCGAATAGGAATCAAAGAGTGCATCGAAGAAGGAAATTCAAGTAGAAAGAGATCTCTATCCTTGTCTTCCAAGAATGATGTCTCCCCAGAAGATAAGGACGATCAAAATATGCATATTTTTCAATAAAGGTGACGTTAGTGGACATAAGAAACTTATTTGTTGGAGGATGATAACATTTATACCCTTTTTGGGTGTAAGAATAACCAACAAAAATGCATTTTAGAGCATGTGGATTAAGCTTTCCCTTATTTTGAGTGTGTATATGGATGAAATATATGCAATCGAAGATTTTTGGAAATAGACCATTGATGCACTGAAACTTGGAAAGAATTTAATGAGGAGTTGTAACGAACTTTGATACTTAAGTCTCCTTGAAGGTAATCTGTTTATGAAATAAATGGTTGTCAAAACTACTTCTCCCCATTATTGCTTTAGGACATTATTTTGAAGTATGAGGGCTCTTGTGATAGTTAGAAGATGACCATTTTTTATTTCAGTCACTCCATTTTATTGTGGTGTATAGACATAAGAGGACTCATGAATTATGCCATTTTCTTAAAAAAAATGATGACCAAGACTAATTGAATTTTGTGCTTTCAAGTCAATCAAGTATCATTTGTTTATACTTGAGTATATATTCTTGTTAGTCGAGTGAGTCTATCCTAGTAGTCAAGTGCTTAATGCATAATATTTGTGGCTTATGAGTTAATCGAGTAATGCTTAGTCATACTCGAGTAAGCTCTACATATAATTGATCACCTGAATTATTCAATCGATTGGAGTGTTATATTAGTCAAGTATCTATTTAACTCAATCGAGTAACTATCATCTATTTTTGAAAATTATAGCTGTTAGATGTATTCAATGTTTAACAATCTCTACTTTTCAGAACAATTAATGCATTTTAGACAACATGGGCATTCTTGAATGATTATATAAATGTTGTTTAATGTTGTTAGAGACAAAAAGTGTCAGTAGACAAATGAAACATTTAATTTAAATTCTTCCATGTCAGCTATCATTTAATGCAGAAAATGTATAAATAGAAGTGGAAACAACTTGAAAAAGGTTGTCGAACTACTTTCACAATTCATACCAACTTCTAAGCACTTCAAGAATTCTTTCTTTACTCTAATCTTGCTTCTCACATGCTTCATCTAAAATCTTTCTGTGAAAATTCTTAGAGAGTGTTCTTCATTCTAAAATCTCGTAACTCTCTTGTCAAGAGAAGAGCATATGTGCTTAATGTTTCATTCATCCTTGTCTTGAGTTTATCTTTTCACAATCATTTGTGAACTTGTAAAAGGTTACGCTTTAACCTTTAAATGGTAGTGGTTGTGACTGAGCCCATTATAAAAAGTCAAGTGTAAAGATTAGTAGTTGAGACTGCAAAAACTACAAGATAATATAATACAACAGTGGGTGTGATTGCAAAATCCTTGGTCGTGGATCAAGATAGTGGATTAAGCAATTGAGGTTGAATCACTCTATATCGTGTGTATTGCTTTTTTCTTTTTCTTTTTTTTCATTTAGAACACTTTTAATTTGACTTATTTTATTCAATCCTATTTTTCAAAAAAGGTGAAAAAGCTTAATTCACCCCCTCTTTAAGTTAAGTATTCTATTATATGGCTTAGTTTTAAATGTATACGCATCACCTGAGCTAGATCATAAGTATATCGCCAAACTTGACTAACATTGTAGGTCTTGACCATGTGTCAAGTAACGTAAATTTATTGACATCATCAAATATGAAAGAAGAAGAAGAAGAAGACGACAAAAACACAGGAAGAAGAAAAAAAAACGAAAGAAGAATGGCATTTGAAAGAAGAAGATGAAGAAGAAACAAAGAAGAAGATTGTCAGTGAATCTCTTGGATTTTTGCTTCTTTTCAGAATTTTTTTTCCTATCATGTTTCTTTTTTAAAAAAAATAAATTGTACACAGATTAGAAAAATCAAAAATTGTTTCTAATTTTTCTTTCCATTTTATTAACAATTAATGACAAAATCAAACAATATTTCAAATTTCTATTTTTCTTAACTCAAGGAAAAATCAAACGAATAAGAAGCTTAGGCTGTATTTTCTTTGTTATTTTCAGGTCATTTTTAGTTTTCAATTTTCTAAAATAATAAAAATGTGTTTACTTTGTCATTTTCAAAAATGCATTTTTAAAAATAAGAAAAAAATTTATAAAGGAAACCCAAAACAACAAAATATTATTTTAGTTGTTTTCAGCCAAAACAATCTCTAAGTTTAAAACATGGAAAACACAATCTATTTTTCATATTTTGATTCTAAAAAAGAAAAGGGAAAAAGAAAGAAAAAAATTATTATTAAATTTTAAATATAAAATTATATATTTATTTAAAATTTAAAAAATATAGTATATCTATATTATACTTAAAAATATAGAATAACATATAGTATATTATTAGGTATATTACTCATTTTATGTATAATAATATTTAATATAAATTATCACTCAAATGTCAGTAATTTATTAATAAAATTTATTATTTTATTTTAATAATAAAATTTTATTAAAAAGAGTTAATTCTATCATTTAATAATCAAATACATTGAATAAAATATCATAAAATAATTTTTTTCAAAATTCTAAAGTAAACGAGTTTTTTAATTTTCTGTTTTAGGAAACAATTTTTTAAAATGACAAAAAAAATACGTTTTCAGTTTTTTGAAAATAGACTATCAAAATAAAAAATTTAAAATAAATTCAAAATTAAAAATTAAAGATGCAAAGAGAGAACAGCCTTAGAAATGGAATAAAAATTTCTTGCTACATTTTCAAACATGATCATTAGATTGTTAATTTCAAACCCCGCCATGCCTCTTTATGAAAAATTAGGCATCAGTTGACAAAAGACAATAGGAGGTAATGTTTGTACAGTCTCCTCTGCCAAATACGTTCTATTAGCTGATTGCTTTCTTGAATGAGTTATTCATTACGTTATATCACACTTCGCCCATTCCTCCTTTCTTCTTCGTGTTGAATTGTGTTTGTGTTATCTTTTACTTTATTAAATAGATTATATAAATCATTTTAATTTTTTATTGACACAATCGACTCGGTTC
Organism: Diospyros lotus; assembly: GCF_014633365.1. Classification (NCBI taxonomy): domain Eukaryota; kingdom Viridiplantae; phylum Streptophyta; class Magnoliopsida; order Ericales; family Ebenaceae; genus Diospyros; species Diospyros lotus. The sequence continues at coordinate 8,046,523 of NC_068348.1, forward strand.
ATCAAATACAAGCCATATGGTGTTATTTATAGGAATTTGTAAATAGTCTGTTCGATTATCGAATCGATCGATATCTACTGACCAATTAAACTGAACCGAAGAGTAAAACCAAACCGAACCGACCAATTAACTTGAAAAATTGAACTAACTATAACAAAAAATCGAACCTATTAAACTAAAGAAATACAAAAAAATCGAAGTAACCAATAAAAAACACACAAAATCAAAGAAAATGACGTCATCTTATAAACATCAAAACAATATCGTTTTAAAGTTTGGTTCCTTTAACCAAAAAATTAAATCGAAAATCGAAAACTGAACTTTTGAGAAAAAATAACCGAACTGAATTGATGCAAGAAAAAAAATCAAACCGAATCCACAAGTTCTGTTAGTTCGGTTCAGTTAGTTTTGAGTAAACCGAACTTTTGAGAAAATTAACCGATCCAAACCGATATAAGAAAAAAATCGAACTGAACCAACAAGTTCGTTCGGTTTGATTTTACTCATCCCTAATTATTTGTGTAATAAATGAGTTAAGTTTTCAACCAAAATTCTTTGACATAAATAATTAATTAATCATCTCGTATTGGAATTGAGCTGTATTTTGTTATATTTATTGATCGACAAGAATAGAACACGAGTTGCCACTCGGACGTGACAAGTGATTTGTGTTTTGTAAGCTTTGAAGGATACGATGAATTACAACTGTACATTTAATCCTAGCTAAACATATAAGTGGACTAAATGCTCTTCACATATTCATATTTATGCAACAAACTATTGCATGTACTTAGTACTAAGGTAGCAGCCCAACGGTACACCTTTTACCGATTCTTGTGATTTGGTGGTATCCCAGCCTTATAATTCACAAGTTTAACAAGTTAAGAGGGCTTATATTCAGGCGCGGCTCAAGTCATAGGCTATTAGGGCCCTGAAGAAGGAGGGGTTCAAAATTAATAATTAATTAAATTTTGTTTTTTTATATTTTAAGATGTAAAATTATTAATTGTATTTTATAATTTTTTTTTAAATTTATACTCTATTTATTTTGTTATTTCACTTGAACAAGAAGATATTCCAATTCTCTAAATTCACGGATTATTTTTTAATATTAAGCAATATATAGTGAGATATCATTTAAACGAGGAGATTCTCAACTTTTTAATTCTATGAATCATTTTTCAATATTAGATAATGAATAATGAGAGTATATATTAGTAACGTAATAAAAAAAAAAAGACAAGAAGTGGTAATATTTTAGGAGGATAATTTTATAAAATAATTTTTTGAAAGACGAAAATTTCGTTTGGGAAATCTATACTGATTTGGATGTTAAAAAAAAAATAAATTATTGAATTTTTAATTTGCAGGTCTTATCTGTAAACTCTTCATATTTTTTGTTTATTTAATTTTTACGCTTTCAGAACATTTTTTTTGTTTATATTGTTAATTGAAAAAAAAATTATTTTTAAATTTAAATATAAAAATTTAATTAGTAATTTTGTATCTTACAAATAAATAAATAAAATAAAAATTAAATAAATTTTAATATTTATTTATATTATTAAATAATTATTAAATGAACTCTTATCTATGATTACAAATATTTTTAAGACCCCTTCTCATACCGCTCTCAAACAAGCACTAGGTCTTACTCATGAGCAAAGGCTAGTTAGATGGTCTGACTAAATTTCTCTAAACACAGATATACACGCATTCCCATAAGCAACTAATGTACCTAACTTATCGAATAAAAACCAAGGATTCTCGTTAACACAAAACAAAGTCAAATAGGTGACGTCTTTTTGTGTAAAATATATATATATGTATGATTTTTCCTTTGTCACATGCATGAATGGTGCTGGTATAGGCCATTTTGAATTGAGTCGTGCTATATGCATCGATGGAATAATAAGTTTGATGATCAAATCGAATTTTACCTGATAATAAAATTCGATCAAATTTCATAGATCGAATTTTATTATTGATTATTAAGATGCCGTAGATGAGAGAAGCTCGAGTTTCATAAAGCTTGATTGGGTTTGAATGAAGTCCAAGACTTCATCTAAAGACGATAATGACAAATTAAATGATGATATTTTTTTTTATATTTTTATTTTTAATCATTCTCTCAATAAGTTAGTTATTTATATAAGTAGTATTTTTAAATATATGTACGTATGATTTTTCCTTTGTCACATGCATGAATGTTGCTGGTAGAGGCCTTTTTGAATTTGGGGGGCACGTGATTCTGATATATATCCTGCTTGTGACTCGCCAATTGCTACGAAGAATATGGTGCATTGTTCGCAACACCGAACAAAACGCCAAATTAGAGTTCCACATTTCCTTCTAAAAGGTCGCCTTTCAGTGACTTCCCAAATTGCAAGCCCCCTTTAATCACGCTTGTCGTCTCCATTTATTCCTCTTTTACCTTGATTTCTACATATAATCACGCTCTCTCTATTGATATTAACTACATCTACTCTTAAAGTCCAAGTGAATTATTAATATTATTACTTGTGTGCATCAGCTTTCTAGCCGATGGGTTGATTATACATTAATTAAAAAAGATAAGTTAAAATATAGAAAAATACACACCATCAACTAGATTCTAATAAGATACGAGGTGAATGTGTAAAAACACAATACTTTTATTTTTTATTTTTGTAATAAGGTGATTCGGAGTTATCTTTCTACCCTTTTAACTAGTTAGAAAGAAGACGGGGTATACTTGGTGTTTGAGAATTATTTTCCTAGCATTCAAGGGTTGCTTTGGTAGTGAATAATACTTTATGATAAGTGTGAAATTGTATGGTCATTATTCTTTTCATATGTATTAGTATGAATATTTAGATAGTGTTTGTTAATCAAGACATAGATTAAAAAAAGTGATATATGAAAAGTATTTTAGATAAAAATATTTTTTATTGTATTTGTTATATGTTTTTGAAAAGATGTCATGTGATTTCTTATTTTGAACTTTTTAGATAAATTTATCTCCGACTCCCTTTAGATAAGTTATCTTGAATATTATAGATAAATTATATTAATACAATTTTATCTTACTCATTTTAATAAGGAGAGAGAGAGAGAGAGATATCAACCAGGATTGGGTGAGAGATCAACCAAGATTGTCATGTGTGGGGCAAAGAAGAAGAACCAGTTGACACACGGGACTAAATAGTAAGAACTGTAGAATTAATTCCCTGTTCTTGTCAATGCCTCACTCTCAGGTTGCTTACTTCAACAAGATCACCACAAGTATGGCCGGTTTGGCGCAGTTAATCCCGTGATTGACATAACGTCTTTCTATCTCTTTCTCTCTCAGCAAACCTGTTTCTCCTCTATAAATACCTCCCCGCCCAATCAAAGCCCAACCCACCACCGCAGCATAAGTGTTCTGAGATTGACAATACAGTCTCGTAAAAGAAGGAAAAAATGAGTTGTGCTGCAGTGCATTTGCCATCCGCATGGCCGCTTCTCTTTATAGCCTTATTACTTTCTATGGACATGTCTTGCTCGGCCTTCACTGCTCGGGACTACGCCGATGCACTCGACAAATCCATTCTCTTCTACGAGGGCCAGCGCTCCGGCAAGCTGCCCTCCAGCCAGCGGCTCAAATGGAGGGCTGATTCCGGCCTTTCTGATGGCGCCCTTGATCATGTTAGTGCAAATTCGTCTCATTCTTTTATTATTATTATTATTATTATTATTATTATTATTATTATTATTATTATTCTTGTTGTTGTTGTTTTGGTAACACTAAGTTTTTGAGCCTTTGATCCAACTAATCCTCAAGGTTCATGCAAACTGTAACTGTTCCATCACATGTATTGGGTGAGAAGCAAGGCATGGCCCCGAGGGCAAAATACTGATAGTTCCCGTAATTAATGTCCATTTTTCAGTTCTTCTCTTAGTTGGGTTCTTCCATTTCAGGTTGATCTTGTTGGTGGCTACTATGATGCCGGGGATAACGTCAAGTTTGGGTTGCCAATGGCCTTTACGACCACGTTGTTAGCATGGAGTGTAATTGAATTTGGTGGCTCAATGCAAAGCCAAATCCAGAATGCCAAGGCTGCCGTCCGTTGGAGCACCGATTACCTTCTAAAAGCAGCCACAGCCACCCCTGGCTCCTTGTATGTCCAGGTGAAGAGGCCAAACTGCTTCATCTTCTTCTTCGAGCATGGTTGTCTTCTGGTTTAAAACTGTGTTGTTCATGGATATGGTGCAGGTGGGGGATCCGAACAAGGATCACCAATGCTGGGAAAGGCCCGAAGACATGGACACTCCACGAAACGTATACAAAGTGTCGCCTCAGAATCCAGGCTCCGACGTTGCAGCCGAGACAGCTGCTGCTTTGGCAGCAGCTTCAATTGTATTCCAGGAGTCTGATCCTTCTTATTCATCCAAATTACTTCACACCGCCATGAGAGTAATTAAACACCGATCCTTGCGCAGTCCCTATATAGCTACTTCAAACCAAACTGCCATGAAATTAAACACTGATCATAATTTGCAGATGTTCGATTTCGCGGACAGATACAGAGGAGCTTACAGTGATTCTCTCGGTTCGGCTGTCTGCCCCTTCTACTGCTCCTACTCAGGATTCCATGTAAGAAACAAGCATTCCTCTTCTTGCTTAAATTCATACCAATTACCAAGTCAGTCTTATTGCTTGACGATTGTTCTTTCTCATTAGGATGAGCTTCTATGGGGAGCCTCATGGATCTATAAGGCTTCACAGAACTCTTCATACTTGTCTTATATCCAGTCCAATGGCCACACACTGGGTGCAGACGACGACAGCAACTCCTTCAGTTGGGACGACAAGCGAGCCGGGACGAAAATCCTTCTTTCCCAGGGCTTTCTACAGAAGAACATCCAAGAATTTCAGCTATATAAATCACACTCTGACAACTACATTTGTTCCTTAATTCCAGGATCATCTAGTGTTCAAGCCCAATACACCCCAGGTCTAATGCATCCAAACCCATTTCCTCGTTTTTGATTTACAGTTCAAACATGTTTGGATGATCATCACTGAATCAAAATGGTTTTTAATCTACTCTTACAGGGGGGCTTCTGTACAAGGCAGGGGAGAGCAACCTGCAGTATGTCACTTCCTCAACATTCCTCCTCCTGGCATACGCCAAGTATCTGAGCTCTAACGGCGGCGCGGCCTCCTGCGGCGGCTCGACCATCACTGCGGAGAAGCTCATCGCCCAGGCGAAGAAGCAGGTTGACTACATCCTGGGAGACAATCCAGCGAAGATGTCTTACATGGTGGGCTTTGGGCAGAGGTATTGTAGAATTATTAACCATCTTCTTATCTAAAAGTTTAAATTGACAAATAAAAGTTAATTTTATTCTTAATGTTATTATTTTTACTCTCAATAGGTACCCTCTGCATGTGCACCACAGGGGAGCCTCTGTGCCATCCATACATGCACATCCTGCCCACATTGGATGTAGTCAGAGCTTTCAGTACCTCCAGTCTGGCTCTCCAGATCCGAATGTTCTGGTCGGAGCTATCTTGGGTGGGCCGGACAACAACGACAATTTCGCCGACGATCGCAACAATTACCGGCAATCCGAGCCGGCGACGTATATCAATGCGCCGTTTGTTGGGGCTGTGGCTTTCTTCTCTGCCAAATCCACAGCAAGCTGAAGATCATATTATAGTTGATGATGTTGAACACCTCTGGAAATGGATATGGTTCCACTTCCAGATAATATATATGCAATAGAACCAAATTAGATGTCAAGGTTTGCTGTATTTGATGTTGTTACAATCAAAGATCCCATGTGTACTGCTCTTTAGGCTTTAATCTGTAGGCCTGTCGAAGTGTTGACACAAGAACTTAATACTAAGTAGAATTAGTTGTATTTCCAATTTTTGCCTCAATTTGATTTTTTTTTAAACAAATTCTCATCTAATTCAGAAATTGAAAAAGAAAAAAAAAAAACTCAAGATTGCTTTGATAATGTTGTTACTTTTTAAATTTTAAAAATAAAAATTAAAAATAATGTTTGAAATTGAGTCAAATATACTATATTTGAGACAATGATGAAATATATATAATAATTATTTATATTGACGGCGTACCCATTCTATACAAAAATGATTGGTCGATTACTAGAGATTGTGTTGAAAAAAAAATGCAATTAATCCATTGTCAAGAATTATATTAGTCGAGAATTAAAATATAAGTAGAGTTTTAATTTTTTGTTGAAAGATAAAAATTATATTTATTTTTGAAAAACTTAAACAATGCACTAAATAATGATTTTTTTAAGTATAGACTAAAAACAATGCACTAAAGATGGATATGGTGGATGTGCATCAGCTTTCTAGCCGATGGTTGCTATGCATTAATTAAAACAGATAAGTTAAAATATAGAAAAATACACTCCATCAACTAGATTCTAATAAGATACGAGGTGAATGTGAAACAGCATGATACTTTTATGTTTTTTATGTCATTCTTTTTATGTGTATTAGTATGAATAATTAGATAGTGATTAAAGTGAATAACCAAGGTATAGACCAAAAAAAGTAGAATATGAAAAGTATTCGGAACAAAAATATTTTTTATTGTACTTGTTAAATTTATTTAAAAAGAAATCATCTGACTTCTTATTTTAGACTTTCTAGATAAATTTATCTCTCTCCCTTTGGATAAGTTATATTGGATCTTACAGATAAATTATTTTGATACAATTTTATCTTACTCATTTTAATAAACACCGTCTACTATATAGTTTTCTGATACATCCAAAATAAACAAAACATGTAAGCAAGCATTTCACTTCTTGGGTTTCTTTTCAGAACGGGACAACGGGAACTTAAATTCATTCAAAGAGAAAAAAGTGTGGAAAAACTATGGAAATGAGAACCCTTTATTTTATTGTAAAGGAAAGGTTTTAAATGATCATCAGTCCATCGCTGATCCCCTCCCCTCCCCTCCCCTCCCTTCTCTTTGGAGCACAATCATAAATCATTTTTAAGTATCTTTTTTTATGTTGATAATAATTTACATTCACTATTTTACTAATTATGGGGTTATTTTCTTGATTTATGGTGTGTTTTGAAGAGTGAAAAGTGTTGGGTTTTTTAGGTCCCTTCCTATGTGGAGAATGATAGAATAGAAATGCTATGGCACACACCAAGAGGGGGTGAATTGGTTTATTAAAAATTCTTTTGGTAAATAGATATGTTGTCCGAGAAAATCACGGCTTTGATTAAAACTCAAGACCTTAAAATAGAACAATAAGGCATATAAATATGTGAAATAATAGAGAAATAAAAGGAATGCTTGAAAGGATAATTATGAAAAGACCACAAGCACACAAGAACACAAGGATTTATAATGGTTCGGCTTAACTAAGCCTAATCCACTACCTTAACTCCTCACTAAGGATTTTCAAGCAAAATACTATAACTCTCCTATCACTCCGGATAGGCCCTCTAGCTCTTAAGTTAGGAAGATATAAACCTCTTACTTAAATAAGCAAGCCCTCTGACAAACCTAGGTAACAAAACCCCTTACTTTGACAAGTAGGTCCTCAAGTTATACGATCTAGGAACATAAGAAATGATATAAGAGATTAGTTTTCCCACTTGGTTACAATGTAATCAAGAATAAATACAAGGCTAAAAATTATGCTTTGAAACAAATAAAATAAAAGCCTTGAGAGCAAGAGTCTTAGGGCACAATTGAAGCACGATTGATAAGCACTTGGGAGCTAGTTGATAGATTGCTTCGGTAGATCAAATTCTTCTTCTTGACTTGCTTTTATAGATGTTTGAAAGATAGAACTTGAAATCATACCGTTGCAAGTGGAGACATCATCATGGAGGAAGAATTTTTTGCCGTTAAAAGCTGTCTGCCATAGAGACTGTCGACATCTTATTTACAAATTGTCGACAGATTAATTCAAATTTAAACAACTGTCGACAATTAAACAAATATTGTCGACATTTTGACAAAACTGTCGACAGTGTTGATGCTGTGACTGTTGACATTTAGAAACCGAGAGCATGCAATTATCATGTCGACAATTTGGGCTGAATATTAAAGAACCGGTCGACAGTTTATGATATACTGTCAACATTCTCTCCCAAACAATAGATACTGTCGACATGTTCTTTCAGAATTGTCGACATTTTCTAAAAAGAACACTTTGAATAATAAGACTACCTTTCTTTTTTATGATTTATTAAAATTGAAACATATTTAAACAATGATTTTGATTTAGATAACATTTTGATTGAAATATATTTTGCCAAGCAAACCATTCGAATTGATCATCTTCAAAACTTAAAGCAAAAAAGCAAATTATCAAACTCCCCCTTTTTGATGATGACAAAAACTATATAAAAATCATTTACCCTACTCCCATTTTTTTGACACAAATCAAAAAGATATAGGAACACAAAAAATGCTCTCTGATAAAATAAGAAAGAATTGGGAAAGGAAGCAAATTTCAGAAGACTCCCTCTTAAGAAAAATATTATCATAATTTGAGCATTCAACTAGAGAGAAACAAATATCCATAAGAGTAGGCAAGGCATCAATTAATAGAAAGAAGATAAAATATAGATATTTATCCTTTCATCAAAAGTTTAAACAAAAATAAAATTGCACTACACAGTAGAAGAAATATGTGTGAACATCATGGAAAAACTACTAAGGCTCTTGAGGAGGCTGAGGCTGCGGTGATGATGGACCAGGTGGAGGCATGCGAGAAAGAAGAGCTTCTAGCAGCTGCGTCATATGATTCATTTGAATAAAAACGTTATCTTGATTAGCCCTTATCTCCTTCATCTCATCTTCAAGAGAGTCAACTTTAGCTTTGAGATAGGCGATACCATGAACAATAGCATCATCTTGGGAGTGAGAGGATTCTCCTATGTGATAAGGTGGAGAAGCAGAAAAAGGAGAAGGGGTATCTTCATTTGGAAGAGGATCTTCCTCACTAGATGGCTTCTGACGCTTCTTGGATTTTACCCATTGACTAGATTTAGTTTTGGTAAAACCGACATGCCTAAGAGAAGATTCGCTAAGAATTTTTGAAGGAAGCACAGATATACAACGAACATTTCCTAGATTGTCAACTTTTGAGTCAATAATTTCACTAAGGAGCATGCCATATGGAAGGCATCTTTTCTTAGTTGTGAATGCACCTATCATTTCTCCTACGATGAGAGAAAATAAATCAATTCTTTTTCTAGTCATGATGTGAAACATAATCCAACAATCTTCTTTTGAGACTTCAGAAAAGTTGCCACTACGAGGAGAAATAATATGAACAACAATAAGATGGAGAAGGCGACCCATCATAGACAATTTTGTGGAAGCGTTAATGAAGCAAGGTAATGAAGGCGACCCATCTTCAAAAGCAGTTTTAGCAGCTAAATCAAAGTTAAAATCACTAGAGTTATAAACTTCACCACCAGTGGGAATACCAAACTGATTATGAATAAGATTGGTATTGATAACAAATGGAGTGCCACAAACATTTGTTTTGAATTAATTATGAGAAGGAATGCGATCAAATACATTAGATGCATTGCAATAGAGGGCTCTGATAGCATCTTCGTAGACATTTCTATGAAGTGTAAGTAAGTTTGTCCACCTAAAATTTTCTAGATTCGATGCATAGGGAAAACTAATATCATTGAGGAATTCAAAAGTAAGAACCCGACTAGGAAGAACGTCACAAGTGGCAAAGGAAGTAGAGTACCTTTCTAACTTTCTAGAAATATGAACTAACCGTTGAACATCGGTGGGTTCGATGGATTGGACGTTGGCCGCGGCTTGAGGTCGCTTGGTTCTAGCCATTTGAACCAAAAATTGATGAAGAAATAAAAGAATAATGGAGAAATCGAGTGAGTAGGAAGATAGAGAGTAAAGAGAGTCGAAAACAAGAGATAGATAGATAGAGAGAGAGAGAGAGAGAGAGAGAGAGAGAGAGTATTTCTTTGAATGAGAAGATCGATGGTCGTGGGTTTTTAAAAACCCTCGACAGAAACTGTTGACAGTATTATGGAGGATGTCGACAGTTTTGATATAACTGTCGACAGTTTTCCTATAGTTCACATGATTTAGATTTTTGCCTTGATGATCAGTCGATAGCTTTAAGCATACTGTTGACATCTTGTTAGAAATATGTCGACATTATAAGGAAACATGTCGACAGTTTCTTAAGAAGGGTTTTAAATAAAATCAATAACTAAAGAAAATAATATACATTTCAAATTAAACATCATGCCACAAAAATTATCATTCCTAGTTCACTGCGAAAAATTTCAAATTTATTTTTGTCCAAAGGTTTAGTAAAGATGTCAGCTATTTGATGGTTTGTAGCAACGAACTCTAACTTTATATCTTCTCTTTCAACATGATCTCTTATAAAGTGATGTTTGACTTCAAAGTGCTTAGTTCGAGCATGAAATATGGGATTTTTTGTCAAAGCTATTGCACTTGTGTTGTCACATTTTATTGGAATATTTTTAAGTTTTATGCCATAATCTTCTAATTGATGTTTCATCCACAAGATTTGAGCACAACAACTTCCAGCTGCTACATATTCAGCTTCGGTGGAAGAGAGTGCGACGATATTTTGTTTTCTACTAGACCAAGATACTAATGAATTTCCTAGAAATTGGCATGAGCCACTAGTGCTTTTTTTATCAATTTTGCACCCATCATAGTCAGCATCAGTATAGGCTTGAAGAAGAAATTCATTTGATTTGGGATAAAATAGTTCTAGATTAGATGATCCTTTTAAGTATCTAAAAATCCGTTTTACTGCTTTTAGGTGAGACTCTTTGGGATCGGATTGAAACCTAGCACATAGGCAAACACTAAACATAATATCCGACCTACTTGCTGTTAGATATAATAATGATCCAATCATGCTTCTAAACATTTTATTGTCGTCCTATCTCATCTTTGTCCAAAAATAATGAATTACTCATAGGAGTAGCTATGGGTTTGCTATCTTGAACATTGAATTTCTTAAGAAGATCCTTAATGTATTTTTGTTGAGATATATAGATCCCTTCATCTTCTTGTCTTATTTGTAATCCTAGAAAAAATTTCAATTCGCACATCATACTCATTTTGAACTCCTCTTGCATTATATTTGTAAATTCATCACATAGGGATTTATTTGTTGATCTAAAAATAACATTTTCAACATATATCTGAACTAATAGAATGTCTTTACCTTGAGTTTTTATAAATAATGTTGTATCTATTAGTCCTCTTTTGAACTCTTTTTCTATAAGAAATTTGCTAAGTCTTTCATACCAAGCCCTAGGGGCTTGTTTTAAACCATATAAAGCTTTAGAAAGTTTGAATACATGATCCTCAAATTTTGGATCCTCAAAACCCGGGGGTTGTTCTACATATACTTCCTCATTTATGTAACCATTTAGGAATGCACTTTTTACATTCATTTGAAATAATTTAAAATCTTTGTAGCATGCGAATGATAATAGCATTCTTATGGCTTCAAGTCTAGCTACAAGAGCATAAGTTTCATCATAATCTATTCCTTCTTCTTGGCTATATCCTTGAGCCACTAATCTAGCTTTATTTCTTGTAACAATACCATTTTCATCCATTTTGTTCCTAAAATCCCATTTGGTTCGTATGGTTGGGTGATCTTTAGGTCGTGGAACCAATTTCCACACTTCATTTCTTTCAAACTGATTCAATTCTTCTTGCATAGCCACGATCCAATTTTCATCATTTAAGGCATCTTTAATGTTTTTAGGTTCTATTTGAGATATAAAGGCAGCATATTGACATTCATTTCTAATAGATGCTCTTGTCCTAATTCCTTTAGAAGGATCACCTATAATATCATTATCTTCTACATATTTTCTTTCTCTTGGGAATGATGGTTCTTTTTCTTCTTGAGGGACAATTTCTTCATTTTGACTTTTATTGCTAGAGGATTGATTATTTTGATGTTCTAATGAAAGTTTTCTTAATTCATCTTCATCTTCTTCTTGGGATTGTTAAACAATAGAGTTTGTATCATCAACTTTTACTTGAATAGATTCTTCTATTGCCAATGTCTTCTTATTGAATACTCTATATGCCTTACTTAGTATTGAATATCCTAAAAATATGCCCTCATCACATTTTGAATCGAATTTACCCAAGGCATCTTTATTATTTAGAATGAAACACTTACTACCAAAAATGTGAAAGTATGAAATATCAAGTTTTCTTCCTTTATATAGTTCATATGGAGTTTTCTTTAAGATTGGTCTTATGGATACTCTATTTAGAATATAACAAGCTATATTTACTGCTTCAGCCTAAAGATTTTTAGGAAGATTTTTGTCGCACAACATGGTTCTAGCCATTTCTTGTAAAGATCTATTTTTCCTTTCAACTACTCCATTTTGTTAAGGGCTTCTAGCACAAGAAAAATTATGTTCAATACCATTATCTTCACAAAAATATTTAAAGTGTTCATTTTCAAATTCTCCCCCATGATCACTCCTAATCTTTGAAATGCATATTCCTTTGTCTTTTTGAACTCTTTTGCAGAAAATTTCGAATTGTTTGAAAGTTTCATTTTTAGAAGCAAGAAATATTACCCAAGTAAACCTAGAAAAGTCATCTACAATGACAAGAGTATAATGTTTTCCTCCTAGGCTTTGGGTTCTCATAGGTTCAAAAAGATCTAAGTGAAGCAACATTAAAGGTCTAGATGTTGAAACTACATTTGAAGGTTTAAAGGATATACTGTTTTTGCTTGCCTTTCATACATGCATCACAAATGTGATCTCTTTCATATTTTAACTTAGGTAACCCTTTAACAAGATCATGTTTAGATAATTTGTTTACAAGATTCATACTAGCATGACCTAGTCTATGATTCCATAACCAAGCATTTTGAGATATGGTGCTTACTAGACATCTTTCTATACTAGATAGAGATAAGTCTAGTTAAATTATGTACACATTATCAATTCTATTTCCTACAATTTTTATATCATTTGTTTTCAAACATGACACCTCACATGCAAAGGTATTAAAGCACACTTTATTTCCATTGTCACACAATTGACTTATACTAATTAAATTGTGTTTAAGACCATCTACCAAAGCAACATTTTCAAGAACAAAATTCGGAAAACATATAGAACCAATACCACGAATTTTACCTTTTGAGTTGTCACCATAGACAACTTTACCTCCTTGCTTATAGGTGATGTTGTTGAAGAGTCGTTCATCTCCAGTCATGTGTTTTGGACAACCACAATCAAGAAACCACCTGCTTCTCATAGCATTTGTAGCAAGAGCAACCTATCATACAGACAATCAAGTTGCTTCCTTTGGTACCCAACCCTTTTTGGGTCCATTCATGTTAGCATATAATTCTTTTTTTGGTACCCAAATTTGCTTATATCTATGTGGGTTGTTTCTTATGAAACATTTGTTGATAGAGTGATTATGTCTCCCATAATAATAGCATATGTTCTTTTTCTTTGAAAAGTATTGTTTACGTAAATGATCTTTTGGTTTTTGATAGGAAGCTTTTACAAAAACAGTTTTATTTTGATTATCTAGACACAAATCAAAACCTAATCCTTGTTTATCTCCAAAGTTTCTTTGAGCTCTTAGGATCATTTCAAGTTCCTTTTTCCCTTCAACAAGTTATTCTAAGGATTCCTTTAAGTTAATATTTTTTTTGGAGAGAATTTCATTTTTACTTACTAGGTCATTTTTCTCAACCATCCAAGAGTCTTTTTCTTCTTGCAATATTTTTACTTCACTAACTAATGATATTTATCTCTTTCTGAGAACATTGTATTTGAAACTAACTTCCTCAAACTCATTCATGATTTCATTTAATGCATCTTGTAATTCTTTATGAGTAAAATTCAAGGATTTAGAAGAACTTACCTCTTCAATATTGGCCATAAGATAGAGGTTGGCAACTTCTTCATTTTTATCTTCATCTTCCGACGAGAAGTCATTCTCACTCCATGCGGCCAAGGCTTTCTTCTTCCCTTTCCATTCCTTTCTTTTCAAAGAAGGATATGCGAATCTTACATGACTTGTTTTCTTGCACTCATAACATTTAATCTCTTTAGTACCTTCTTCTTTTTGCTCATTATCTTTCTTAAAGCGTCTTCTTTGAGTAAATTTTTGATTTTTCATGAATCTATTAAATCTCCTAGTAAACGTTGCAAAGTGTTCGTCCTCACTGTTTAGTGAATCTTGGTTGTCGATTTCTATCTTAAAAGCTACATTTTTATTTTTCTTTGAATAATCTTCATCATTTCTTTTCATCAAAATTTCATGAGTCATTAGTGATCCTAACAAGGTATCAAAGGTTAGGGTATCTAGGTCTTTGGCTTCCGTTATGGCGGTGACTTTTCGATCCCAAATTCTAGGAAGACTCCTTAACACTTTTCTAACTCTTTCTGCATTTGGATATGTTTTTCCTAGAGATTCTAAACCTGAAACTATATCATTGAATCTAGTAAACATATCTTTTATAGACTCATCTTCTTTCATGGAAAATAATTCATAATCATGAACAAGTAAACTATTTTTTGTTCCTTTTACCTGTTTTGTACCTTCATGTGTTACCTCTAGCTTGTCCCATATTTCTTTGGCAGTCTTGCAAGTTGATATACGGTTGAATTCTTCTGCACTTAGGGCACATATCAATGCATTCATTGCTTTTGCATTGATCTCCATGTTTCTCCTTTCTTCTTCCGTCCAAGTTTCCATTTTCTCCATATCGGCCAATCTAATATCCTTCTTGATGGCTTGCATAAGAGTAGAATCTTGCATAAGATAAATTTGCATTCTTGCTTTCCAATAATTATAGTTAGTACCATCAAATAAAGGTGGACGAGCTGTACTTTTACACTCGGCATGGGATGAACTAGCAAAATAAGCCATAGATGGATCTTGTCCCTAGGTTGTTAGACCTATTTAAAGAAATGGGAATTTGGCTCTGATACCAATTGATAGAATAGAAATACTATGGCACACACTAAGAGTGGGGGTGAATTGGTATATTAAAAATTCTTTTAGTAAATAGATATGTTGTTTGAGAAAAGCACGGCTTTGATTAAAACTCAAGACCTTAAAATAGAACAATGAGGGATATAAATATGTGAAAGAAGATAGAAATAAAAGGAATGCTTGAAAGGATAATTATAAAAAGACCACAAGTGCACAAGAACACAAGGATTTATAGTGGTTCGGCTTAACTAAGCCTAATCCACTACCTTAGCTCCTCACTAAGGATTTTCAAGCAAAACACTATAACTCTCCTATCATGCCGGATAGGCCCTCTAGCTCTTAAGCTAGGAAGATACAAACCTCTTACTTAAATAAGCAAGCCCTCTAGCAAACCTAGGTAACAAAACCCCTTACTTTGACAAGTAGGTCCTCAAGCTATACGATCTAGGAACATAAGAAATGATACAAGAGATTAGTTTTCCCACTTGGTTACAATGTAATCAAGAATAAATACAAGGCTACAAATTATGCTTTGAAACAAATAAAATACAAGCCTTGAGAGTAAGAGTCTTAGGGCACAATTGAAGCATGATTGATAAGCACTTGGGAGCTAGTTGATAGATTGCTTCGATAGATCAAATTCTTCTTCTTGACTTGCTTTTATAGATGTTTGAAAGATAGAACTTGAAATCATCTCATTGCAAGTGGAGACATCATCATGGAGGAAGAATTTTTAGCCGTTAAAAGCTGTTTTCCATAGAGACTGTCGACATCTTATTTACAAGCTGTCGACAGATTAATTCAAATTTAAACAATTGTCGACAGTGTTGATGCAGTGACCGTCGACATTTAGAAATCGAAAGCATGCAATTATCATGTTGACAGTTTTATTAAGACTGTCGACAGTTTGGGCTGAATATTAAAGAATCAGTCGACAGTTTATGATATACTGTCGACATTCTCTCCCAAACAATAGATACTGTCGACATGTTCTTTCAGAACTGTCGACATTTTCTGAAAAGAACACTTTGAATAGTAAGACTACCTTTCTTCTTTATGATTTATTAAAATTGAAACATATTTAAACAATGATTTTGATTTAGATAACATTTTGATTGAAATATATTTTTCCAAGCAAACCATTCGAATTGATCATCATCAAAACTTAAAGCAAAGAAGCAAATTATTAGAGAAGCCCAAAAATTATTCGGGCCATGAGCAAGAAGCCCAAGGCCCTTAGGGGTTTCTAAAATTTTAGTATAAGAGGAGAAGATGTGTGTGTGTGTGGGAAGCTGTGTGTTTTTGAATGAAAGAAGATAGCAGAGTTGGAGAAGAGGTGTGTGGAGTGTGCATGTTTGATCAAGTGATCGATTGAGGCATCATCTATGGTTCGATCTTGCTAATTTTTGGTCAGTTTGTAGAAGACATCTGGTTCTTCATTTTGTACGGTTGAATTCATGTTCAGTTTGTAGCTCCGGTTATTGGTCTTTGAATAGAGGGTTGAAGAGTAGCAAATAGTTTTTGATTATTTCCATATTTGATGGTTATCCGTGGTTCAATTGGGCTAATTTGTTGTTAGAAGACAAAGGACATCTAGAACTTCAATCTAGATATTCATATCGTTTATTTGAGCTTTACAACTCCACTTTTGTACTCTGTAATAGTAGCCTAATTTTGGTAATATCTCTCTAGTCTCTCTTTTGTGTTATGCTTTGAAATTGTTCATGATAACTAGCCAATTTGAGGTTGTGTACTTGTTGTTGCTGCTAAAAAATCACTTGTAGAAGTTTGTTATTTATAGTGGAGTTTTTGTAGTGGACTATTGAGTCCCGTGGTTTTTACCCTTTCACAATGGAAGAGGTTTTCCATGTTAAAAATTGTTTGTCTTGTGCATTGAAGTTTTCTTGTTGCTTAACTTATCTTTGTACTCCATATATTGTGGTGTTTTTTATGTTACTCTCTCTCTCTCTCTCCCATCAAAGTGGTATCATAGCTAGGTTGTGTGTTTGATTTGATTGAATTATGGATGTAACATCCCGATATTTTGAGGAGAGAATGAGTTCTTGAATTATTATGATTTATTTAATATTTGTGATTTAGAGAAATCTAAAGAAAGATATTAAATTTATTATATTTTCGAATAGGGAAGTGATCGAAAATTTGTGAACTTTTAGGACCTAAGTTAGTATTTAATGTTCAAGGTGAATGAACTATTAATATATTTATATATAAAATAAAACAATAAATAATCAAATGAAGGAACCGGTAGCAATTTGGAAAGAAGTGGTTGTGTGTAATTGTATGTATATGTACATAATGAGGTAATATATAATATCTCAAATTAATGTATTATATTAACATCATATATTATATTAAGTTAGTAAATATATTGTGTGTTATAAGCAGGGAATGCCATCTCAAGCATCATATATATATAAATGTAATGGTGTGTGTGTGGAACGCAAGGCAGCAACCTAAGCCTCTATTTCATTCCACTTTTGGAGGAAACTTCATGTCCAAGGCTTTACTTTCTCTTGGGAATTGTCAGTGAGCTAGAAAGCATTTGGAGTTCTCTCTCTCTCTCTCTCTCTCTCTCTCTCTCGTTCAATTGTAGAAAGCACGCTGGGCGTGTATCTCCCTCAGCACCTCTATTCCATTTTCTTCTTTATCTTCTCCTCTCCTTCTCATCTTCTTCTACTATCTTCCAATCTTGTTCTACCAATTTAGGATGGATATATATAATAAACCTATTATATATAAAATGGGTACTGAGAGGAAGGAGATGGCAGATGCGTGAGGCAGCGGTGTGAGCCATTCTGTGCATTCGTTTCATCCTTTTTCCAGTATAGGAGTAGCAGCGAGTTGGAGCTTTGGTTCCTCTAGTCTTCTTCTAAGTACGGTAAAGAAGTTAAGGCAAGTTCCTCACCCTCTCTTCATAAGCTTTAATTCCTTTACAAGTCTTTGCCGTTATTCATGTTTTATTCCTTCTCTTGCTGTTATTTAGTTCCACGTATTAATTGTGTAACTACGCGGAGTAACCATCTCTATGATTAGTGTAATATTTCTTATTAATCGACACGGGGCTTTGTATTGCCCCAATTCCTTGGGAATGATGCTGTACTTGGTTGCGTTAGGTTTCAAATGGGGGGGGGTGTGCTGGTTGTGGGCTTGGGTCTTTGTGTGTGAAATTATTATTTATTTAATTATAGTTGATGATGATAGTGCGTGTTGGGGTTAGGTTGCATACATTGGGAGTCATGCTTTGTGTGTGTGAAAGCGTGTGAGCATTGGTATGACCCGGTTGGTCTAAGAGCCAATTTGGGTACTCTAGGTGAGCATATGCATTTAGAGCATTTCGCGTGGGTGTATTCCTATATGGGCGTAGCATGGCTTAATGCTTGGTTTATGGGGGCCTTGCCATCACGTTTATACTGCAGAAGCCATTGCATTTCTTATGTGTGGCCTTACATGGTTCTATGCGCGCGGTGATTCTGATTACTCGAGGTACATCCTTCAGACGGGAGTACCAATCCGAGGTTGTTATTAAGAATGGGAGGACCATTTCATTTCAGGTGGGAGTACCGACTTGAGGTTGGCGTTGTTACCACGGACAAGAGGATCGTACCATTTCAGGCGGGAGTATTGACCTGAGGTTGGCATTACACATGAAAGTATCATTCCGTTTCAAGCGGGAGTACCAACCTGAGGTTATATTTGGCTCGTGGTTTCATGCTTTCCAGTTCATGCCAGCAACAGGTTTTTTGAGGACTTGGGTGCCGGTATCTTCTATGTGGGCCCCAAGGACCATTCTGTGCATGTTTATTTATGTGATTTTCATTTGACTTGTGGTTCATGTTATGCATGTGTATGTCTTGGGAACGGGGGTGCGGGTTGTTGCTTGTTTTGCACATAGCGTGCGGGTGGTTTGGGGTTATATCTTCAGCTATACTAGCCTTGTTTCTTGTTATACTTGCTGAGTCTTGTGACTCACCTTTGTTTTACCATCATTCTAGGAAAAGGAAAAGCCAAGGTCGCCGGCGAGGGTGGAAGCGCATAAGTTGACTAGATAGAACAGTGTACATGTGCATGTGTATGTCTTGGGAACGAGGGTACGGGTTGTTGCTTGTTTTGCACATAGCGTGCAGGTGGTTTGGGGATATATCTTCAGCTATACTAGCCTTGTTTCTCGTTATACTTGCGGAGTCTTGTGACTCATCTTTGTTTTACCATCATTCCAGGCAAAGGAAAAGCCAAGGTTGCAGGCGAGGGTGGTAGCGCATAAGTTGACTGGATAGAACAATGTATATGGCAATCCCAGCCATTCGAGTCTTGTGGCGTCTAGAGTCTCTAGGAGTGTTAGAAACTTATTTTGTCTTTTCTTTTGTGATGTACCGGTATGGACTTTGTATATATGGGCCATGTAACCGCGAGGGTAGCGGTTGGCTATTTATGTATGTATGCATTTTATGACTTCGCTTCCGTTATGTCAGGTTTTGTTTGTGCTTGCAGTGTGGATGTTTTGTCTATGTCTG
The DNA here is from genome assembly GCF_014633365.1 of Diospyros lotus. Classification (NCBI taxonomy): domain Eukaryota; kingdom Viridiplantae; phylum Streptophyta; class Magnoliopsida; order Ericales; family Ebenaceae; genus Diospyros; species Diospyros lotus. The sequence goes on from NC_068348.1 coordinate 8,066,072, forward strand.
CTTTTGTGCCACTGGGTGGCGACCTTCTCATAGATCTCCTATGCTAGCGGGAGCTCCTGGAGGTAGGTCGTTACAATGGAGATGAATACAAGTAAGATACTTTATCTTAATGGTTCAAATTATTATATCTGGAAGAGTAAGATGAAAGATCTTTTGTTTGTGAAAAAGTTGCACCTGCCAGTTTTTGCTATTGGAAAACCAAAGTCTAAATCAAATGAAGATTGGGAGTTTGAGCATCAGCAGGTATGTGGTTTCATTTGGCAATTTTTTGATGACAATGCTTATAATCACATTTGTAATGAAAATCATGCAAGAACATTGTGGACTAAGCTAGAAACCTTACATGCTTCAAAAAATGGCAACAACAAGCTCTTATTGTTGAAAAATATGATACAGTTGAAATATAGAGAAGGAAATTCAGTAGCTTATCATTTGAATTAATTTCAAGGGGTTATAGATCAACTGTCTGCTATGAGTGTCGACTTTGATGATGAAGTGTTGGGACTTTGGTTGCTTACTACACTACTAGATTATTGGGAAATCTTTAGGGTTTCACTTACTAATTCTGCCCCCAATGGTATTGTGTCCATGGAATTAGTCAAGGGTGGTGTTCTTAAAGAGGAGATGAGAAGAAGATCTCAAGGCTCGTTAACACAATTTGAAGTTTTGTTCAATAAAAAGAGGGAGAGAGACAAACACAAAGGAAAGAATGGTAGAGATAAAAGCCGAAGCAAGTCCAGGTCTAGATACAAGAATGTTGAGTGTCATCATTGTGGTAAGAAAGGCCATATTAAGAAGGATTGTTACTAACGGAGAAGAGAGAATAAGGCTAGTAATGAGAAACAACATCAGAAAGATCATGATAACAATAATCGTGCTAATGCTACGACCACTGATGATCTTCTTGTTGTTCATGATGATGATGTGATCACTCTTTCTAGTTATGGGACTAATTGGGTGATAGACCGTGGTGCTTTACTTCTTGTGACATCTTGGAAGGAATTCTTTACATCTTATACTTCTGGTGACTTTGGGACATCGAAGATGGGTAATTAAGGGTTTGTTCAAACAGTTAGCATTGGCAATGTTTGCTTGGAAACAAGTAATGGAACAAGATTGATGCTTAGGGATGTTAGGCATGCTCCAGATATGGATTTGAACTTGATTTCAATCGTTAAGCTTGATGATGAAGGGTATTGTAATACCTTTAGTGAGGGAAAATGGAAGCTCACTAAAGGGTCCCTTGTTGTAGCTCGAGGAAACAAATACTCCAATTTGTATATGATGCATGTATCTATATCTAATGGAGTAGTGAATGTGGCAGAAAATGAAAGTTCAATTGAAATATGGAATAAGAGGCTTAGTCATATGAGTGAAAAAGAGGCCTAATTGTTTGGTAAGAAATAAGTTACTTTGTAACACTCTATTTTTCCCGGCATGTTGTAACTTAGGACAATTCTAGGATAATATTTTTTTTTTTTTTTCAAAACTAAGGCTAAATCAATCATTCTTCATATCCATCCCAAAATTTTCATTCATATATTTGGAATGATAATCATCATAAATATCAAATGTGAAAGCTAAAAATCGAACCTTAACTTTAACATTAACCATAAGATTATACATCATCATTCTTCAAAACATTCAAAATTCAAAGTAGTAGAACTTTAAAACAAAGGCTGAATATACATACAACCAATACATCATGTACTTTTGCGAAGTACCATTATATGCCTCTTTCATCCTCATTTTTGCTACAATCTCCATCTGGAACGTTTGAATATTCCAGCGGTAGCCAAAGTTAGATGTTGAATCATCTAATTGATGTTTTATTTAATAAAATCTCATGCGTGACATGCAAGTGCAAAATACATCATCATTTCTTTCATGCTAATTATCATTTTGTGACCCTACTTCCAAGGGCGGGATGTACTTACAACATCCGTGATAGATTAGCGACGTCATCAATCATGCTAATTATCATTTATGCAACCCTACTTCCAAGGGTGGGATGTGCTTACAACATCTGTGATAGATTAGCAATATCACCATTCCAAATGCGATACATGCCAAAGAGATATTACGAATGTACATATGCATCACAACACATTATATGATTGCATTTGTAAATGTATTATGCTTCTCAACACATGATAATATGATAAATAATGTATTTTCGGTTATTTTGGAAAAGAACCCTTTAGGTAAGAACACTCACCTTGAACATATATCAGAACATCATTTGGAACCTCAATGATCACCCTAAAATATACCGCAAGTGTACGGGTTGAACAAGTAAGTAATATAATAGTAAGTAAGAATATTTTTCCCATGAGGAAAGAATTCAAATACCAAAATTTTAAACTTTCTTTATTATTTAGACAATAAATTTCCAGGTTTAATAAAGAACAGAAGAAAAAGAATAAATTAATTAATTAGATTAATAAAATAAAATTGATTTGGAAGGAAACTTGAATCAAAGAAATCAGTGGATTTTAATAACTAAGACACATGTATGAACCTAGCTATGCAATGCAAATCATATATTTTCATGCGAATGAATTGGTAAATTAAGTATGTGACGACGAAATCTCCTAATGCATTCGTTACCCTATTTCTAGGTTATAACGAGTCTATTCTCATTTAATAACTTCGTATATTTTTATGAAAGTTTAACCAAATGAAAATGCATTACAATTTGCGAAATTCCTAGCGTATCGCTAAAAGCTGCACAAAGAAACCGAATTCTATTTCTAGTCGATTTTACTTTATGGTGTATGGTACCTATGATGCAATCCCCGAACTATCTCCTTTCGATCTCAAGATTAGGTATCAAATCATGTAAATAGTGGCCAATTATTCACAAGCATTAAATCCAATGCCACATAACTCAACATAACTCAATTTATTCAATCACATAAAATTATAAAAAATGCATCATCATAGTTTCGGCCAATACATGGCCTTAGTTTAACAAATTAGTTCATGACAGAATTAATTAAAATCCAAAATAACAGTGAAAGCATAAGTGAATAAATTGAACAAGAAAGAAAAACCCCCTAGCCCAAATCTATTTCAGATCTGCTGCCTGCGCGTGCATCATTCGCTACTGTTTTGTTGCTATACGTGCGCAGCAGCAACCTCCATCTCCAATATCTTATTCTTCACTGTGTCGCAGCCTCCTTCAGTGCGCCACTTTCGTGCGCAAGCCTCTGTCAAATCCAAAAAGCCCCTGCCAAATCAATTCCTTTAAAAAATGGCCGCCCAAGCTTCTGCGATTTTATTATTTATATACTTAGGGCATGGAGTTCCAATTGCATTGCAATTGGACTCCATTTATGATATAATATATTATTATACACACACAAATCACAGGTTAATTACACTAATAATTGATATTTTATTCCTAGTAAAATGGTTTTGATAATGACTATATGAAAATCAATCTCTATGGATTATATGAATGAGAAAATGAATTTGTAATATAAAATCAATCTCTATGGATTATATGAATGAGAAAACAAATTTGTAATATATGAATTTTGAAGCAAGGTATGAAATCATATGGAAGAAATATTGAGTATGGTTGAGTGAGGTTTTATTTCAAAATATATTTTTGATAATCCCAACTTGCTTTCAAAAGAATCAAAATGAGGTTTTGTTAAGTTTTCAATGTTTTCAAAAGGATAGTTGACTATGTGTTTCATTCTGTTGACTATGCCTAAGAATAGTCGACTATGTTGTTAAGGATAGTCAACTATATTTAAGGATAGTCGACTATGCTGTTTCGATCTGTTGACTATTTAAGGCATCTGTCGACTATTTTTCAGTCTATCGACTATCATGTAAGGATAGTCGACTATGGCTTTTCATCTGTCGATGATTTTTGTTCATAAAATTCAAAAATCTCTTCACATTTTTGCAATAGTCGACTATGCATATGTATCTGTCGACTATGGAATTTTTGTGTTATAAGATAGTCGACTATGCGTTTTTGTCTGTCGACTATGTTTTGTTTTATTTGTAAAAATAGTCAACTATGCATTTTCTTCTGTCGACTATATCTTTTACAGAAAGCTTCCAACGGCTAGTTTTTCAACTCCAACGGTCACAAATGGCTACATTTCTCTTCAATCTTTTGGGAAGCCTATAAATACAAGTCGTGGATGATCAAGAGAAGACTAATGGACGGGAACGAGTTGATCTAAAGAGTTAAAATCATTTTTACTCGAAGCTTACAATCTTTGCGCTTTCACTGTTGTATTTTCTATCCAAGGCTTTGTTGTTCTATCATTGTAAATTTATTATTAAGCCTTGTTTTCATTGTGAGAGAACTTGTAACTAAGAGTGTTAACTCTTAGCTTCTCTCTTTCATTTATATCGTTCTTATTTTCCTAGCTTTGTGCTAGAAGACTTGCTCGTTGAAGCAAGTGGTTGTATTTCCTAGCTAGGTGCTAGAGGGCTTGCTTGTATAAGCAAGAGGTTGTAATTCTTAGTCTTGGACTAGAAGACCTACTTGGTTTAAGTAGGGGGTTTTAGTGGATGGTTTAAAAATCCTTAGTGAGAAGCTAAGGTAGTGGATTAGGCTTGGGTTAAGCCCAACCACTATAAATCCTTTGTGTTCTTCTCTTGTGCTTGTGGTTTTATTTCATTTATTATTTCAAGCAATTCAATAATCCTCACTTGCATCGAATTTTCCATCAAAAGGATTTCAAAGTTCTATCAAAGATTTTTAAAATATCCAATTCACTCCCCCTCTTGGTGTGTGCCATAGAACCTATTGTTCTAACAATAATAACTCAACTTTGGATTCTATTACTGGTTAGTCACTGAACTTTGAAATGTTACCTGTTAGTCACTAATATTTCAAAATTGTTACTACTTAATCACTAAACTTTAGAATGTTACGTATTAGTCACTGAACTTTAAAATATTACCTGTTAGTCATTGATATTTCAAAATCGTTTTTCACCCACCACTCAATAGTCATTGAACTTTAAGTTCACAAGTGACAAATGAGGAATAGTTTTGAAATATTAGTGACTAACAGATAATATTTTAAAGTTTAGTATAACAGTTTTAAAATATCAATGACTAATAGGTAACATTTTAAAGTTCAGTAACTAAACAGTAACAGTTTTGAAATATCAGTGACTAACTGGTAACATTTCAAATTTCAGTAACTAAACAATAACTGTTTTGAAATATCAGTGACTAATAAGTAACATTTCAAAGTTCAGTGACCAAATAATAACAGAATGCAAAGTTGGGTTATTATTGGTGTAATTAACCCCACAGATCACACACTCACGCATTCACGCCACTTTATATATATATATATATAATATAATATATAAACATAATATACTATATAATATATAATATGATAAAATATAATATAAAACATAATATTAATATTTAATATACTATTAATTATATTAATTTTAATTATATTATAATATTATTTATTTTCAATATTTATAATATAATATTAATTTATAGTATTAATTTTGAAATTAATTTTATAATTTTTATTATTTATTTTATTTTATTTTTAACTCAAACACCAAGTAGTATTCTTGTAAAATAACAAAAAATACTAAAAATTAAATATATATAAAGGACACTCAAAATATTAAATAAGTTTATATAAAATATAGATAAAATACTAAAAACACTACTCAATTATAACTAATAAATGTGTGAATAAATTCTTACACCACTCGACGTACCCTTGACTTAGCTTTTCAGGCTTCCTTGGTATATGTGACTTAATCTCAAAACGTGTGCTCAGATAATTTCCTAGCTTCGAGTATGTTCCTCCAACCCCAAATTAATTCCTAAAATTTTCAAGAATTTTTTCAGAAACTTTTCCTTATTTTTGTCTATTTTTCTCATTTTTCTTATTTCCCTTTTTTCTTTTTTTTTTCTTTTTCTTTTCCTTTTATTTTTCTCTTTTTCTTCTATTCTCCTTCTTCCTCCAGTGCACTACCACATCGCACACACAACACTGCTATTGCCATGGCCAGCAGCAGACCCTTCCGTGCCCGTTGTCGGTCTTCTCCGCGAGCCACCGTGGCTTGACCGCCAACTGCACAAAACCGCCACTATGACCCTCTGTTCACTGTCCATTACCATGGTTGCCGCACAACAGCTTTGCTGTTGTTGCCATGGTTAAATTTTACCATTCTAGGCCACCTCCGACGGTGTAGCTACGTTGCTACTTCCATTGTAACACCCCTTTTCCTAGAACTACCCAAGAAGAGGTGCTACGGGAAATAAAATAAAACTAGCTGATAAACTCAAATTTGATACCATTATGAATATCTCAATCAACTGAAAATCATAAACTTTGTCTAAGGGAAAAATCCCTCAACTGAAAAATAAACTGATACTAAACTGACAAACACTATAAACTAACAACTTCCAGACATTTTTAATCTTGAGTGGCTCCACGTACACACTACTGACCACTGCTACTAAGCCCCACATCTGGAACTCCCCCACTAGGACCTGGAATGGTGAAGAGTACAAGGTGAGCTACAAAGCTCAACAAGTAATAAGCCGGAAAGAATAACTGAAACTGAATCGAAGAATATCGATACTGATAAATACTTTCTAAACTTGTACTGTATAATCACTGTCTCTTTGCATTCATAAAAATGTAATGCACATAAATTGTAAACTAAATGCAGGTATGCAACTTTGGCACATAGGCCCACATAACTGTAATACATACCTGTCTGATCTGAATCCTGCATGCATAAAAAATATAAGCACATACTGTGGGCAATATGCCCATAGCCCCCTGGTTGCCACCAGGCGAGCAACTCATAAACTGAGCTAAAACTGAAATTGATGGGATCCCCATGGACAAGCCTCCTGGGGTGCATAATGCAATGCAATGCTCACATAAATGCTGGCACACGATATGTAATGCTCCATATAAGGTCATGCTCAATGCTCATACCAAAATGTATGCACATAATCTCACAAAATAATGCTGATCATGTCATAATAAAATAATGCTGAACATGATATGATCTTCATCTATATATTGGAATACAAAGATTCTATGAATTATGATTTATGGTATAGGCACAATTAACTTGATAGATTCTGGCATTTAAATTCAATATTTGGAGGTATTGAATACATTACTTTTATTAAACCTTGGATTAAAACATCACTAGAAGTTTAAATTGGATTTCTAAAAAAGCTATCTAGATATCAAGAAGGATATCCAGATATGATGAAAGACATCCGGATATGAAGAATGATCATCTAGATACACTAGCATTCAAAGTAAAAGCTATTCAGATATGCTAGGATGTATTCAGATATGATTCAAGTCATTCGGATATGTCACTGAGGCATTCGGATGCTGCTGGAGACTATTCGAATATGAAATTCAACTTTTAAAGGAGGCATTCGGATATCAGGCAAGACATGCAGATATCATCTTGACCTATCCAAATGTATGAACAAACCATCCGAATATCATACTCGAAGAACCTTAGACACATCCAGATACGATACAAGGTATCAGGATATCATTCATAAAAAGCCTTAAACTCATCCAGATACAATATGAAGCATCCGAATATCACTCACAACAACTAGATACAACCGGATACGACTCAAGGCATCCGGATACTACTCACAATCACTACTGGACACATCCGGATACAAAAATGAAGCATCCGGATATTACTGGGCTATCCGAATATGAACAAGAGTTATCCGGATATTACTCACAATAGGTACTGGACTCATCTGAATGTGATACAACCATCTGGATATACCCAAGGGCCATCCGGATGTCACTCACAGAAAACTTTTTGACTCATCCTGATAGACTCTATTCCATCCAGATGCTACTCACAAGCTTTGAAAAATCCATCCGGATATAAAAGAACTCATCTGGATATCTGCAACTTTTAAACCCAGAAACAAACGAACATAGAGACTGAAACTTGAATCAAATCTTAATAAAACTACACCATTCCGAATTAAAAGTTAGGAAAACAAGTCTCAACTGGTATGAAACAACTTTAAGAATGATTCAATAATGATATTTACTTGAATCGCTGCAAGGAAATCATGTATAACTTATATAAACTCACTGCTCGTGCATATATATATATACACATATTTTGGCTGCTAAAAATCTAAGAACCAACGAAGGGCTCTTAATCAAACTGTATCAAATTGCTATAAATCTGTAATGGAAGGGATTACAGAGAAGATACTTGCCTTATGATCGATCGGATCGACGCTTCCAATGGAAAACCACTATGCCAAGACACTACAAGACTTCTCTTTCTCCTCCTTAATCTTTCTATTCTTCACGACGAGAAGAAGAACTAAGCTAATGGGCTATATATATAGGTATAAAAACCCTAGATCCCACTCCCTTTATAACTTGGATTCCTTCTCCTAATATAACTAGGAGACTTCAAACGAAATCCATCTCACTCATAGATATCTCAATCCCTTAATCATAATAACTTTAATTAATAATTAAATTCTAATATCAAATTTCTAAATGACCTTCATGTCCTAGCATTTAATTTTCACAATAAATAACTAGAATTAAATGCTATTTAAATACTATTCTCTCAATTAAAAATTACTAGATTGCCACCTTGGCAAATTCTTTTAACTCCAAAATTAAAAAGAATTAAAGCTATTCTTTTCCTCCAAAATATCTAAATTGTCACACTAAATAATTAATTAGCAAATCTTTTAATCCAATAGTTCAACAATTAATTAAATAATTCCTGAAGAAATACTGGACCCTCTAATGGGTCGTTACAATTTCTCCCATCTTTAAAAGAATTTGGTCCTCCAAATTCGTACCTGGTTACTCAACAACGAGGGGTACAGACTCCTCATCTCTTCTTCTTATTCCCACGTCGCCTCTTCTGACGAGTGATGCTGCCATTGCACTTTTATGAGATGAATTGACCAATTTCTCAAAATCTTTTCTTTTAGCTCTAGAATACTAATAGGCATCTCTTCATAAGACATGTCTTCCCTAACTTCAAGGTTCTAAAAATCAATCACATGCTGAGGATCTGGCACATACTTCCTCAACATCAAAACTTGAAACACGTTATGAACATGGGACAACTGAGGTGGCAAAGTTAACTCATATGCCAAAGTCCCTATCCATCTCAAAATATCAAACGGACCAATGTAACGGGGATTAAGCTTTCTTGTCACGCCAAATCTGCGAACTCCTTTAATAGGCATGACCCTCGACTAAACATGGTCACCTACCTCAAACTTGAGGTCTCGACGTCGCTTATCTGCATAGCTCTTCTGTCTATCTTGGGCTATTTTCATTTTAGCTTTGATCACTCAGATCTTTTCTGTCGTCTGCTCAACAATTTCTGGACCTAATAAAGCCCTATCTACAATATCTTTCCAACATATCAGCGATCGACATGGTCATCCATACAAAGCCTGATATGGAAATTCTAATACTTGAATGAAAACTATTATTGTAGGCAAATTCTACCAAAGGTAGATACTCATCCCGACTACCTTGGAAGTCTAAAATACAAGCTCTTAACATGTCCTTGAGAGTCTTGGTAGTCCTCTTTGATTGATCGTCTGTCTGTGCATGAAATGCAGTACTAAACTTCAACTGAGATCCCAATGCCTCATGCAAAGCTCCCCAAAAGTGAAAAGTAAAATAAGGATCTCGATCTGATACAATGCTGAATGGAACACCGTGTAACTTCACGATCTCTTCAATATAAATTTTGGAAAATCTATTCAATGGGTAAGTCTTCTTAATAGGCAGAAAATGGGCTGATTTAGCCAATCGGTCAACAATCACCCATATAGCATCATAACCTCTAGTTATCCTGGGTAAACCCATTGCAAAATCCATAGCAACATTATCCCACTCTCACTCTAGAATAGGTAAGGGAAGTAATAAACCTGCGGGTTTCTAATGTTCTACTTTAACTTGCTGGCATATTGAACACTGTGAAACATATTTGGCTACATCTTTCTTCATACCACTCCACCAATACTATCACTTTAGATCGTGGTACATCTTTGCAACACCTGGATGAAAAGTATACCGGGTCTTGTGTGTTTCATCCAAAATCTCTTGCTTAAGATTTCCATCATCGGGAATACAAATATGTCCTTGAAAAAAGAGTATACCATCACTCCGTAGAGTATATCCCAAAGGAGAAAATTTCTCGATGTTTGCTAAAATCTGTGCCACATTCTCATCTTTTGATTGCTAGTCCTTAATTAAATCAAATAACTCGGGTTGCACCCTCATATAAGCACAACTCATCACTATACTATCCTCTGGGGCTGAAATAGATAGAGCACTCAATTGCTCCAATAACTTTCATTCTTGAACCATCATTATAACCATATAAGCTCCTTACCGACTCAAGGCATTAGCTATTATGTTAGCCTTTCCTGGATGGTATAGAATCTCACAGTCGAAGTCTTTAAATAACTCGACCCAACATTTTTGCCTCATGTTCAATTCTTTTTGGGATAAGAAATATTTTAAACTCTTATGATCTGTATAAATCTCGACCTTCTCACCATATAAAAAGTGTCACCATTTCTTCAATGCAAATACTACCGTTGCCAACTCCAAATCAAAAGTAGGGTAGTTCACCTCGTGTTTCTTCAATTGTCTAGAAGCATAAGCATTAACTCAACCCTCTTGCATCAATACGCATCCCAATCCTCAATGGGAGGCATCACTGTAGATGGAATATTTCTCTCCACTTCTTGGTATAGCTAAGACTGGTGCGGTGGTCAACTTTCGCTTTAATTCTTGGAAAGCACGTTCACATGCGTTATTCCATTCAAACTTCTCTCCTTTTCTTGTTATCTTAGTCATAGGGGAAGATAAACGAAAAAATCCCTCAATGAATCGCCTATAATAGCTTGCAAGACATAGAAAACTACGTATCTCTGTCACTGTCATAGGTCTCGACGAATTCATAACTGCTTTAGTCTTCTCTAGATCTACTAAAATACCATCTTCAGACACCATATAGCCTAGAAATCCAATCTGAGTGAGCCAAACTCACACTTACTGAACTTGGCGTATAGTTGCTCTTCCCTGAGTCTTTGTAGTACCGAAGTAGGATACTCTATATGCTCCTCTACACTGGGTGAGTAACTAGAATATCATCTATGAAGACAATAGTGAAGCAATCTAGGTACTCACGTAGAACTCGATTCATTAAATCCATGAAAACAGCTGGAGCATTCGTTAACCTGAATGGCATTACCACAAACTCGTAGTGTCCATAGCGAGTCCTGAAAGCAGTCTTCTGAATATCATCATCTCTGACTCACACCTGGTGATATTCCGATCTCAAATCTATCTTCAAGAATACCTTAGTTCCTCGCAACTAGTCTAATAAATCATCCACTCGAGGTAAAGGATACTTATTCTTCACTGTCACCTGATTCAGTTGGCTATAATCTATGCACAACCTCAAAGATCCATCTTTCTTCCTCACGAATAATACTGGTGCACCCTACGGGGATGAACTGGGTCGGATAAAACCCTTTTCTATTAATTCTTCTAACTGGGCCTTCAACTCCTTTAACTCATTGGGTGTCATTCGATATGGAGCCTTAGAGATAGGCTGTGTACCAAGCAATAACTCAATAGTAAACTCTGCTTCTCTCTGAGGAGGTAATCCTAGTAATTCATTAAGAAAAATATCTAAGAAATCTCGTACTACTGGCACCCCAAACAACTTTTTCTTGCTTCCCTCATTTGAGGAAACAAAAGCTAGGTAAGCTTCACATCTATCACACAACAGCTTCTCTACTTTCATCATTGAGATCATAGGAATCGTAGCCATAAGCTTGACTCCTCTATATATCTGAACCGGCTATCCAGGTAGATCAAAGTCAATAATCTTTCATCGATGATCAACTCTTGCATAATGCCATGACAACCAATCCATGCCAAGGATAAAATCAAAATCCTTAACATCAACAATTTCTAAGTTCCCCAAATAGCTTCTTATCATGTACCTCAATCTCGTAATTCTCAAATATTTCTCTTGATAGTGTATGCTTGCTGAATGAACTACCGTGGCATAATCCACACTCTGAGCTCCTCCAAAAGTGTGGCAAATATTAGCACACAATCCTCTCTGAAGGTTAGCAACCTTCTTAGCTTCAGTGGACACCAACTCTAAGGCTTATCTAGTCAAGGCTGTAAACTCTGCCTTACCTTAGGCCACTTTCTTGGTACCTTACACCAACTCAACGAACTCAAAAACTTTCTGGTCCTTGACCCATGCTAGGCAATAAGCGTCATTGAATACTTGTTGAAATTCGACCAATGTGGGTTCTTGATTACCAATCTTCTGGCGGGCAGTCTCCCACCATCTCTTATCTTAACCTCTAAATAAGAATGTGTTAAGTCGCACTCGGCGATCGTCTGTACAATCGATAGCATCCAATTCTCAACCACTACTGCATCTGTGCCTCCCTAAAACGTTGGTGGTCGGAAGGCCATGAAATCCTTTAATAGCTAACTCCTTATTTTTGCCTCCACAACTGGAGGTGCTGGAGCGACTGGCTTATCACCTCTATTACTTTCTACTTCTTGGGGGACTTGTGATTCCCTTACATGATTAGTAACTAAGATATCTATCACCCTCATTAATCCTACTAACATACCTTGCATCTCGACCATTCCATGTCGTAGATCGCGATTAGACTCTCCTGGTGAGCCTAGTGTGGACACTAGAACCTCGTCTTGCATAGAAGCAGCTTGACTGCGAGTACAGGGTCGTCCACCTCTATTACTCATCTTTCCGCATCACCACTTAGGGTTAGAATACTTCTGATTGGGCCAACATGTCTAACTGACGGACACAAGTTCTAACTCTACCCAACATCCTATGTGTGTACAGGAGACTCCTCAAAACACTGCTTTGATACCAATATTGTAACACCTTCTCTCCTAGAATGGCCTAAGAAGAGGTGCTACAGGAAATAAAATAAAACTAGCAGATAAACTCAAATCTGATACCATAATGAATATCTCAATCAATTAAAATAAAACTTTGAGTCAACAAAACTGAAAACCATAAACTTTGTCTAAGGGAAAAATCCCTTAACTAAAAAATAAACTGATACTAAACTAACAAACACTATAAACTAACAACTCCCAGACATCTTTAATCTTGAGCGGCTCCACGTACACACACTACTGACCACTGTTGCTAAGCCCCACATCTGGTACTCCCCCGCTAGGACCTGGAATGGTGAAGAGTACAAGGTGAGCTACAAAGCTCAGCAAGTAATAAGCTGGAAAGAATAACTGAAGCTGAATCGAAGAATATTGATACTGATAAATACTTACTAAACTTGTACTGTATAATCACTGTCTCTTTGCATTCATAAAAATGTAATGCACATAAACTATAAACTAAATGCAGGTATGCAACTTTGGCACATAGGCCCACATAACTGTAATACATACCTGTCTGATCTAAATCCTGCATACATAAAAATTGTAAGCACATATTGTGGGTAATATGCCCCTAGCCCCCTAGTTGCCACCAGGTGAGCAACTCATAAACTGAGCTAAAACTGAAATTGATGGGATCCCCGTGGACAAGCTGCTCGGAGCGCATAATGCAATGTAATGCTCACATAAATGCTGGCACACAATATGTAGTGCTCCATATAAACTCATGCTCAATGCTCATACCAAAATGTATGCACATAATCTCACAAAATAATGTTGATCATGTCATAATAAAATAATGCTGAACATGATATGATCTTCATCTATATATTGGAATACAAAGATTCTATGAATTATGATTTATGGTATGGGCATGATTAACTTGATAGATTCTGGCATTTAAATTCAATATTTGGAGGTATTGAATACATTACTTTTATTAAAAATTGGATTAAAACATCACTGGAAGTTTAAATTGGATTTCTGGAAAAGTATCTGGATATCAGGAAGGATATCCAGATATGATGAAAGACATCCGGATATGAAGAAAGATCATCTAGATACACTAGCAATCAAAGTAAAAGCTATTCAGATATGCTGGGATGTATTCGGATATGATTCAGGTCATTCAGATGCTACCAGAGACTATTCGAATATGAAATTCAACTTTTGAGGGAGGCATTTAAATATCAGGCAAGACATGCGGATATCATCTTGACCTATCTGGATGTATGAACAAACCATCCGAATATCATACTAGAAGAACCTTAGACACATCCAAATACGATACAAGGTATCTGGATATCATTCACAAAAAGCCTTAAACTCATCCAGATACAATACAAAGCATCCGAATATCACTCACAACAACTAGACACAATCGGATACGACTCAAGGCATCCGGATACTACTCATAATCACTACTTGACACATCCGGATATGAAAACGAAGCATCCGGATATTACTGGGTTATCTAGATATTAACCAGAGTTATCAGGATGTGATACAACCATTCGAATATGCCCAAGGGCCATCTGAATGTCACTCACAGAAAAATTTTTGACTCATCCGGATAGACTCTATTCCATCCGGATGCTACTCACAAGCTTTAAAAAATCCATTCGGATATGGAAGAACTCATCTGGATATCTACAACTTTTAAACCCAGAAACGAACAAACACAGAGACTGAAACTTGAATCAAATCTTAATAAAACTACACCATTCTGAATTAAAACTTAGGAAAACAAGTCCCAACTGGTATGAAACAACTTTAGGAATGATTCAATGATGATATTTACTTGAATCGCTGCAAGGAAATTATGTATAACTGATATAAACTCACTGCTCGTGCATATACATATACACATATTCTGGATGCAAAAAATCTAAGAACCAACGAAGGGCTCTTGATCAAACTATATGAAACTGCTATAAATCTGTAATGGAAGGGATTACAGAGAAGATACTTCCCTTATGATCGATCGGATCGATGCTTCCAATGGAAAACCACTATGCCAAGACACTGCAAGACTTCTCTTTCTCCTTCTTGATCTTTATGTTCTTCATGGCGAGAAGAAGAACTAAGCTAATGTGCTATATATATAGGTATAAAAACCCTAGATCCCACTCCCTTTATAACTTGGATTCCTTCTCCTAATATAACTAGGAGACTTCAAACCAAAGCCATCTCACTCATGGATATCTCAATCCCTTAATCATAATAACTTTAATTAATAATTAAATTCTAATATCAAATTTCTAAATGACCTTCATGTCCTAGCATTTAATTTTCACATTAAATAACTAGAATTAAATGCTATTTAAATACTATTCCCTCAATTAAAAATTACTAGATTGCCACCTTGACAAATTCTTTTAACTCCAAAATTAAAAAGAATTAAAGCTATTCTTTTCCTTTAAAATCTCTAAATTGCCACACTAAATAATTAATTAGCAAATCTTTTAATCCAATAGTCCAACAATTAATCAAATAATTCTTGAATAAATACTAGGCCCTCTAATGGGTCGTTACATCTGTGGCCGCCATCGTTGGCCACCATCGCATCCGCTACAATCGACCGCCTTGGCTACTGTCCGCCCAGCCACTCATCTCTCTCTCTTAGCTTTGTTTGCTTCTTTCAACTCCACTGTTGATTTTCCACGCAACCTGATTCTCGGCTAAACCACAAGATTGAGCATAAATCGAGAAAAGAAAAGAACACAAGAACACAAACTTTTACGTGTTCGGATCAAAAGATCCTACTCACAGCAGAGGCTCTGCCTCTAGTCAATCCACTAATAGCTTTCGATTACAACCGGATTACAAGATCACAACAAGAACAAAATGTATTGCAAATATATAAAATGAAAACAGAAAACTCACAACTAGAACAAGTATAGGATCTATTCTACCGATCTCAAGATCGTGTCAAGAATCTAATCTATCAGTTACATCCAATCTCTCATGCCTCAGGCGATTCAACAACGGAGATTAAAACAATACAGCCTCACCAAGTGATCTTACCACAAATCGAAGCCAATCAAACAATAGAAGAATTTACGAGCGAGAGAGAATCTCACTTCATATGCGTCGAACTAGGGTTTCAGAAAATGAGAGAATAAGCGATCTGTTACAATTAGGGCATGAAGATGCCCTTATATAGCAACAAGAAACAAGCTGGGCTTGAATGGGCTGGCTGAGGCAGTGCGCATGGATAACCCGCTTATGGGCCTCACGAAAATGGGTTTGCACCATAGAATATCACAACCCAATAGAACTTGGCCCATATAGGAAAAACAACAGATTATATGCTCATTTAAAAAATTCATTTAAATGACAGTAAGATGAAACCCAAATGCATATATCAAAATGCAAACAAAATGCACATAACAAATATATGAAAATACATTTTGAATCATAAATCCTAACATCCATGATGCACCCCTTATATACACACCTAATGCTTGGGCATTAAGACATATATAATTCTTGTTGTGTGCTCCCACCTTTCACTCAAAGACTCTGGCCACGATCACACACACACACACATATATATATAATTACATATTATATATTATATTATAACTATATAATATATTATGTAATATAATATCTTAGAAATTTATTCATTTAATTCTCAAATTTCTTCATTATCTTTCTTGGGTATTTTCTTTAATTGCAATTACACTCACAAATGTTTAATTAATTCTCATCGAGATACTTAAAATTCAAAATTAATAACTCAAGGCTACCCGATAAGTAAGTTTTGCACCAGTGTCCTCACAAGAGCTTTGTTTCATTCCAAAACCATTTTAGGGTTGTTCTTTACATGAAACCAAAGCCCCCTTAAGGTTCCGTTGGCTTCCCAAAAGTGCTTTACGATCATTCAGTTTTTCAAGCTATATTTTAGTTTTATCGAAAATTGTCTCCATTTTAATTTCTTTCAGCGTTATAAATCTTGTCTCAAGACACTCGTCAATATCATATCCTTCTTCTAAGTATCTAAGTTTTGGGGTACTCCCTTTAATGGATTCAACTTATTACAATAACTTCTAGTTCTCTGAACTACTTCATAGACACTTGAAAAATTCTTAAAAATTTCAAAATTACTTTCTTTTATTTTGGGGTGTTACATACTTCCTGGAACTACAAGTGGAACATTGAAGGGATGTGTTCATTGTCTAGCAAGAAAGCAAAATAGAGTTTCATTTTATAAGCATCCTCCCATGAGAAAAACTGATGTTCTTGAGTTAGTGTATTTTTATATTTGTGGTCCTTTAAAGGTAAGGGCACTTGATGGTGCACTTTATTTTGTAACATTCATTGATCATTATTGAAGAAAGGTGTGGGTCTATACTTTGAAAACAAAAGACCAAGCACTTGGTGTGTTTAAGCAGTTTTATGCCTTGGTTAAAAGATAAATAAGGAAGAAGCTGAAGTGTATTCTAACTGATAATGGCGATGAATATAGAGGGAAATTTGAAGAATATTGTCGACAACAAGGTATCAGACATAAGAAAACTCCACCGAAGACACCTCAATTGAACGGCTTGGCTGAAAGAATGAATAGGACGTTAGTTGAGAGGGTCAGATGTCTACTTGCAAAAGCAAAGCTTCCAAAATCCTTTTAAGGTAAAGCTTTATCCACAGTGGAAAATGTAATTAACATATCGCATAATGTTCCTCTATAGGGTGATGGTCCAAACAAATTCTGGTTTGGTAAGGATGTCTCTTATGATCACTTGCGTGTTTTTGGTTATAAGGTTTTTGTGCATATTCCCAAGGATGAGAGATAGAAGTTAAATGCTAAAACTCAGCAATGTATTTTTCTTAGCTATAGCCAAGATGAGCTTGGGTATAGATTATATGATCATGTGGAGAAGAAGCTCCTTAGAAGCAGAGATGTGGTATTCTTTGAGGATCAGACAATTGAAGATATTTAGAAGGCAAATGATAGTTCCATTGATTTGGATCCTTTGATAGATGTGCCTAGTCCTATTGAGGATAATGCTTAGGTTGAAGTTCAGAATAATGCACATGATAGTTATTGGGGCCAAAATTACCAACACGATGAAGGAAATTTTGATATTGGTGCTGATGAAGATGATGATGGTGATCAACTGTTGGTCCCTTAGGTAATGGCCACTCAAGAGGGGGGTGAATTGAATGATTATAAAAAAAAACTTTTACTTATTTAATTATTTATGTGATTATGCATTCAATCTTATATTGTATCTATGTTACTACAAATAACAATACAAATATCAAAGCAATAAAGAATGAGTAATGAACACGGCAATATATAGTGGTTCAATGTGTCACAAACATTTAATCCACTCTCCCAAGATCTCAACCACTCTTGGGGTTCCACTAAACCAATCAACGCCAAGATTTTCCCTTAGCTTACCTTGAAAACTACACACAAACACCTAGATTTTCACTAGATCTAAGAAATTGAAACAAAACCACACAATAGTTTAAAGATTACAGAGATCATCCTCACAGGGACACAAATAAGCCACGAAATCAAAATATTACAACGTAATAGTAAAATGATAATCGATTATATCCTCAGTTGATGGAGATGAAAATGACTCTATTTTCAGCGCTTCGACCTCCGACTGCCATGGGCTTATTGTTGATTGTGCAATAGGGAACACAAGCCTTGTGGATCTTGAGGACTTTGAGAACTCTTTTGACTGCTCTTGGAGTGTTCAGAATGTGATTAAGGAGGCTTCAATCTATGCTTAGCTTGATTTTATACTCATTAGGGCAACTTACTTTCCTTTTAAATTGTTTTACTCGTTAGACTCGAGTAGTCAACTAAGCTAAACTTTTAGTCGACTAATATTGAGACCTTAGTCGACTAAGCTGAATATGGAGTCGACTTATGTAGAGGTTTAGTTGACTGATTGAAAAACACTTCTCGGCCAAGTCGACTAATGCTGCAAGAGAAAAAACACTTATGCAGAAATGCTCTCTGCTCAATCAACTAAGGCCATAGGTTTAGTCGACTAATGATTCAAATATGCAAAAAATGAGTTTTCTCCATTAAATCATATTTGCAAAATGGTTTGAATAAATAAAAATACTTTAGTGGAATTAAAGCCATACAAAATATTAATAAATAAAATTTAGGGGTTAACATTTTGTACATAAGTCAAGATTGGTCTTTTTGTTAATTATCAAAACTCCAAAATTAATTAAATATGTCAAATTGGCTCAACATTCTCCCCCTTTTTAATGATGACAAAAATATGATAATTAATTAGTATTAAAATATTTTGAACTCCCCTTCAATTTTATAGAAAAACTCCCCCTTTCAAGAATACTAACGGCATACATAAAAGAAAAATGTTATGCCTTACAAAAAAAAATTATGGATTTGAAATATCAAGAATTTTTTATTTTTTTTATTTTTTATGGATTTTAAATAGCAATTTCAAGCATCAAAATCTATCAAGTGTCAAGAGCTAGAAACAATAGTAAGCAATTAGGAATCATGCAACAATGATAATCATAAAAGTAACTCATGCAATTCTTAAACTCACAGGATACATTGGACTACCATACTGCTATATTTATCTCCCTTTTTATGTCATAATCAAAATAGCGTTAGTAGAGACAATAAGGAAACAAGAGCAACCATATAAGTAATCATGATGAACAAAAATATAGTATTTGAGATATACATCATCATGATTAGGAACTATAATGAAAGATAAACCTAGGAATCCCTAGGTGGTGCAGAAAACTACACGGGAGTATCATCAGACTGATCCGATCATCGAGGTAGACGGTTGTCAATGACACGGAACAGATCACAAAACATAGTCGACATCTTTTCCTCTAATGTAGTAATGAAGTGCTAGACTTCTCAAAGCTCGTCATGTATAGCTTCATGATCAGTGGCAAGGTGCTCCAAGCATTCTTGAAGAATAAAAAGAGAATAGAGAGGTGGAGCAGAGAATGGGTCAGTTGTGTCAAGTGGCTAGTCAGGGTGGATAGGAGTACGAGTAGGGTTGTCTTTAGTTAGTGGTACGGGTTCAGTTGAAGTTGTATAGGGATGGTAGGAGGCTTATACACCCATGTGTGATTGGTGTATTCGTAATGCATTCAAGCTACGGTGGCTTCATTGATGGTGTGATAGATAAAGAGTGGCTCAAATTCTTTATCTCCAAGATCTATTTGGAGGTGAGTAAAGATATGAGTAAGGAAGCAACCATATAGAAGAGGAGAACTTTTATGACTTGCGGCTCAGCAAGAAGGGACATGATATCTATGGGACGATTGTTCATTAGAGCCCATAATAGACATACATCAGTAGAAGTGAAACTATTATGGGTCCCTTGGCGAGGAAGAAGAATATGAGTGACAACATTGTGAGCCAATCGAAGGTCGAGTGACCATTTGAGATAGGTAACTGAGTAATTATTTTGGAGAATGAGATTATGATTATCGGTTATGTCAAGAATTATTGTTTACCATCGTACGTCAGTGTATGGAATCTCAGATTTGTCAACGACAAGTGGAATGTTAAAAACATTCGATAAGAATTCCCAAGTTATGGTGATGTCCACTCCTTTAACATATGTGTGACAAAGATAGTCAAGGTTACTACAGAAAGTACGAACCAGGAACAAGTACACATGACAACTTTGGTTAAGAAGAATTGTCTAGGGGGGATTTTCAAAAAACCATGTGCAAAAGTTTAATTGATGGGCATCAAAGAATTCGCGAAAGATGTCCTTGCCATGACGAACAATTCAAGCATGGAATGCTTTATAAAAATATGCCTCTAGGTCTAAGCTTGGGAAGTACAGGGATTGGATTGCTCGTTGTGGAAGAGGGGACATGTGTCGTGTTGAGGTAGAGGTTCGGGATCATTTGTGAGAGGCTGACATGATTGTAATGGGTTGACTCAGAAAGACGATAGATTACTATTTCAACCAAAATGGGTAAAACATATGCAAGAAATAATACAAAACCAAAAAAAAAATGAAACCAACAACAAAAAATGAAAACACATGAACAAGAATCATTCACAAATAGACGCAAAATGAATAGAACCACTATGGCATAATGAAATTTTGAACAGAGTTATAAAACTTACCGAAGAGGTGGTTGCACAACACGTTGGTCACGAATGAATATGACTGAATCGTTGGATGCCAAAAAAAGATTGGGTTACTTGAGACCGAAGTAGGAGAGCAAAAAGGGATCGTCGTGGAGAAGGAAAAAATGAGGACAGCAATGATAACACCAACAGAGAGAGGATACGAGGGAGAGAGACATAGAGAAGGGATGTAGGTGAGGAGAGAGGAGGGTTTGGAGGGAGAAAGAGGAAATGGGTTGTGAAGAAAGAGAAGGGAAGGCCGAGGGTTGTTCAAATGGGCACCTTACGTCTCAGAATAGTCAACTATTTTAAATCTTTAGTCGACTTACCATGAGTCGACTTGTTCATTTGGGAGTTGACTAATTGATGTGAGTCAACTATAAATAGGCTTTAGTCGACTTATCGTTAGTCAACTTTAATTTCTAGCGAGTCGACTATTTTTGCTCATATAAAATAGAATGAACCACATCACATGATAACTAATTTCCTTTATCCAAAAGTGTTTAATATCCCTAATTCCCTATGAATATAATTAAATCAATCCTCCGGAAGAGATTTTGTAAAAATATCCACTAATTGCAAGTCGGTTGGAATAAATTTAAGTACTATTTCTTAGTTTTGGACATAGTTTATAATGAAATTGTCACTACAAGAAAAACACTTTTTAGCGATGAAATTTAGCAACGGAATATTTTCGTCACTAATTAGCGACAGGTTAGAGACAAAATAATTGTTGCTAAATTTTTGCGACAGATTAGCGATAATTTATTTTGTCGCTAATTTTTTTTAATATTTTTTTAATTTAGCGACCGAAATACCTATCACTAAATGGGAAAAAGTTAAATTAAAATTAAAATATTTTAGTGATGGAATAATTCCATTGCTAAAAGAAATTAAAATTAAAACTTAATTTAAAATTATTTAGTGACAGAATAATTTTGTCGCTAAATGGAAAAAAATTAAATTAAAATTAAAATATTTTAGAGATGAAATAATTTCGTCGTTAAAGAAATTAAAATTAAAACTTAATTTAACATTTTTTAGCGATGGAATATTTTCATCGCTAAAAGAATAAAAATTTAAATTAAAATTAACATTATATTATAAGTTTTTAGCGATCGAATTATTCCAATGTTAAAATGTGAAATTCATAAAATAGTTAAATTAAATTTAAAATCTCATTTGATAAAGAAATTTTTCATAGTTAAATGTAGAATTTATAAAAATTAAATTAAATTCAAAATTAGTGGCAATATTCCATAGATGAAATTATAAATTAAAATCAAAATAGGGATGGAATTTTTCGCCGCTAATATAATAATTTATAAAACTTCTATTTGAATTAGCAACGAAATAATATTAATAAATATTAAAATTAAAATTAATATCCATTTGAATTAACATTAAGTTAGAGTCTACAAATATTATTTTTATATATATTTATTTATTTAGTATAAATATATAATTTATATAATATTTTTGGTTTATTATTTTTTTAGTATATTATTTATATATTATTTAATCCCTATTTGTAGGACCGTTACTACAAAGAGTATTTCACTCTTGATCGTGAAATATCGATTGGTTGTTGAACTCTGTGAATTACGTGAAAGTAAGATATTCCAAATTCGGGGTTTTGTTAATTAATTATATATTAGCATATACCCGTGTCTAAAGGCACAGTGTAAATAATATTAAGATTAAAATACAATAATGTTTACTAATATTGTAAAAAAAAATTGTAAACATTGAACAATTTATATTATTTTAATTAATAAAAATAGGATTAAAAAAATAAATGAATTCCCCTCACCGTTGTCGCACCCGCAGATGGCGCGGGTGGGTGGATTTGTGAGAGAGAGAAAGAGAAAGGCAGTGAGTGAGGGACTGAGTGGTCGTCGCACCAGTTATCAACCCTCCTACCCCCTTCACCATCGTCGCACCCGTCGGCCTGTTGTCACACCCATCAGCCTACCGTCCACCCTCCCTTCCCCCCACTACCGTCGCACCTATCAATGGCGTGGGTGAATGGGTCTGTGAGAGAGAGAAAGACAAAGGGAGAGAGAGATAGACATTGAGTGAGGGAGTGAGTGGTCATCGCACCTGCCAAGCCCTCACCCATTGTTGTCCCTTTCACCCCCCCTCACTGCCATCGACCCTCCCTTCCCCCACAGTTGTTGCACCTACCGATGACGTGGGTGGGTTTGTGAGAGAGAGAAAGATAGAGGGAGATAGAGAGGCAGTGAGAGGGAATGAGTGGTCATCGCACCCGTCACCGCCCCACCCACCGTCATCTCTCCTGTCCCCCCCTCACTGCCGTCGCACCGACTGGCTCCCCACCTTGTCTCGCACTCACTGGCTCCCCACCCTGCCGCTGACCCTCCATTCCCCCCCACTACCGTCGTATTTGCTAATGGCGCAGGTGGATGGGTTTGTGAAAGAAAATGAAAGAGAGAGAGAGAGAGAGAGAGAGAGAGAGAGAGACAGTGAGTGAGAGGTGGGCGGATGGGTCTGTGAAAGAGGGAGAGACAGAGGCAATGAGTGAGAGGTGGGTGGGTGGGTCTGTGAGAGAGAAAAAGAGGAAGAAAGAGAGAGAGGCAATGAGTAAGAGAGTGAGTGAGCGGGAACATCATTCATCTCAACCAATCTTAACTATTACAAGAAAAACGGGTTTTAACGACGAGAAAATCAGTCGTTGAAAGTTGATTTTCAATCTTTAAAAAGTTATAACGACGGGAATTTTCCTGTCGTCAGTGGTCGTTATTGCCTTCGAGGATAAAAATCTTTAACGACGAGAATGATAAACCCGTCGTTAATTGTATTAGTGACCGTATGATTCCTGTCGTTAAAAATAATTATTAACTACCAAATTATAACCCAATAACAACAATATTTTCCGTCGTTAATAGTCTAAACAATTAATGACCATATGATTCCTGTCATTAAAAATAACTTTTTAGTTATCAAAACAGAAACCAATAACGACAATATTTCATCTCGTTAATAATATGAACAATTAGCGACGATATGATTCCTATCGTTAAAAAAATATATATTTTTTAATTTTTTTAATAGTATATATGAAAACAATTGCTAGTCATCAATGACAAAAATATCATGTTTTGATATAAACCACCAAACATATATATCATTATCCATATCAAATTGGAATAAAACTCATAAAATTAAACATGTCATTCAAATAACACCAAAGTAATCATTATCTGTTAACATTTACATACCAAAAGTAGTATATATATAAGTGTTAATTGCCAACAAATTACACCAAAGAATATGTTCAACTAAAAATAACACTTTAACAATTGTATAAACTATTCAAAAATGTACACCAAAAAAGATATTCAATTAAAAGTAACACTTTAACAATCATATATACTATTCAAAAATGTACAACAAAACACTATATATAATCATAAAACTGTTCATGTACTCCAAGATAGCAGTTGTTTCCTTTAGTGTCTTGTTATCTTATTGACCTACAAAAACAAGAAATAAAACATGAAATTAGAGTCAAATAAGTGTTCATGTTTTCTTTATAAAATGTTAGAAATAGAATTAACAAAGCTCAAACTGTCTCCATCACAAACTACATAACATACAATCACTAAAATATACCAAAACATAGAAACCCTTAAATATAGAGTAGATTGAAATGTAAATTAACAAAAACACCGAGCCTTAGTTCTATAGAATGGGGCCACCTATATGAATTCTAATTTGTGAATTATCTTTATCCATTGCCATATCTTCTCACATCTCTTTATCTACTAAAATGTAGTCCTATGACCCAACATAAAATAATAAAAAATAAATATAATATATATTATGATACATATGTATTCAACACATATTCTAGCAAATTAACAAAAATTATTCTAGTCCTATATTCCACAATCAATAGAACCAGTGCAAAGCTTGTTCAATCTAGCAGTAATATAACACAAAATCAATTAATAAATGTGTCATACATTGTGAGAGCGGAGCACTTTATTTCATACAAACCCACCACCCTTCGAAAGACAAAATGACTGGCAACTTATATGTGTGTGTGTGTGTGTGAGAGAGAGAGAGAGAGGAAACTGTAATTCAATGTTACTGCCAAAGCACAACATAGAACCTAGTGAAAAATTACGAGGATAGACCTTGTACATAAACTAGCGTAAGTTACAGGGTCCACCCACCTCACAGCTAAGTCACATTCAGCCATCTCACGCAACAGTAATACTAAATAGATTTTCAAGGAAAATTTGTCACGATCAGGCAGGACTATGTACAAAGAATGACACATCCACAAAAGTGCAAAAATAAAAAACCAGAAAATGCATTGAGCGGTACAATGTTACAGTGGTAGGCTGAGATTTTAAAGTCTTAATATCCATGATCGAATTATTGTTTCTAGTTTTGTGACAACGGAAAACAAAAACATTTAACTAAAAACATAGTGATTACAAAAGCACAAAAAGAATAGCTTCACAGAAAGTGTGAGAGCAAGTTAGGTAGGTTACTATAGCAACTAAAAACATTTTGTTCATTGCCATCTAGCTAGAGGTTTAACTAGAACCAAGACAACCATAGGAGCAAAAGAAATGATAGAAACCTGACGTAAAATCAGTAAGGAAGGTGTTGACAAATGAGCACATGTAGTTCATTTAGTATCAAGTACGTTAGGATTAGTTAAAAGGAAAAATACTATACCATTTCAATATTGAATCTTGCTAAGCAAAAAATAAATCCAATCACAATCCTACAAGAAAAAAAATCAAATTTATTAAGAGAAGCAAATTTAATGTGTTTTTGCTTGATGCCTACTTCTACAAGCTAGAGATGACCAATAAATTTTATTATGTTAATAAACTAAGCTTATAATATAATGCATCCCCAGTTCTTGAATATGTGCTCACACTCTCTCCGATCCTCTTCTAAATTGGATTAGGGTAGAGAAATCGTAATTCTCCTCTATATTGGACTGGGTTATTAATGCCCCCAATCCACAAATTCAAGACAAACTCAACAATGTCAATTTGACGCATAATACACCTGGTAAGCTTGGCCATGCACGTCAAAAATCACAATTTGCAGTTTGAAACATATTTCATACAATGGTTTACTACTCCAAAATAATTTGGAACATGCAGTAGCAAAATCTATAGCTACCAACCTCAAAGAACACACTGTGAACAATATTATGTACTTCTTTCCTTGAACCAAATCGAGCTTATGAACATCTAAAATTCCATGATGGTGAGCCACTCCAATATGTCTTATCGTCTTTGAATTCTACAAGTGAAGGCTTCTTCATGAAGATGACATTTTCCTATTCTCTATGTGTGAATAACTATATGTATGTCAAATGTGCAATTCTGTTGTCTTTACACTGCTTTTGGTTTTCTACTTTATGCATATAATTCCCATCTACTTTATGCATAAAGTATGGTTTTCTACTTTATGCATGTATGTTAAATAACTATATGTATGTCAAATGTGCATTCTACTTTATGCATATGTTAGAAATTTGCTGCTTCTGGTTTTCTACTTTATGCAACCACCCATTTTCTTCATTCATGGAAATTCTAAATTTCTCTTAGTTTAAAAAGGAAGATAAAGATTTCTACTCCACTAATTTAATTTCAAGCCCGATAAGTCAACAATGGAAGCTATACTTGCAAAAATCTAAAAACAAAGTCGGGGGATAAACATAATTATATATTACTTGAGTAGATTGAGATGTAGAAGGTTGATCTTGACTCCTAAATTGCATAAATTCTTTAAATGCATCTTCTAGAGCTTTCACCTGATCTTTAAGCATCTTGTTCTCTTCTTCCAGTTCATTCTTGCTTGAAGACACAAGTTTTAATTCTTTAGGTCTCACCCCGCCACCATACAAAAGAACATGATTCTTGACTTGGGGGCCAAAACAAGTCTCAATGATTTCAAGATTTGACATTTCAGGATTCGATTGGATGGTTTGAACTAGTTGATCCTACAAAACATGTTCATGGTATAAT
Source organism: Diospyros lotus (assembly GCF_014633365.1). Lineage (NCBI taxonomy): Eukaryota > Viridiplantae > Streptophyta > Magnoliopsida > Ericales > Ebenaceae > Diospyros > Diospyros lotus. Next base: position 8,093,214 of record NC_068348.1, read on the forward strand.
TTAATACACATTAAATATAATTGGGTGTGAAAAATTGAACAAGAAAATTAAAACAAGTGTCATTAACTATTTAACTTACATATGTTTCTTGTTCTTCCGGCTCCACCAACTTCTCACCTTCCTAGTTGAAAACCACATTTCTGCTAAATTGGGTTCATGACCATTTTTGCCTCCCTAAATAAAATGAAAAGCTTAGAGTAACCGCTATCTAACAAACTATTGATATGTATAAAGTAAGAAAATTGTTAAAGGTATATGTTATAGTACCATTTGGTATGCAATCTCTCGCATTGGTTTGCTTCCGGTCCTATGGGGCATGCGTGGCTGCTTTCTATTTTTTGAATTTCTTTCACTTTTTTCCTATCCAAATTTAGAGAATTTAATAACAACATAAAGTATATCAATGAGATAGAAATGCTACTCCTCAAAAAACTAAAAGTAGAATTACAAAAACAAATCGAGGCTGTTTACCTTGAAGGACAAAGCTTGAAAATGATTTTTGACAAGCCATTCCCAATCTTCTTGATCTTGGATCTCGATGGGTTTTTTCTTTAGAATGTCTTGTACACTATTGTACAGTTTGATATATTTTCTATTCAATAAGGACCTCCAATTATTCCACAAGGAACGCATGTGACAAAGTGCATCTTTATGGTGATCCTCCATATTATCATTTTTAAACTTCTCCTACAAAGAAAAGTTGAACAAATTAATAACCAAAATTGAAAATATATATATCAACTAATTTTTATTTACCTTAATTGCAGCCCACATGTGGCTCTTCTCTTGTTCTCCAATTTCCTTCCAACTATGAACTCTAACAGAACAAATATTAAAATCACGAACAATCCATCCCAAGTGTCTTCAAAAAGCCTCGTGATTAGGTCCGACAGCTCGATTTTTCTAGAAAGTTACTTCTAGTCGGTCATCATTTTTTAGTGCTGCAACTCTTTTGTTCTTGTTCATTCCTCGAACTCTTCTCTGTTTGTCTGACATAAATTTGTTAAAGTTACATAATTATGTATTAATGTGTATAAATACCAAAATTATGATAAATAAATACCATCATTTTCCACTCATCCTTTCTTTTTATTGGTGATTGATGTGGATGTGGTTCGACTTCATTAGGCTGTGGTGCAGTTTCATCAATTAGTGTATTGTCTGGAAGACATTGGGGATCATTAGTTGATTGATTTTGTCTTTCTTTCCCTATGAAGCAACAAATACCAAAACTTAACTTATTAAGTTCTAAATAAATATCTTAGGAAATTTAAAATCATTCAATTAAGAATAACATCAAAAATTTAAGAAGAAATAATATCAAACCAGTGCGTTCAATACGGCCTAAACCATCATGACTTTGATTTTCTATTTCTTCCTCTGTGAAGCAACAAAAAAAAAAAATTAAAAACTTAATTGATCTAGAATCATTCAATTAAAAAATAGAATTAAAGTTTCATAGGAAACCAATTTCAAACCTGCGCATCCAATACTAACTGAATCATCATGACCATGATCTCCCATTTCTTTTCCTGTGAAGCAACAAAAAACAAAATGAAAAAACCTAATGGATTCCAAATAAATATCTTAAATGGCCTATAATCATTCAATTAATTAGTAAAATTAAATACTTAAGAAGAAAACAATTTCAAACATGTGCGTCTAATACAAACTAATAATATCCTATTTCTTTTTATGGAAGCAAGAAAAAACAAAATTTAAGGACCTAATAATATCTTCAAAGATCTAAAATCAACTAAGAAGTAATATCTCCAAACCTAGTCCTTCGATATGTTTTGGTAACTTGAAGGGAACTGGGCGTGTTGACTTATCCTCGTACACAAAGATATGAATGTTCATTTCATTATGACTTCCCTAAAACATTTGAAGCAAATCAGCATCACATGTAACCCGCATCTCATCCCCATACATGATGTGCATCCCAACAGTATATATATATCTAGTTGTTTTGAGCATGTCTCTAACATGTCCATGTAAGTGTACTTGTCTGGGTCAACTTGTAATACCCTGTGATACCGTAAATATCTTGATTTTAGGCCCTAAAAAAATTATTAAAATTTTAGTGATTATTTAGTAGCGAAATTTATTTAATGATATAAGGTATGTGACCCTAAAGAAATTATTGGAGTTTTAAATGTTTATTAAGTATAAATTTATTTTAAGTTCTATGTAATTAATTTATTTAGTTTAAATCATATAGTATAATTGAAAAATGCTTATGTATCAGAAATTATATAAATGGTATGCATTTTACTGTTATATGTATATATGTATAAGAATGTAAATAGGTATAAATGTATATGTATATGTATATATATATTAAAAAAAAAAAAGCAAAATCTGGCAAAAGATCGGAGTAGGCGCGCGCCATGCTCTGGTCGCGCCTGCAAACAAGCAAAATCAGGGTGAGGGGGGGCATTTAATGAAGAATAGCTGTCGGTAATAGCTTCTAGGACGCGTGGCATTCGTGATGGGACAAGACACGCCGAGTTTTGGCTATAAATAGCCGCGAGCGAGCAACCCCATTCATTCAAAAAAATTTACTTCATAGATCAGTCGATTGGGGGAGTGTTTGAGAGATTGGTGAGTAGGGTTTTGATCCTCGAGTCGTGGGCAAACTTTCTGGTGAATTTGGTGGCCAACGGAGCAGAGGAAGCAGTGGATTAGGCCTCGCCGGAAAATCGCGCCATTCGCCGGAGCCAAGACTTCATCGCACAAATCGAGGTACTTCATGTTATTTTTTCTTGATTTTAAGGCTATATTTGGGTTCAAGAGGTCAGAAATAGGGGGAGATGAAGCTTCTTTTGAAGCTTGGAGCCCGGCAACGTTGCTAGCGGCGAAAGGGCCGTCGGAGAAGACGCACTAGTCGAGTGCGTGCAAGCCACGTGCCCGCGAGTGGGAAGAAGGCGCGTGGCCTTCATGCGCCCGACAGGAAATAGAAAAAAAAAAGAAAAGAAAATAAAATAAAATAAAGAAAAAATAAAATAAAAGAAATAAAAATTTTGCAAAATTTTTTATTAAATCTGGAATTTTGTTTATGTCTTGTTTGATGAAAAATATTATGGAAAATGCTAAATTAGTCATTTATTTAAATAGTTTTGCTATTATGGAAATAAGGAAAAAATAGGAATTTAATTTGAAAAATTTAAAGAAAATTCCAGAATGCTAGAAATATTATTTAAAGAATATTAGTAAAGAGAAATTGAATTATATGAAAGTCTAGATAATTATTATGTAATTTTGAAGAAATAAGGCTTAGAAATAAAGAGAAATTGTAGAAATTATGAAAAATAGTAAAGTAATATTCTGAAAAATAAATTTAAATGTTTTAGGAGTCCTTGAGGCAAGAGGATTGAGAAATAGCCATTCGACACAGTTTTCGAGGCTAACACGCTTTTCGAGGCAACTTAGCAGTAAGTGAACCGTTTCAATCTTAGTAGGGTTATGAATGTTTTTCTTCGAGAATGCTTTCATCATATTGGCATACCCTGATATGTACCCATCATGTAGACTATATCCATGACATGATTATGAAATGCATAAATACATGTTGATATCATTGATCACACGCATTTGAGGCCATAGGGAGTACGAACTGGCACTGCTACTTTACCAAGGGTGCACCCATACACCCCGGTTTCGAAAGAGGTGGCCGCAAAAATGGTAGGTAGCATGAGGGGTGCAGTTGACACCTACGAGGAAAGGCATTGCATACACACATGACATAGCATTATGTACCCTTACTTAGATGGTTAATCATCTAACTTAGGTTCGCCCCTGGAACATTCGACGTTCCAATCGGGATCTGCAGTGATGATACAGAGGTTGAAGATGTGTAGTGACACGACACATCAAGAAATAAGTAAATGTGCCATGTTATGTTGTAATATTAATAGTTCAAGGATTATGTACATTTTAATTTATTTTTAGAAGCTTATGTATTAACTTTGTAATGAACGCCATGTTCATTTATTTATGTACATAATGCCATAAGCAGGTTCGATTCAGCTTCCGCTTTATAAGATTGTATTTACCTCTAGTGTATAAATTAAACACTAGATAGGTCTTAGGGCATTTCAAGGATAATGTAATAAAAAAAAATAATAAGACCAAATTTCCTAAGGCATGACATGCCCTAAGAAGGTGGGCTGTTACACAACTTCTTTTTCTAATTCTATTTTGCTATTCTCAAAGTAGAAAAGCAAATTGTGCAGCAACATGTTACCTATCACAAAACTCTTTGCTTAGATAAAAAAAATGCTATTAATTGAACAAATTCAAGGGCCAAAAAGCATACAGTAATACAAACCTGCGTTCCCCAACACCAACCCCTTTGTTTCCTTAAAAACAAAACATTGCAAACTTTTACTAACTCCTTTTTCATTTTTCTTTTTGATCGGGACTTTTGATCCTCTATTAAAAGAACATGTTGGCCTTGAAGTTGACAAACCCCTTACCTTTCCTCTAAGTAAAGTACCTGGAGGTATGAAGAATGTTTACCAGTCTTTGAGCCTTCCTTATCTTTTGTCTCTTTCATATTACTACAAAGCACAACCAAAATGAATTAGTAACATATAACAAAATAAACATGCATGCACAATAAAAACTAGGTATGCGCAGTATATGCATGCACATATAAAAGTAAATGCAAAAGAGATAAAATTCAATACCTTAGTTTCTTTCCTTTCTTTTCTTTGAATAAATAGTTGTGTTAACGACCATTGGATCCATGTCTTTCCTTGTCCAATGCACATTATCACCTATATCCATTGAGCTGGAAGCTTGAAATTCAGGTGGGATTGATGCATTTTGAGGACTGATTTCAAATGTTTGATTTGCTTCATCAATGTCATCATCCTTTTGAAATGGGAAATTATATAAATCACGAGGTTGTGTTTTTGTAACTATATGTCATCCTTTGATGTAGTTGTCATCCATATAAAATACTTGGGATGCTTAATTGGCTAATACAAAGTGATCATTACCTTTCAAAAATTAGCATGGGTTAATGGATACGAATTCATATTTATCGACCTTGATGCCTTTATTTGTATCATGAACATCAAACCATTTGCATCGAAATAGTACTACTCTATTGTTATCAAGATATTGTAACTCAATTACTTTGGTCAAAATACCATAGTAGTCTATTTCATCCTTCCCATTTCCCACATCACCAAGTACAACTACTCCACTATTTTGTGTCGTTAATTTTTTATCATAGTGTTCCACGTGAAACCTATACCCATTGACAATGTAGCCATTGTAAAATGCCACATGTTTTAATGGCCACGGGACAATGACAACATGCTCTCATCTATGCTGCTCCGATCTTGACTATGTAATCTTGCAACCTACAAATCAATTATTTTAAGTGAATTCACATATACTAAAATAAAGCATAAAAAGAATCACAATACACTTACCCTAAACTTGAACCATTCAGTAAAATTTATATTCCACTCTTGCTTGGATAGTTGTAAGGCTGTGACTGATTGAATTCTAGAATACTCTCTATAGATATAAAATAGTTATTATTGAGTACAACAAAATTAAAAGAAAGTGACATTAAGATTAAAGTTGGATCTTATTCAATAAATGGCTGAACTTTGCTGCAATTCCTTAGAATATATATATATGTGCTTCAATCCACTCATTATTTTCTAGATCACGGGTAATTCCAACTCCCAAAAGTCTCCCACATTGGTTGAACACAAGTGAACCTCCATTGTGCACATCACCCTCATAATTTCTATCAAGCCTGTTAAACTTTCTCTCCATGCTATGCAAGTACCTTGAACAAAGCATCATGCACTCACTAGCAATGTATCCTTCAGCAATTGAGCCTTCTGGGTGCGTTTTGTTATGAACAAACGATTTCAAATTGTACAAATATCTCTCCATGGGGTACATCCATTGATACTGTATGGGCCCACCGACCTTAACCTCATTTGGAAAATGTATCGGCAAGTGCTCCATTACATTAAAAAAAGATGGAGGAAAGATCATTTCCAACTTGCAGAGACTGACAAAAATTTGAGATTCAATTTGCTCTATTTCTTTTACCCTTAATGCCTTACCACTCAATATCTTGAAAAACAAAGACAATTCAGTGAGTGCCTCGCATACATCATTAAGAACGATGCCACGTAATGCAATAGGAAGTATATGTTGAGTTCTAACCTAGTCAAGAGGGGGGGTGAATTGACACCTTTTAAAAACTTTAATGCAAAACTTATGCACGTATATATATGAGAAAACAAATTTAATATAAACCAAAATTGTAGTTGAGAGTACGGGAGCACTTAAATACTAGATGGATAATATGATATCCGCCAGCTGTGCTAGTATGTGCTTAGATCCAATATACTCTTCAAATTACAACTTGGTGAAAAACAAGTGATTTGAATGCACACAATAACAAGACTTTAAATAAACCAAATGGAATATTGAATGAGTACAAAGAATGATCAATTAAAGCAAATCAGAATATAATAGCCAACAAGAATGTAGGCCTTAGGATTTGGCCACACAAAAACAAAAACAAACAAGTATAATCAAGCAAGAATAAGTAAAGAGTGAAGAGAAGAAGGACACAGCGATTTATAGTGGTTCGGCCCTTATGGCTTACATCCACTACCTAAGGATTCCCTTCCTTAGGATTTTCAATCAAATCCATTATATGAAACTTTTCTTACAACCACCAAAGCCTTCACTTGGCTTCACCACCACCAAACTATTTCTAGAGTCTCACACTCACTAGTTTGGATTTTGTATGCTCTTTACAAGATAGTAGAGATTGAAAAATAGGGTTCTCTCAACAATAATACAATGAAGTGTAGAGAACTCTCTTAGTTTTCTCTCAAGAAGATAGAGGAAAAGAAAGACTTAGAGAGAATGAAAATCTTGGCCAATGATGTAGAGAATAATAGGGCTTCAAAAAGTTGTTCCAAAGGCTTCAAGAGATCCTTTTATATAGTGTTAGAGTTGGCTTTCCTTGATCAATCTCAGCCCTCCATGTGTCAAGTCTTCAAGCCAATCTTAGCCCTTCGTTTTGAATTTTTGATTTACCTTCCATAATCAGCTAACTTGATTGATCTTCAAGACCTTTGACTTTTGTAGATCTCCAATCAGCCTTGAATGAGCAAATCAATTCCAATAATGCATGGCTATTTCAAGGATTAAAAATATCATCCAAACCCTTCATAATTCTTGCAAAATCGAAATTAAATAACAAATGATCAATTCTGACTTCTAGTTGATCTTCAAACTCCTTTGATTGTGCAATTGGCCCCTTAGCTTCCATAACAAGCATAGCTAATTTGAAATTTGAATTTAAACCTCCAAATGGTGTAAAATCCTTCCAAATATTCTCAGATAATGAAGCAAATTTGTCCAATAATGAAGATATCAATTATAACTTCAAAAGCCCTTAATTGATCAAGTTTCCATACTAAAAAATGTTGACAACAAGAAGAGAATCAATTTGTGTAGCTGAATATATGCAAGATATCCTCAGACTATTCTCCCATAATGAAGATATCAATTAGCTATAATGAGGATATCAATTAGTCATAATGAGTAGGATAATTGATTCCATGATTTGAGTAGAGGATCC